>NC_069668.1:14532181-14849265 GCF_027244095.1 Hemicordylus capensis | reverse complement strand
AGACTCCAGGCAAGACTCTCAGATGCTAGGCAAGACTCTCAGAACCCAAGCAATTCTCTCAGATGCTAGGCAAGACTCTCAGATGCTAGGCAACACTCTCAGACCCCAGGCAAGACTCTCAGATGCTAGGCAAGACTCTCAGACCCCAGGCAAGACTCTCAGATGCTAGGCAAGACTCTCAGACCCCAGGCAAGACTCTCAGATGCTACGCAACACTCTAAGACCCCAGGCAAGACTCTCAGATGCTAGGCAACACTCTCAGACCACAGGCAATGCTCTCAGATGCTAGGCAAGACTCTCAGACCCCAGGCAAGACTCTCAGATGCTAGGCAAGACTCTCAGATGCTAGGCAAGACTCTCAGACCCCAGGCAAGACTCTCAGATGCTAGGCAAGACTCTCAGATGCTAGGCAAGACTCTCAGACCCCAGGCAAGACTCTCAGATGCTAGGCAAGACTCTCAGACCCCAGGCAAGACTCTCAGACCCCAGGCAAGACTCTCAGATGCTAGGCAACACTCTCAGATGCTAGGCAAGACTCTCAGACCCCAGGCAAGACTCTCAGATGCTAGGCAAGACTCTCAGACCCCAGGAAAGACTCTCAGACTCCAGGGAAGACTCTCAGATGCTAGGCAACACTCTCAGACCCCAGGCAAGACTCTCAGATGCTAGGCAACACTCTCAGACCACAGGCAATGCTCTCAGATGCTAGGCAAGACTATCAGATGCTAGGCAATACTTTCAGACCCCAGGCAAGACTCTCAGATGCTAGGCAAGATTCTCAGATGCTAGGCAAGACTCTCAGATGCTAGGCAAGACTCTCAGATACTAGGCAAGACTCTCAGACCACAGGCAAGACTCTCAAATGCTAGGCAACACTCTCAGACTCCAGGCAAGACTCTCAGATGCTAGGCAAGACTCTCAGACCCCAGGCAAGACTCTCAGATGCTAGGCAACACTCTCAGACCCCAGGCAAGACTCTCAGATGCTAGGCAGGTCTCTCAGACCCCAGGCAAGACTCTCAGATGCTAGGCCAGATTCTCAGACCCCAGGCAAGACTCTCAGATGCTAGGCAAGACTCTCAGATGCTAGGCAACACTCTCAGATGCTAGGCAACACTCTCAGACCCCAGGCAAGACTCTCAGATGCAAGGCAAGACTCTCAGATGCTAGGCAGCACTCTCAGATCCCAGGCAAGACTCTCAGATGCTAGGCAAGACACTCAGATGCTAGGCAACACTCTCAGACCCCAGGCAAGACTCTCAGATGCTAGGCAACACTCTCAGATGCTAGGCAAGACTCTCAGATGCTAGGCAGCACTCTCAGATCCCAGGCAAGAGTCTCCGATGCTAGGCAAGACTCTCAGATGCTAGGCAACACTCTCAGACCCCAGGCAAGACTCTCAGATGCTACGCAACACTTTTAGACCCCAGGCAAGACTCTCAGATGCTAGGCAACACTCTCAGACCCCTGGCAAGAATCTCAGATGCTAGGCAAGACTCTCAGACCCCAGGCAAGACTCTCAGATGCTAGGCAAGACTCTCAGATGCTAGGCAAGACTCTCAGACCCCAGGCAAGACGCTCAGATGCTAGGCAAGACGCTCAGATGCTAGGCAAGACTCTCAAACCCCAGGCAAGACTCTCAGATGCTAGGCAAGACTCTCAGATGCTAGGCAACACTCTCAGACCCCAGGCAAGACTCTCAGATGCTAGGCAAGACTCTCAGAACCCAGGCAAGACTCTCAGATGCTAGGCAACACTCTCAGACCCAAGGCAAGACTCTCAGATGCTAGCCAAGACTGTCAGACCCCAGGCAAGACTCTCAGATGCTAGGCAACACTCTCAGACCCCAGGCAAGACTCTCAGATGCTAGGCAAGACTCTCAGATGCTAGGCAAGACTCTCAGACCCCAGGCAAGACTCTCAGATGCTAGACAACACTCTCAGACCCCAGGCAAGACTCTCAGATGCTAGGCAACACTCTCAGACTCTAGGCAAGACTCTCAGATGCTAGGCAAGACTCTCAGACCCCAGGCAAAACGCTCAGATGCTAGGCAATGCTCTCAGATGCTAGGCAAGACTCCCAGATGCTAGGCAAAACTCTCAGACTCCAGGCAAGACCCTCAGATGCTAGGCAAGACTCTCAGATGCTAGGCAAGACTCTCAGAACCCAGGCAAGACTCTAAGACGCCAGGCAAGACTCTCAGATGCTAGGCAAGACTCTCAGACCCCAGGCAAAACGCTCAGATGCTAGGCAAGACTCTCAGACCCCAGGCAAGACTCTCAGATGCTAGGCAACACTCTCAGACTCCAGGCAAGACCCTCAGATGCTAGGCAAGACTCTCAGATGCTAGGCAAGACTCTCAGACCCCAGGAAAGACTCTCAGATGCTAGGCCATACTCTCAGACTCCAGGGAAGACTCTCAGATGCTAGGCAAGACTCTCAGACCGCAGGCAAGACTCTCAGACCGCAGGCAAGACTCTCAGATGCTAGGCAACACTCTCAGACCCCAGGCAAGACTCTCAGATGCTAGGCAAGACACTCAGATGCTAGGCAACACTCTCAGACCCCAAGCAAGTCTCTCAGATGCTAGGCAAGACTCTCAGATGCTAGGCAGCACTCTCAGATCCCAGGCAAGGCTCTCCGATGCTAAGCAAGACTCTCAGATGCTAGGCAAGACTCTCAGACCCCAGGCAAGACTCTCAGACCCCAAGCAAGACTCTCAGATGCTAGGCAAGACTCTCAGACTCCAGGCAAGACTCTCAGACCGCAGGCAAGACTCTCAGATGCTAGGCAAAACTCTCAGACCCCAGGCAAGACTCTCAGATGCTAGGCAAGACACTCAGATGCTAGGCAACACTCTCAGACCCCTGGCAAGACTCTCAGATGCTAGGCAAGACTCTCAGATGCTAGGCAAGACTCTCAGATGCTAGGCAAGACTCTCAGACCCCAGGCAAGACTCTCAGACCCCAAGCAAGACTCTCAGATGCTAGGCAACACTCTCAGACTCCAGGCAAGACTCTCAGATGCTAGGCAAGACTCTCAGAACCCAAGCAATTCTCTCAGATGCTAGGCAAGACTCTCAGATGCTAGGCAACACTCTCAGACCCCAGGCAAGACTCTCAGATGCTAGGCAAGACTCTCAGACCCCAGGCAAGACTCTCAGATGCTAGGCAAGACTCTCAGACCCCAGGCAAGACTCTCAGATGCTACGCAACACTCTAAGACCCCAGGCAAGACTCTCAGATGCTAGGCAACACTCTCAGACCACAGGCAATGCTCTCAGATGCTAGGCAAGACTCTCAGACCCCAGGCAAGACTCTCAGATGCTAGGCAAGACTCTCAGATGCTAGGCAAGACTCTCAGACCCCAGGCAAGACTCTCAGATGCTAGGCAAGACTCTCAGATGCTAGGCAAGACTCTCAGACCCCAGGCAAGACTCTCAGATGCTAGGCAAGACTCTCAGATGCTAGGCAAGACTCTCAGACCCCAGGCAAGACTCTCAGATGCTAGGCAACACTCTAAGATGCTAGGCAAGACTCTCAGACCCCAGGCAAGACTCTCAGATGCTAGGCAAGACTCTCAGACCCCAGGAAAGACTCTCAGACTCCAGGGAAGACTCTCAGATGCTAGGCAAGACACTCAGATGCTAGGCAACACTCTCAGACCCCTGGCAAGACTCTCAGATGCTAGGCAAGACTCTCCGATGCTAGGCAAGACTCTCAGATGCTAGGCAAGACTCTCAGACCCCAGGCAAGACTCTCAGACCCCAAGCAAGACTCTCAGATGCTAGGCAACACTCTCAGACTCCAGGCAAGACTCTCAGATGCTAGGCAAGACTCTCAGAACCCAAGCAATTCTCTCAGATGCTAGGCAAGACTCTCAGATGCTAGGCAACACTCTCAGACCCCAGGCAAGACTCTCAGATGCTAGGCAAGACTCTCAGACCCCAGGCAAGACTCTCAGATGCTAGGCAAGACTCTCAGACCCCAGGCAAGACTCTCAGATGCTACGCAACACTCTAAGACCCCAGGCAAGACTCTCAGATGCTAGGCAACACTCTCAGACCACAGGCAATGCTCTCAGATGCTAGGCAAGACTCTCAGACCCCAGGCAAGACTCTCAGATGCTAGGCAAGACTCTCAGATGCTAGGCAAGACTCTCAGACCCCAGGCAAGACTCTCAGATGCTAGGCAAGACTCTCAGATGCTAGGCAAGACTCTCAGACCCCAGGCAAGACTCTCAGATGCTAGGCAAGACTCTCAGATGCTAGGCAAGACTCTCAGACCCCAGGCAAGACTCACAGACACCAAGCAAGACTCTCAGATGCTAGGCAAGACTCTCAGACTCCAGGCAAGACTCTCAGATGCTAGGCAAGACTCTCAGAACCCAAGCAATTCTCTCAGATGCTAGGCAAGACTCTCAGATGCTAGGCAACACTCTCAGACCCCAGGCAAGACTCTCAGATGCTAGGCAAGACTCTCAGACCCCAGGCAAGACTCTCAGATGCTAGGCAAGACTCTCAGACCCCAGGCAAGACTCTCAGATGCTACGCAACACTCTAAGACCCCAGGCAAGACTCTCAGATGCTAGGCAACACTCTCAGACCACAGGCAATGCTCTCAGATGCTAGGCAAGACTCTCAGACCCCAGGCAAGACTCTCAGATGCTAGGCAAGACTCTCAGATGCTAGGCAAGACTCTCAGACCCCAGGCAAGACTCTCAGATGCTAGGCAAGACTCTCAGATGCTAGGCAAGACTCTCAGACCCCAGGCAAGACTCTCAGATGCTAGGCAAGACTCTCAGATGCTAGGCAAGACTCTCAGACCCCAGGCAAGACTCTCAGATGCTAGGCAACACTCTCAGATGCTAGGTAAGACTCTCAGACCCCAGGCAAGACTCTCAGATGCTAGGCAAGACTCTCAGACCCCAGGAAAGACTCTCAGACTCCAGGGAAGACTCTCAGATGCTAGGCAACACTCTCAGACCCCAGGCAAGACTATCAGATGCTAGGCAATACTTTCAGACCCCAGGCAAGACTCTCAGATGCTAGGCAAGATTCTCAGATGCTAGGCAAGACTCTCAGATGCTAGGCAAGACTCTCAGATACTAGGCAAGACTCTCAGACCACAGGCAAGACTCTCAAATGCTAGGAAACACTCTCAGACTCCAGGCAAGACTCTCAGATGCTAGGCAAGACTCTCAGACCCCAGGCAAGACTCTCAGATGCTAGGCAACACTCTCAGACCCCAGGCAAGACTCTCAGATGCTAGGCAAGTCTCTCAGACCCCAGGCAAGACTCTCAGATGCTAGGCCACATTCTCAGACCCCAGGCAAGACTCTCAGATGCTAGGCAAGACTCTCAGATGCTAGGCAACACTCTCAGATGCTAGGCAACACTCTCAGACCCCAGGCAAGACTCTCAGATGCAAGGCAAGACTCTCAGATGCTAGGCAGCACTCTCAGATCCCAGGCAAGACTCTCAGATGCTAGGCAAGACACTCAGATGCTAGGCAACACTCTCAGACCCCAGGCAAGACTCTCAGATGCTAGGCAACACTCTCAGATGCTAGGCAAGACTCTCAGATGCTAGGCAGCACTCTCAGATCCCAGGCAAGAGTCTCCGATGCTAGGCAAGACTCTCAGATGCTAGGCAACACTCTCAGACCCCAGGCAAGACTCTCAGATGCTACGCAACACTTTTAGACCCCAGGCAAGACTCTCAGATGCTAGGCAACACTCTCAGACCCCTGGCAAGAATCTCAGATGCTAGGCAAGACTCTCAGACCCCAGGCAAGACTCTCAGATGCTAGGCAAGACTCTCAGATGCTAGGCAAGACTCTCAGACCCCAGGCAAGACGCTCAGATGCTAGGCAAGACGCTCAGATGCTAGGCAAGACTCTCAAACCCCAGGCAAGACTCTCAGATGCTAGGCAAGACTCTCAGATGCTAGGCAACACTCTCAGACCCCAGGCAAGACTCTCAGATGCTAGGCAAGACTCTCAGAACCCAGGCAAGACTCTCAGATGCTAGGCAACACTCTCAGACTCCAGGCAAGACTCTCAGATGCTAGCCAAGACTGTCAGACCCCAGGCAAGACTCTCAGATGCTAGGCAACACTCTCAGACCCCAGGCAAGACTCTCAGATGCTAGGCAAGACTCTCAGATGCTAGGCAAGACTCTCAGACCCCAGGCAAGACTCTCAGATGCTAGACAACACTCTCAGACCCCAGGCAAGACTCTCAGATGCTAGGCAACACTCTCAGACTCTAGGCAAGACTCTCAGATGCTAGGCAAGACTCTCAGACCCCAGGCAAAACGCTCAGATGCTAGGCAATGCTCTCAGATGCTAGGCAAGACTCCCAGATGCTAGGCAAAACTCTCAGACTCTAGGCAAGACCCTCAGATGCTAGGCAAGACTCTCAGATGCTAGGCAAGACTCTCAGAACCCAGGCAAGACTCTCAGACGCCAGGCAAGACTCTCAGATGCTAGGCAAGACTCTCAGACCCCAGGCAAAACGCTCAGATGCTAGGCAAGACTCTCAGACCCCAGGCAAGACTCTCAGATGCTAGGCAACACTCTCAGACTCCAGGCAAGACCCTCAGATGCTAGGCAAGACTCTCAGATGCTAGGCAAGACTCTCAGACCCCAGGAAAGACTCTCAGATGCTAGGCCATACTCTCAGACTCCAGGGAAGACTCTCAGATGCTAGGCAAGACTCTCAGACCGCAGGCAAGACTCTCAGAACGCAGGCAAGACTCTCAGATGCTAGGCAACACTCTCAGACCCCAGGCAAGTCTCTCAGATGCTAGGCAAGACACTCAGATGCTAGGCAACACTCTCAGACCCCAAGCAAGTCTCTCAGATGCTAGGCAAGACTCTCAGATGCTAGGCAGCACTCTCAGATCCCAGGCAAGGCTCTCCGATGCTAAGCAAGACTCTCAGATGCTAGGCAAGACTCTCAGACCCCAGGCAAGACTCTCAGACCCCAAGCAAGACTCTCAGATGCTAGGCAAGACTCTCAGACTCCAGGCAAGACTCTCAGACCGCAGGCAAGACTCTCAGATGCTAGGCAAAACTCTCAGACCACAGGCAAGACTCTCAGATGCTAGGCAAGACACTCAGATGCTAGGCAACACTCTCAGACCCCTGGCAAGACTCTCAGATGCTAGGCAAGACTCTCAGATGCTAGGCAAGACTCTCAGATGCTAGGCAGCACTCTCAGATCCCAGGCAAGACTCTCCGATGCTAGGCAAGACTCTCAGATGCTAGGCAAGACTCTCAGACCCCAGGCAAGACTCTCAGACCCCAGGCAAGACTCTCAGATGCTAGGCAAGACTCTCAGACCCCAGGCAAGACTCTCAGATGCTACGCAACACTCTAAGACCCCAGGCAAGACTCTCAGATGCTAGGCAGCACTCTCAGACCACAGGCAATGCTCTCAGATGCTAGGCAAGACTCTCAGACCCCAGGCAAGACTCTCAGATGCTAGGCAAGACTCTCAGATGCTAGGCAAGACTCTCAGACCCCAGGCAAGACTCTCAGATGCTAGGCAAGACTCTCAGATGCTAGGCAAGACTCTCAGACCCCAGGCAAGACTCTCAGATGCTAGGCAAGACTCTCAGATGCTAGGCAAGACTCTCAGACCCCAGGCAAGACTCTCAGACCCCAAGCAAGACTCTCAGATGCTAGGCAAGACTCTCAGACTCCAGGCAAGACTCTCAGATGCTAGGCAAGACTCTCAGAACCCAAGCAATTCTCTCAGATGCTAGGCAAGACTCTCAGATGCTAGGCAACACTCTCAGACCCCAGGCAAGACTCTCAGATGCTAGGCAAGACTCTCAGACCCCAGGCAAGACTCTCAGATGCTAGGCAAGACTCTCAGACCCCAGGCAAGACTCTCAGATGCTACGCAACACTCTAAGACCCCAGGCAAGACTCTCAGATGCTAGGCAACACTCTCAGACCACAGGCAATGCTCTCAGATGCTAGGCAAGACTCTCAGACCCCAGGCAAGACTCTCAGATGCTAGGCAAGACTCTCAGATGCTAGGCAAGACTCTCAGACCCCAGGCAAGACTCTCAGATGCTAGGCAAGACTCTCAGATGCTAGGCAAGACTCTCAGACCCCAGGCAAGACTCTCAGATGCTAGGCAAGACTCTCAGATGCTAGGCAAGACTCTCAGACCCCAGGCAAGACTCTCAGATGCTAGGCAACACTCTCAGATGCTAGGTAAGACTCTCAGACCCCAGGCAAGACTCTCAGATGCTAGGCAAGACTCTCAGACCCCAGGAAAGACTCTCAGACTCCAGGGAAGACTCTCAGATGCTAGGCAACACTCTCAGACCCCAGGCAAGACTCTCAGATGCTAGGCAACACTCTCAGACCACAGGCAATGCTCTCAGATGCTAGGCAAGACTATCAGATGCTAGGCAATACTTTCAGACCCCAGGCAAGACTCTCAGATGCTAGGCAAGATTCTCAGATGCTAGGCAAGACTCTCAGATGCTAGGCAAGACTCTCAGATACTAGGCAAGACTCTCAGACCACAGGCAAGACTCTCAAATGCTAGGAAACACTCTCAGACTCCAGGCAAGACTCTCAGATGCTAGGCAAGACTCTCAGACCCCAGGCAAGACTCTCAGATGCTAGGCAACACTCTCAGACCCCAGGCAAGACTCTCAGATGCTAGGCAAGTCTCTCAGACCCCAGGCAAGACTCTCAGATGCTAGGCCACATTCTCAGACCCCAGGCAAGACTCTCAGATGCTAGGCAAGACTCTCAGATGCTAGGCAACACTCTCAGATGCTAGGCAACACTCTCAGACCCCAGGCAAGACTCTCAGATGCAAGGCAAGACTCTCAGATGCTAGGCAGCACTCTCAGATCCCAGGCAAGACTCTCAGATGCTAGGCAAGACACTCAGATGCTAGGCAACACTCTCAGACCCCAGGCAAGACTCTCAGATGCTAGGCAACACTCTCAGATGCTAGGCAAGACTCTCAGATGCTAGGCAGCACTCTCAGATCCCAGGCAAGAGTCTCCGATGCTAGGCAAGACTCTCAGATGCTAGGCAACACTCTCAGACCCCAGGCAAGACTCTCAGATGCTACGCAACACTTTTAGACCCCAGGCAAGACTCTCAGATGCTAGGCAACACTCTCAGACCCCTGGCAAGAATCTCAGATGCTAGGCAAGACTCTCAGACCCCAGGCAAGACTCTCAGATGCTAGGCAAGACTCTCAGATGCTAGGCAAGACTCTCAGACCCCAGGCAAGACGCTCAGATGCTAGGCAAGACGCTAAGATGCTAGGCAAGACTCTCAAACCCCAGGCAAGACTCTCAGATGCTAGGCAAGACTCTCAGATGCTAGGCAACACTCTCAGACCCCAGGCAAGACTCTCAGATGCTAGGCTAGACTCTCAGAACCCAGGCAAGACTCTCAGATGCTAGGCAACACTCTCAGACTCCAGGCAAGACTCTCAGATGCTAGCCAAGACTGTCAGACCCCAGGCAAGACTCTCAGATGCTAGGCAACACTCTCAGACCCCAGGCAAGACTCTCAGATGCTAGGCAAGACTCTCAGATGCTAGGCAACACTCTCAGACCCCAGGCAAGACTCTCAGATGCTAGACAACACTCTCAGACCCCAGGCAAGACTCTCAGATGCTAGGCAACACTCTCAGACTCTAGGCAAGACTCTCAGATGCTAGGCAAGACTCTCAGACCCCAGGCAAAACGCTCAGATGCTAGGCAATGCTCTCAGATGCTAGGCAAGACTCCCAGATGCTAGGCAAAACTCTCAGACTCTAGGCAAGACCCTCAGATGCTAGGCAAGACTCTCAGATGCTAGGCAAGACTCTCAGAACCCAGGCAAGACTCTCAGACGCCAGGCAAGACTCTCAGATGCTAGGCAAGACTCTCAGACCCCAGGCAAAACGCTCAGATGCTAGGCAAGACTCTCAGACCCCAGGCAAGACTCTCAGATGCTAGGCAACACTCTCAGACTCCAGGCAAGACCCTCAGATGCTAGGCAAGACTCTCAGATGCTAGGCAAGACTCTCAGACCCCAGGAAAGACTCTCAGATGCTAGGCCATACTCTCAGACTCCAGGGAAGACTCTCAGATGCTAGGCAAGACTCTCAGACCGCAGGCAAGACTCTCAGAACGCAGGCAAGACTCTCAGATGCTAGGCAACACTCTCAGACCCCAGGCAAGTCTCTCAGATGCTAGGCAAGACACTCAGATGCTAGGCAACACTCTCAGACCCCAAGCAAGTCTCTCAGATGCTAGGCAAGACTCTCAGATGCTAGGCAGCACTCTCAGATCCCAGGCAAGGCTCTCCGATGCTAAGCAAGACTCTCAGATGCTAGGCAAGACTCTCAGACCCCAGGCAAGACTCTCATACCCCAAGCAAGACTCTCAGATGCTAGGCAAGACTCTCAGAGTCCAGGCAAGACTCTCAGACCGCAGGCAAGACTCTCAGATGCTAGGCAAAACTCTCAGACCACAGGCAAGACTCTCAGATGCTAGGCAAGACACTCAGATGCTAGGCAACACTCTCAGACCCCTGGCAAGACTCTCAGATGCTAGGCAAGACTCTCAGATGCTAGGTAAGACTCTCAGATGCTAGGCAGCACTCTCAGATCCCAGGCAAGACTCTCCGATGCTAGGCAAGACTCTCAGATGCTAGGCAAGACTCTCAGACCCCAGGCAAGACTCTCAGACCCCAAGCAAGACTCTCAGATGCTAGGCAACACTCTCAGACTCCAGGCAAGACTCTCAGATGCTAGGCAAGACTCTCAGAACCCAAGCAATTCTCTCAGATGCTAGGCAAGACTCTCAGATGCTAGGCAACACTCTCAGACCCCAGGCAAGACTCTCAGATGCTAGGCAAGACTCTCAGACCCCAGGCAAGACTCTCAGATGCTAGGCAAGACTCTCAGACCCCAGGCAAGACTCTCAGATGCTACGCAACACTCTAAGACCCCAGGCAAGACTCTCAGATGCTAGGCAACACTCTCAGACCACAGGCAATGCTCTCAGATGCTAGGCAAGACTCTCAGACCCCAGGCAAGACTCTCAGATGCTAGGCAAGACTCTCAGATGCTAGGCAAGACACTCAGATGCTAGGCAACACTCTCAGACCCCAAGCAAGTCTCTCAGATGCTAGGCAAGACTCTCAGATGCTAGGCAGCACTCTCAGATCCCAGGCAAGGCTCTCCGATGCTAAGCAAGACTCTCAGATGCTAGGCAAGACTCTCAGACCCCAGGCAAGACTCTCAGACCCCAAGCAAGACTCTCAGATGCTAGGCAAGACTCTCAGAGTCCAGGCAAGACTCTCAGACCGCAGGCAAGACTCTCAGATGCTAGGCAAAACTCTCAGACCACAGGCAAGACTCTCAGATGCTAGGCAAGACACTCAGATGCTAGGCAACACTCTCAGACCCCTGGCAAGACTCTCAGATGCTAGGCAAGACTCTCAGATGCTAGGCAAGACTCTCAGATGCTAGGCAGCACTCTCAGATCCCAGGCAAGACTCTCCGATGCTAGGCAAGACTCTCAGATGCTAGGCAAGACTCTCAGACCCCAGGCAAGACTCTCAGACCCCAGGCAAGACTCTCAGATGCTAGGCAAGACTCTCAGACCCCAGGCAAGACTCTCAGATGCTACGCAACACTCTAAGACCCCAGGCAAGACTCTCAGATGCTAGGCAACACTCTCAGACCACAGGCAATGCTCTCAGATGCTAGGCAAGACTCTCAGACCCCAGGCAAGACTCTCAGATGCTAGGCAAGACTCTCAGATGCTAGGCAAGACTCTCAGACCCCAGGCAAGACTCTCAGATGCTAGGCAAGACTCTCAGATGCTAGGCAAGACTCTCAGACCCCAGGCAAGACTCTCAGATGCTAGGCAAGACTCTCAGATGCTAGGCAAGACTCTCAGACCCCAGGCAAGACTCTCAGACCCCAAGCAAGACTCTCAGATGCTAGGCAAGACTCTCAGACTCCAGGCAAGACTCTCAGATGCTAGGCAAGACTCTCAGAACCCAAGCAATTCTCTCAGATGCTAGGCAAGACTCTCAGATGCTAGGCAACACTCTCAGACCCCAGGCAAGACTCTCAGATGCTAGGCAAGACTCTCAGACCCCAGGCAAGACTCTCAGATGCTAGGCAAGACTCTCAGACCCCAGGCAAGACTCTCAGATGCTACGCAACACTCTAAGACCCCAGGCAAGACTCTCAGATGCTAGGCAACACTCTCAGACCACAGGCAATGCTCTCAGATGCTAGGCAAGACTCTCAGACCCCAGGCAAGACTCTCAGATGCTAGGCAAGACTCTCAGATGCTAGGCAAGACTCTCAGACCCCAGGCAAGACTCTCAGATGCTAGGCAAGACTCTCAGATGCTAGGCAAGACTCTCAGACCCCAGGCAAGACTCTCAGATGCTAGGCAAGACTCTCAGATGCTAGGCAAGACTCTCAGACCCCAGGCAAGACTCTCAGATGCTAGGCAACACTCTCAGATGCTAGGTAAGACTCTCAGACCCCAGGCAAGACTCTCAGATGCTAGGCAAGACTCTCAGACCCCAGGAAAGACTCTCAGACTCCAGGGAAGACTCTCAGATGCTAGGCAACACTCTCAGACCCCAGGCAAGACTCTCAGATGCTAGGCAACACTCTCAGACCACAGGCAATGCTCTCAGATGCTAGGCAAGACTATCAGATGCTAGGCAATACTTTCAGACCCCAGGCAAGACTCTCAGATGCTAGGCAAGATTCTCAGATGCTAGGCAAGACTCTCAGATGCTAGGCAAGACTCTCAGATACTAGGCAAGACTCTCAGACCACAGGCAAGACTCTCAAATGCTAGGAAACACTCTCAGACTCCAGGCAAGACTCTCAGATGCTAGGCAAGACTCTCAGACCCCAGGCAAGACTCTCAGATGCTAGGCAACACTCTCAGACCCCAGGCAAGACTCTCAGATGCTAGGCAAGTCTCTCAGACCCCAGGCAAGACTCTCAGATGCTAGGCCACATTCTCAGACCCCAGGCAAGACTCTCAGATGCTAGGCAAGACTCTCAGATGCTAGGCAACACTCTCAGATGCTAGGCAACACTCTCAGACCCCAGGCAAGACTCTCAGATGCAAGGCAAGACTCTCAGATGCTAGGCAGCACTCTCAGATCCCAGGCAAGACTCTCAGATGCTAGGCAAGACTCTCAGATGCTAGGCAACACTCTCAGACCCCAGGCAAGACTCTCAGATGCTAGGCAACACTCTCAGATGCTAGGCAAGACTCTCAGATGCTAGGCAGCACTCTCAGATCCCAGGCAAGAGTCTCCGATGCTAGGCAAGACTCTCAGATGCTAGGCAACACTCTCAGACCCCAGGCAAGACTCTCAGATGCTACGCAACACTTTTAGACCCCAGGCAAGACTCTCAGATGCTAGGCAACACTCTCAGACCCCTGGCAAGAATCTCAGATGCTAGGCAAGACTCTCAGACCCCAGGCAAGACTCTCAGATGCTAGGCAAGACTCTCAGATGCTAGGCAAGACTCTCAGACCCCAGGCAAGACGCTCAGATGCTAGGCAAGACGCTCAGATGCTAGGCAAGACTCTCAAACCCCAGGCAAGACTCTCAGATGCTAGGCAAGACTCTCAGATGCTAGGCAACACTCTCAGACCCCAGGCAAGACTCTCAGATGCTAGGCAAGACTCTCAGAACCCAGGCAAGACTCTCAGATGCTAGGCAACACTCTCAGACTCCAGGCAAGACTCTCAGATGCTAGCAAAGACTGTCAGACCCCAGGCAAGACTCTCAGATGCTAGGCAACACTCTCAGACCCCAGGCAAGACTCTCAGATGCTAGGCAAGACTCTCAGATGCTAGGCAAGACTCTCAGACCCCAGGCAAGACTCTCAGAAGCTAGGCAACACTCTCAGACCACAGGCAATGCTCTCAGATGCTAGGCAAGACTCTCAGACCCCAGGCAAGACTCTCAGATGCTAGGCAAGACTCTCAGATGCTAGGCAAGACTCTCAGACCCCAGGCAAGACTCTCAGATGCTAGGCAAGACTCTCAGATGCTAGGCAAGACTCTCAGACCCCAGGCAAGACTCTCAGATGCTAGGCAAGACTCTCAGATGCTAGGCAAGACTCTCAGACCCCAGGCAAGACTCTCAGACCCCAAGCAAGACTCTCAGATGCTAGGCAAGACTCTCAGACTCCAGGCAAGACTCTCAGATGCTAGGCAAGACTCTCAGAACCCAAGCAATTCTCTCAGATGCTAGGCAAGACTCTCAGATGCTAGGCAACACTCTCAGACCCCAGGCAAGACTCTCAGATGCTAGGCAAGACTCTCAGACCCCAGGCAAGACTCTCAGATGCTAGGCAAGACTCTCAGACCC
The DNA here is from genome assembly GCF_027244095.1 of Hemicordylus capensis. Taxonomy (NCBI): domain Eukaryota; kingdom Metazoa; phylum Chordata; class Lepidosauria; order Squamata; family Cordylidae; genus Hemicordylus; species Hemicordylus capensis. The sequence goes on along the minus strand of NC_069668.1, from coordinate 14,834,859 downwards.
CAGGCAAGACTCTCAGATGCTACGCAACACTCTAAGACCCCAGGCAAGACTCTCAGATGCTAGGCAACACTCTCAGACCACAGGCAATGCTCTCAGATGCTAGGCAAGACTCTCAGACCCCAGGCAAGACTCTCAGATGCTAGGCAAGACTCTCAGATGCTAGGCAAGACTCTCAGACCCCAGGCAAGACTCTCAGATGCTAGGCAAGACTCTCAGATGCTAGGCAAGACTCTCAGACCCCAGGCAAGACTCTCAGATGCTAGGCAAGACTCTCAGATGCTAGGCAAGACTCTCAGACCCCAGGCAAGACTCTCAGATGCTAGGCAACACTCTCAGATGCTAGGTAAGACTCTCAGACCCCAGGCAAGACTCTCAGATGCTAGGCAAGACTCTCAGACCCCAGGAAAGACTCTCAGACTCCAGGGAAGACTCTCAGATGCTAGGCAACACTCTCAGACCCCAGGCAAGACTCTCAGATGCTAGGCAACACTCTCAGACCACAGGCAATGCTCTCAGATGCTAGGCAAGACTATCAGATGCTAGGCAATACTTTCAGACCCCAGGCAAGACTCTCAGATGCTAGGCAAGATTCTCAGATGCTAGGCAAGACTCTCAGATGCTAGGCAAGACTCTCAGATACTAGGCAAGACTCTCAGACCACAGGCAAGACTCTCAAATGCTAGGAAACACTCTCAGACTCCAGGCAAGACTCTCAGATGCTAGGCAAGACTCTCAGACCCCAGGCAAGACTCTCAGATGCTAGGCAACACTCTCAGACCCCAGGCAAGACTCTCAGATGCTAGGCAAGTCTCTCAGACCCCAGGCAAGACTCTCAGATGCTAGGCCACATTCTCAGACCCCAGGCAAGACTCTCAGATGCTAGGCAAGACTCTCAGATGCTAGGCAACACTCTCAGATGCTAGGCAACACTCTCAGACCCCAGGCAAGACTCTCAGATGCAAGGCAAGACTCTCAGATGCTAGGCAGCACTCTCAGATCCCAGGCAAGACTCTCAGATGCTAGGCAAGACACTCAGATGCTAGGCAACACTCTCAGACCCCAGGCAAGACTCTCAGATGCTAGGCAACACTCTCAGATGCTAGGCAAGACTCTCAGATGCTAGGCAGCACTCTCAGATCCCAGGCAAGAGTCTCCGATGCTAGGCAAGACTCTCAGATGCTAGGCAACACTCTCAGACCCCAGGCAAGACTCTCAGATGCTACGCAACACTTTTAGACCCCAGGCAAGACTCTCAGATGCTAGGCAACACTCTCAGACCCCTGGCAAGAATCTCAGATGCTAGGCAAGACTCTCAGACCCCAGGCAAGACTCTCAGATGCTAGGCAAGACTCTCAGATGCTAGGCAAGACTCTCAGACCCCAGGCAAGACGCTCAGATGCTAGGCAAGACGCTCAGATGCTAGGCAAGACTCTCAAACCCCAGGCAAGACTCTCAGATGCTAGGCAAGACTCTCAGATGCTAGGCAACACTCTCAGACCCCAGGCAAGACTCTCAGATGCTAGGCAAGACTCTCAGAACCCAGGCAAGACTCTCAGATGCTAGGCAACACTCTCAGACTCCAGGCAAGACTCTCAGATGCTAGCCAAGACTGTCAGACCCCAGGCAAGACTCTCAGATGCTAGGCAACACTCTCAGACCCCAGGCAAGACTCTCAGATGCTAGGCAAGACTCTCAGATGCTAGGCAAGACTCTCAGACCCCAGGCAAGACTCTCAGATGCTAGACAACACTCTCAGACCCCAGGCAAGACTCTCAGATGCTAGGCAACACTCTCAGACTCTAGGCAAGACTCTCAGATGCTAGGCAAGACTCTCAGACCCCAGGCAAAACGCTCAGATGCTAGGCAATGCTCTCAGATGCTAGGCAAGACTCCCAGATGCTAGGCAAAACTCTCAGACTCTAGGCAAGACCCTCAGATGCTAGGCAAGACTCTCAGATGCTAGGCAAGACTCTCAGAACCCAGGCAAGACTCTCAGACGCCAGGCAAGACTCTCAGATGCTAGGCAAGACTCTCAGACCCCAGGCAAAACGCTCAGATGCTAGGCAAGACTCTCAGACCCCAGGCAAGACTCTCAGATGCTAGGCAACACTCTCAGACTCCAGGCAAGACCCTCAGATGCTAGGCAAGACTCTCAGATGCTAGGCAAGACTCTCAGACCCCAGGAAAGACTCTCAGATGCTAGGCCATACTCTCAGACTCCAGGGAAGACTCTCAGATGCTAGGCAAGACTCTCAGACCGCAGGCAAGACTCTCAGAACGCAGGCAAGACTCTCAGATGCTAGGCAACACTCTCAGACCCCAGGCAAGTCTCTCAGATGCTAGGCAAGACACTCAGATGCTAGGCAACACTCTCAGACCCCAAGCAAGTCTCTCAGATGCTAGGCAAGACTCTCAGATGCTAGGCAGCACTCTCAGATCCCAGGCAAGGCTCTCCGATGCTAAGCAAGACTCTCAGATGCTAGGCAAGACTCTCAGACCCCAGGCAAGACTCTCAGACCCCAAGCAAGACTCTCAGATGCTAGGCAAGACTCTCAGAGTCCAGGCAAGACTCTCAGACCGCAGGCAAGACTCTCAGATGCTAGGCAAAACTCTCAGACCACAGGCAAGACTCTCAGATGCTAGGCAAGACACTCAGATGCTAGGCAACACTCTCAGACCCCTGGCAAGACTCTCAGATGCTAGGCAAGACTCTCAGATGCTAGGCAAGACTCTCAGATGCTAGGCAGCACTCTCAGATCCCAGGCAAGACTCTCCGATGCTAGGCAAGACTCTCAGATGCTAGGCAAGACTCTCAGACCCCAGGCAAGACTCTCAGACCCCAAGCAAGACTCTCAGATGCTAGGCAACACTCTCAGACTCCAGGCAAGACTCTCAGATGCTAGGCAAGACTCTCAGAACCCAAGCAATTCTCTCAGATGCTAGGCAAGACTCTCAGATGCTAGGCAACACTCTCAGACCCCAGGCAAGACTCTCAGATGCTAGGCAAGACTCTCAGACCCCAGGCAAGACTCTCAGATGCTAGGCAAGACTCTCAGACCCCAGGCAAGACTCTCAGATGCTACGCAACACTCTAAGACCCCAGGCAAGACTCTCAGATGCTAGGCAACACTCTCAGACCACAGGCAATGCTCTCAGATGCTAGGCAAGACTCTCAGACCCCAGGCAAGACTCTCAGATGCTAGGCAAGACTCTCAGATGCTAGGCAAGACTCTCAGACCCCAGGCAAGACTCTCAGATGCTAGGCAAGACTCTCAGATGCTAGGCAAGACTCTCAGACCCCAGGCAAGACTCTCAGATGCTAGGCAAGACTCTCAGATGCTAGGCAAGACTCTCAGACCCCAGCCAAGACTCTCAGATGCTAGGCAACACTCTCAGATGCTAGGCAAGACTCTCAGACCCCAGGCAAGACTCTCAGATGCTAGGCAAGACTCTCAGACCCCAGGAAAGACTCTCAGACTCCAGGGAAGACTCTCAGATGCTAGGCAACACTCTCAGACCCCAGGCAAGACTCTCAGATGCTAGGCAACACTCTCAGACCACAGGCAATGCTCTCAGATGCTAGGCAAGACTATCAGATGCTAGGCAATACTTTCAGACCCCAGGCAAGACTCTCAGATGCTAGGCAAGATTCTCAGATGCTAGGCAAGACTCTCAGATGCTAGGCAAGACTCTCAGATACTAGGCAAGACTCTCAGACCACAGGCAAGACTCTCAAATGCTAGGCAACACTCTCAGACTCCAGGCAAGACTCTCAGATGCTAGGCAAGACTCTCAGACCCCAGGCAAGACTCTCAGATGCTAGGCAACACTCTCAGACCCCAGGCAAGACTCTCAGATGCTAGGCAGGTCTCTCAGACCCCAGGCAAGACTCTCAGATGCTAGGCCACATTCTCAGACCCCAGGCAAGACTCTCAGATGCTAGGCAAGACTCTCAGATGCTAGGCAACACTCTCAGATGCTAGGCAACACTCTCAGACCCCAGGCAAGACTCTCAGATGCAAGGCAAGACTCTCAGATGCTAGGCAGCACTCTCAGATCCCAGGCAAGACTCTCAGATGCTAGGCAAGACACTCAGATGCTAGGCAACACTCTCAGACCCCAGGCAAGACTCTCAGATGCTAGGCAACACTCTCAGATGCTAGGCAAGACTCTCAGATGCTAGGCAGCACTCTCAGATCCCAGGCAAGAGTCTCCGATGCTAGGCAAGACTCTCAGATGCTAGGCAACACTCTCAGACCCCAGGCAAGACTCTCAGATGCTACGCAACACTTTTAGACCCCAGGCAAGACTCTCAGATGCTAGGCAACACTCTCAGACCCCTGGCAAGAATCTCAGATGCTAGGCAAGACTCTCAGATGCTAGGCAAGACTCTCAGACCCCAGGCAAGACGCTCAGATGCTAGGCAAGACGCTCAGATGCTAGGCAAGACTCTCAAACCCCAGGCAAGACTCTCAGATGCTAGGCAAGACTCTCAGATGCTAGGCAACACTCTCAGACCCCAGGCAAGACTCTCAGATGCTACGCAACACTTTTAGACCCCAGGCAAGACTCTCAGATGCTAGGCAACACTCTCAGACCCCTGGCAAGACTCTCAGATGCTAGGCAAGACTCTCAGATGCTAGGCAAGACTCTCAGACCCGAGGCAAGACGCTCAGATGCTAGGCAAGACGCTCAGATGCTAGGCAAGACTCTCAAACCCCAGGCAAGACTCTCAGATGCTAGGCAAGACTCTCAGATGCTAGGCAACACTCTCAGACCCCAGGCAAGACTCTCAGATGCTAGGCAAGACTCTCAGAACCCAGGCAAGACTCTCAGATGCTAGGCAACACTCTCAGACTCCAGGCAAGACTCTCAGATGCTAGCCAAGACTGTCAGACCCCAGGCAAGACTCTCAGATGCTAGGCAACACTCTCAGACCCCAGGCAAGACTCTCAGATGCTAGGCAAGACTCTCAGATGCTAGGCAAGACTCTCAGACCCCAGGCAAGACTCTCAGATGCTAGACAACACTCTCAGACCCCAGGCAAGACTCTCAGATGCTAGGCAACACTCTCAGACTCTAGGCAAGACTCTCAGATGCTAGGCAAGACTCTCAGATGCTAGGCAAGACTCTCAGAACCCAGGCAAGACTCTCAGACGCCAGGCAAGACTCTCAGATGCTAGGCAAGACTCTCAGACCCCAGGCAAAACGCTCAGATGCTAGGCAATGCTCTCAGATGCTAGGCAAGACTCCGAGATGCTAGGCAAAACTCTCAGACTCTAGGCAAGACCCTCAGATGCTAGGCAAGACTCTCAGATGCTAGGCAAGACTCTCAGAACCCAGGCAAGACTCTCAGACGCCAGGCAAGACTCTCAGATGCTAGGCAAGACTCTCAGACCCCAGGCAAAACGCTCAGATGCTAGGCAAGACTCTCAGACCCCAGGCAAGACTCTCAGATGCTAGGCAACACTCTCAGACTCCAGGCAAGACCCTCAGATGCTAGGCAAGACTCTCAGATGCTAGGCAAGACTCTCAGACCCCAGGAAAGACTCTCAGATGCTAGGCCATACTCTCAGACTCCAGGGAAGACTCTCAGATGCTAGGCAAGACTCTCAGACCGCAGGCAAGACTCTCAGACCGCAGGCAAGACTCTCAGATGCTAGGCAACACTCTCAGACCCCAGGCAAGTCTCTCAGATGCTAGGCAAGACACTCAGATGCTAGGCAACACTCTCAGACCCCAAGCAAGTCTCTCAGATGCTAGGCAAGACTCTCAGATGCTAGGCAGCACTCTCAGATCCCAGGCAAGGCTCTCCGATGCTAAGCAAGACTCTCAGATGCTAGGCAAGACTCTCAGACCCCAGGCAAGACTCTCAGACCCCAAGCAAGACTCTCAGATGCTAGGCAAGACTCTCAGACTCCAGGCAAGACTCTCAGACCGCAGGCAAGACTCTCAGATGCTAGGCAAAACTCTCAGACCACAGGCAAGACTCTCAGATGCTAGGCAAGACACTCAGATGCTAGGCAACACTCTCAGACCCCTGGCAAGACTCTCAGATGCTAGGCAAGACTCTCAGATGCTAGGCAAGACTCTCAGATGCTAGGCAGCACTCTCAGATCCCAGGCAAGACTCTCCGATGCTAGGCAAGACTCTCAGATGCTAGGCAAGACTCTCAGACCCCAGGCAAGACTCTCAGACCCCAAGCAAGACTCTCAGATGCTAGGCAACACTCTCAGACTCCAGGCAAGACTCTCAGATGCTAGGCAAGACTCTCAGAACCCAAGCAATTCTCTCAGATGCTAGGCAAGACTCTCAGATGCTAGGCAACACTCTCAGACCCCAGGCAAGACTCTCAGATGCTAGGCAAGACTCTCAGACCCCAGGCAAGACTCTCAGATGCTAGGCAAGACTCTCAGACCCCAGGCAAGACTCTCAGATGCTACGCAACACTCTAAGACCCCAGGCAAGACTCTCAGATGCTAGGCAACACTCTCAGACCACAGGCAATGCTCTCAGATGCTAGGCAAGACTCTCAGACCCCAGGCAAGACTCTCAGATGCTAGGCAAGACTCTCAGATGCTAGGCAAGACTCTCAGACCCCAGGCAAGACTCTCAGATGCTAGGCAAGACTCTCAGATGCTAGGCAAGACTCTCAGACCCCAGGCAAGACTCTCAGATGCTAGGCAAGACTCTCAGATGCTAGGCAAGACTCTCAGACCCCAGGCAAGACTCTCAGATGCTAGGCAACACTCTCAGATGCTAGGCAAGACTCTCAGACCCCAGGCAAGACTCTCAGATGCTAGGCAAGACTCTCAGACCCCAGGAAAGACTCTCAGACTCCAGGGAAGACTCTCAGATGCTAGGCAACACTCTCAGACCCCAGGCAAGACTCTCAGATGCTAGGCAACACTCTCAGACCACAGGCAATGCTCTCAGATGCTAGGCAAGACTATCAGATGCTAGGCAATACTTTCAGACCCCAGGCAAGACTCTCAGATGCTAGGCAAGATTCTCAGATGCTAGGCAAGACTCTCAGATGCTAGGCAAGACTCTCAGATACTAGGCAAGACTCTCAGACCACAGGCAAGACTCTCAAATGCTAGGCAACACTCTCAGACTCCAGGCAAGACTCTCAGATGCTAGGCAAGACTCTCAGACCCCAGGCAAGACTCTCAGATGCTAGGCAACACTCTCAGACCCCAGGCAAGACTCTCAGATGCTAGGCAGGTCTCTCAGACCCCAGGCAAGACTCTCAGATGCTAGGCCACATTCTCAGACCCCAGGCAAGACTCTCAGATGCTAGGCAAGACTCTCAGATGCTAGGCAACACTCTCAGATGCTAGGCAACACTCTCAGACCCCAGGCAAGACTCTCAGATGCTAGGCAACACTCTCAGATGCTAGGCAAGACTCTCAGATGCTAGGCAGCACTCTCAGATCCCAGGCAAGAGTCTCCGATGCTAGGCAAGACTCTCAGATGCTAGGCAACACTCTCAGACCCCAGGCAAGACTCTCAGATGCTACGCAACACTTTTAGACCCCAGGCAAGACTCTCAGATGCTAGGCAACACTCTCAGACCCCTGGCAAGAATCTCAGATGCTAGGCAAGACTCTCAGACCCCAGGCAAGACGCTCAGATGCTAGGCAAGACGCTCAGATGCTAGGCAAGACTCTCAAACCCCAGGCAAGACTCTCAGATGCTAGGCAAGACTCTCAGATGCTAGGCAACACTCTCAGACCCCAGGCAAGACTCTCAGATGCTACGCAACACTTTTAGACCCCAGGCAAGACTCTCAGATGCTAGGCAACACTCTCAGACCCCTGGCAAGACTCTCAGATGCTAGGCAAGACTCTCAGATGCTAGGCAAGACTCTCAGACCCCAGGCAAGACGCTCAGATGCTAGGCAAGACGCTCAGATGCTAGGCAAGACTCTCAAACCCCAGGCAAGACTCTCAGATGCTAGGCAAGACTCTCAGATGCTAGGCAACACTCTCAGACCCCAGGCAAGACTCTCAGATGCTAGGCAAGACTCTCAGAACCCAGGCAAGACTCTCAGATGCTAGGCAACACTCTCAGACTCCAGGCAAGACTCTCAGATGCTAGCCAAGACTGTCAGACCCCAGGCAAGACTCTCAGATGCTAGGCAACACTCTCAGACCCCAGGCAAGACTCTCAGATGCTAGGCAAGACTCTCAGATGCTAGGCAAGACTCTCAGACCCCAGGCAAGACTCTCAGACCCCAAGCAAGACTCTCAGATGCTAGGCAACACTCTCAGACTCCAGGCAAGACTCTCAGATGCTAGGCAAGACTCTCAGAACCCAAGCAATTCTCTCAGATGCTAGGCAAGACTCTCAGATGCTAGGCAACACTCTCAGACCCCAGGCAAGACTCTCAGATGCTAGGCAAGACTCTCAGACCCCAGGCAAGACTCTCAGATGCTAGGCAAGACTCTCAGACCCCAGGCAAGACTCTCAGATGCTACGCAACACTCTAAGACCCCAGGCAAGACTCTCAGATGCTAGGCAACACTCTCAGACCACAGGCAATGCTCTCAGATGCTAGGCAAGACTCTCAGACCCCAGGCAAGACTCTCAGATGCTAGGCAAGACTCTCAGATGCTAGGCAAGACTCTCAGACCCCAGGCAAGACTCTCAGATGCTAGGCAAGACTCTCAGATGCTAGGCAAGACTCTCAGACCCCAGGCAAGACTCTCAGATGCTAGGCAAGACTCTCAGATGCTAGGCAAGACTCTCAGACCCCAGGCAAGACTCTCAGATGCTAGGCAACACTCTCAGATGCTAGGCAAGACTCTCAGACCCCAGGCAAGACTCTCAGATGCTAGGCAAGACTCTCAGACCCCAGGAAAGACTCTCAGACTCCAGGGAAGACTCTCAGATGCTAGGCAACACTCTCAGACCCCAGGCAAGACTCTCAGATGCTAGGCAACACTCTCAGACCACAGGCAATGCTCTCAGATGCTAGGCAAGACTATCAGATGCTAGGCAATACTTTCAGACCCCAGGCAAGACTCTCAGATGCTAGGCAAGATTCTCAGATGCTAGGCAAGACTCTCAGATGCTAGGCAAGACTCTCAGATACTAGGCAAGACTCTCAGACCACAGGCAAGACTCTCAAATGCTAGGCAACACTCTCAGACTCCAGGCAAGACTCTCAGATGCTAGGCAAGACTCTCAGACCCCAGGCAAGACTCTCAGATGCTAGGCAACACTCTCAGACCCCAGGCAAGACTCTCAGATGCTAGGCAGGTCTCTCAGACCCCAGGCAAGACTCTCAGATGCTAGGCCACATTCTCAGACCCCAGGCAAGACTCTCAGATGCTAGGCAAGACTCTCAGATGCTAGGCAACACTCTCAGATGCTAGGCAACACTCTCAGACCCCAGGCAAGACTCTCAGATGCAAGGCAAGACTCTCAGATGCTAGGCAGCACTCTCAGATCCCAGGCAAGACTCTCAGATGCTAGGCAAGACACTCAGATGCTAGGCAACACTCTCAGACCCCAGGCAAGACTCTCAGATGCTAGGCAACACTCTCAGATGCTAGGCAAGACTCTCAGATGCTAGGCAGCACTCTCAGATCCCAGGCAAGAGTCTCCGATGCTAGGCAAGACTCTCAGATGCTAGGCAACACTCTCAGACCCCAGGCAAGACTCTCAGATGCTACGCAACACTTTTAGACCCCAGGCAAGACTCTCAGATGCTAGGCAACACTCTCAGACCCCTGGCAAGAATCTCAGATGCTAGGCAAGACTCTCAGATGCTAGGCAAGACTCTCAGACCCCAGGCAAGATGCTCAGATGCTAGGCAAGACGCTCAGATGCTAGGCAAGACTCTCAAACCCCAGGCAAGACTCTCAGATGCTAGGCAAGACTCTCAGATGCTAGGCAACACTCTCAGACCCCAGGCAAGACTCTCAGATGCTACGCAACACTTTTAGACCCCAGGCAAGACTCTCAGATGCTAGGCAACACTCTCAGACCCCTGGCAAGACTCTCAGATGCTAGGCAAGACTCTCAGATGCTAGGCAAGACTCTCAGACCCCAGGCAAGACGCTCAGATGCTAGGCAAGACGCTCAGATGCTAGGCAAGACTCTCAAACCCCAGGCAAGACTCTCAGATGCTAGGCAAGACTCTCAGATGCTAGGCAACACTCTCAGACCCCAGGCAAGACTCTCAGATGCTAGGCAAGACTCTCAGAACCCAGGCAAGACTCTCAGATGCTAGGCAACACTCTCAGACTCCAGGCAAGACTCTCAGATGCTAGCCAAGACTGTCAGACCCCAGGCAAGACTCTCAGATGCTAGGCAACACTCTCAGACCCCAGGCAAGACTCTCAGATGCTAGGCAAGACTCTCAGATGCTAGGCAAGACTCTCAGACCCCAGGCAAGACTCTCAGATGCTAGACAACACTCTCAGACCCCAGGCAAGACTCTCAGATGCTAGGCAACACTCTCAGACTCTAGGCAAGACTCTCAGATGCTAGGCAAGACTCTCAGATGCTAGGCAAGACTCTCAGAACCCAGGCAAGACTCTCAGACGCCAGGCAAGACTCTCAGATGCTAGGCAAGACTCTCAGACCCCAGGCAAAACGCTCAGATGCTAGGCAATGCTCTCAGATGCTAGGCAAGACTCCCAGATGCTAGGCAAAACTCTCAGACTCTAGGCAAGACCCTCAGATGCTAGGCAAGACTCTCAGATGCTAGGCAAGACTCTCAGAACCCAGGCAAGACTCTCAGACGCCAGGCAAGACTCTCAGATGCTAGGCAAGACTCTCAGACCCCAGGCAAAACGCTCAGATGCTAGGCAAGACTCTCAGACCCCAGGCAAGACTCTCAGATGCTAGGCAACACTCTCAGACTCCAGGCAAGACCCTCAGATGCTAGGCAAGACTCTCAGATGCTAGGCAAGACTCTCAGACCCCAGGAAAGACTCTCAGATGCTAGGCCATACTCTCAGACTCCAGGGAAGACTCTCAGATGCTAGGCAAGACTCTCAGACCGCAGGCAAGACTCTCAGACCGCAGGCAAGACTCTCAGATGCTAGGCAACACTCTCAGACCCCAGGCAAGTCTCTCAGATGCTAGGCAAGACACTCAGATGCTAGGCAACACTCTCAGACCCCAAGCAAGTCTCTCAGATGCTAGGCAAGACTCTCAGATGCTAGGCAGCACTCTCAGATCCCAGGCAAGGCTCTCCGATGCTAAGCAAGACTCTCAGATGCTAGGCAAGACTCTCAGACCCCAGGCAAGACTCTCAGACCCCAAGCAAGACTCTCAGATGCTAGGCAAGACTCTCAGACTCCAGGCAAGACTCTCAGACCGCAGGCAAGACTCTCAGATGCTAGGCAAAACTCTCAGACCCCAGGCAAGACTCTCAGATGCTAGGCAAGACACTCAGATGCTAGGCAACACTCTCAGACCCCTGGCAAGACTCTCAGATGCTAGGCAAGACTCTCAGATGCTAGGCAAGACTCTCAGATGCTAGGCAGCACTCTCAGATCCCAGGCAAGACTCTCCGATGCTAGGCAAGACTCTCAGATGCTAGGCAAGACTCTCAGACCCCAGGCAAGACTCTCAGACCCCAAGCAAGACTCTCAGATGCTAGGCAACACTCTCAGACTCCAGGCAAGACTCTCAGATGCCAGGCAAGACTCTCAGAACCCAAGCAATTCTCTCAGATGCTAGGCAAGACTCTCAGATGCTAGGCAACACTCTCAGACCCCAGGCAAGACTCTCAGATGCTAGGCAAGACTCTCAGACCCCAGGCAAGACTCTCAGATGCTAGGCAAGACTCTCAGACCCCAGGCAAGACTCTCAGATGCTACGCAACACTCTAAGACCCCAGGCAAGACTCTCAGATGCTAGGCAACACTCTCAGACCACAGGCAATGCTCTCAGATGCTAGGCAAGACTCTCAGACCCCAGGCAAGACTCTCAGATGCTAGGCAAGACTCTCAGATGCTAGGCAGCACTCTCAGATCCCAGGCAAGACTCTCAGATGCTAGGCAAGACACTCAGATGCTAGGCAACACTCTCAGACCCCAGGCAAGACTCTCAGATGCTAGGCAACACTCTCAGATGCTAGGCAAGACTCTCAGATGCTAGGCAGCACTCTCAGATCCCAGGCAAGAGTCTCCGATGCTAGGCAAGACTCTCAGATGCTAGGCAACACTCTCAGACCCCAGGCAAGACTCTCAGATGCTACGCAACACTTTTAGACCCCAGGCAAGACTCTCAGATGCTAGGCAACACTCTCAGACCCCTGGCAAGAATCTCAGATGCTAGGCAAGACTCTCAGACCCCAGGCAAGACTCTCAGATGCTAGGCAAGACTCTCAGATGCTAGGCAAGACTCTCAGACCCCAGGCAAGACGCTCAGATGCTAGGCAAGACGCTCAGATGCTAGGCAAGACTCTCAAACCCCAGGCAAGACTCTCAGATGCTAGGCAAGACTCTCAGATGCTAGGCAACACTCTCAGACCCCAGGCAAGACTCTCAGATGCTAGGCAAGACTCTCAGAACCCAGGCAAGACTCTCAGATGCTAGGCAACACTCTCAGACTCCAGGCAAGACTCTCAGATGCTAGCCAAGACTGTCAGACCCCAGGCAAGACTCTCAGATGCTAGGCAACACTCTCAGACCCCAGGCAAGACTCTCAGATGCTAGGCAAGACTCTCAGATGCTAGGCAAGACTCTCAGACCCCAGGCAAGACTCTCAGATGCTAGACAACACTCTCAGACCCCAGGCAAGACTCTCAGATGCTAGGCAACACTCTCAGACTCTAGGCAAGACTCTCAGATGCTAGGCAAGACTCTCAGATGCTAGGCAAGACTCTCAGAACCCAGGCAAGACTCTCAGACGCCAGGCAAGACTCTCAGATGCTAGGCAAGACTCTCAGACCCCAGGCAAAACGCTCAGATGCTAGGCAATGCTCTCAGATGCTAGGCAAGACTCCCAGATGCTAGGCAAAACTCTCAGACTCTAGGCAAGACCCTCAGATGCTAGGCAAGACTCTCAGATGCTAGGCAAGACTCTCAGAACCCAGGCAAGACTCTCAGACGCCAGGCAAGACTCTCAGATGCTAGGCAAGACTCTCAGACCCCAGGCAAAACGCTCAGATGCTAGGCAAGACTCTCAGACCCCAGGCAAGACTCTCAGATGCTAGGCAACACTCTCAGACTCCAGGCAAGACCCTCAGATGCTAGGCAAGACTCTCAGATGCTAGGCAAGACTCTCAGACCCCAGGAAAGACTCTCAGATGCTAGGCCATACTCTCAGACTCCAGGGAAGACTCTCAGATGCTAGGCAAGACTCTCAGACCGCAGGCAAGACTCTCAGACCGCAGGCAAGACTCTCAGATGCTAGGCAACACTCTCAGACCCCAGGCAAGTCTCTCAGATGCTAGGCAAGACACTCAGATGCTAGGCAACACTCTCAGACCCCAAGCAAGTCTCTCAGATGCTAGGCAAGACTCTCAGATGCTAGGCAGCACTCTCAGATCCCAGGCAAGGCTCTCCGATGCTAAGCAAGACTCTCAGATGCTAGGCAAGACTCTCAGACCCCAGGCAAGACTCTCAGACCCCAAGCAAGACTCTCAGATGCTAGGCAAGACTCTCAGACTCCAGGCAAGACTCTCAGACCGCAGGCAAGACTCTCAGATGCTAGGCAAAACTCTCAGACCCCAGGCAAGACTCTCAGATGCTAGGCAAGACACTCAGATGCTAGGCAACACTCTCAGACCCCTGGCAAGACTCTCAGATGCTAGGCAAGACTCTCAGATGCTAGGCAAGACTCTCAGATGCTAGGCAGCACTCTCAGATCCCAGGCAAGACTCTCCGATGCTAGGCAAGACTCTCAGATGCTAGGCAAGACTCTCAGACCCCAGGCAAGACTCTCAGACCCCAAGCAAGACTCTCAGATGCTAGGCAACACTCTCAGACTCCAGGCAAGACTCTCAGATGCTAGGCAAGACTCTCAGAACCCAAGCAATTCTCTCAGATGCTAGGCAAGACTCTCAGATGCTAGGCAACACTCTCAGACCCCAGGCAAGACTCTCAGATGCTAGGCAAGACTCTCAGACCCCAGGCAAGACTCTCAGATGCTAGGCAAGACTCTCAGACCCCAGGCAAGACTCTCAGATGCTACGCAACACTCTAAGACCCCAGGCAAGACTCTCAGATGCTAGGCAACACTCTCAGACCACAGGCAATGCTCTCAGATGCTAGGCAAGACTCTCAGACCCCAGGCAAGACTCTCAGATGCTAGGCAAGACCCTCAGATGCTAGGCAAGACTCTCAGACCCCAGGCAAGACTCTCAGATGCTAGGCAAGACTCTCAGATGCTAGGCAAGACTCTCAGACCCCAGGCAAGACTCTCAGATGCTAGGCAAGACTCTCAGATGCTAGGCAAGACTCTCAGACCCCAGGCAAGACTCTCAGATGCTAGGCAACACTCTCAGATGCTAGGCAAGACTCTCAGACCCCAGGCAAGACTCTCAGATGCTAGGCAAGACTCTCAGACCCCAGGAAAGACTCTCAGACTCCAGGGAAGACTCTCAGATGCTAGGCAACACTCTCAGACCCCAGGCAAGACTCTCAGATGCTAGGCAACACTCTCAGACCACAGGCAATGCTCTCAGATGCTAGGCAAGACTATCAGATGCTAGGCAATACTTTCAGACCCCAGGCAAGACTCTCAGATGCTAGGCAAGATTCTCAGATGCTAGGCAAGACTCTCAGATGCTAGGCAAGACTCTCAGATACTAGGCAAGACTCTCAGACCACAGGCAAGACTCTCAGATGCTAGGCAACACTCTCAGACCCCAGGCAAGACTCTCAGATGCTAGGCAAGACTCTCAGACCCCAGGCAAGACTCTCAGATGCTAGGCAACACTCTCAGACCCCAGGCAAGACTCTCAGATGCTAGGCAAGTCTCTCAGACCCCAGGCAAGACTCTCAGATGCTAGGCCACATTCTCAGACCCCAGGCAAGACTCTCAGATGCTAGGCAAGACTCTCAGATGCTAGGCAACACTCTCAGATGCTAGGCAACACTCTCAGACCCCAGGCAAGACTCTCAGATGCAAGGCAAGACTCTCAGATGCTAGGCAGCACTCTCAGATCCCAGGCAAGACTCTCAGATGCTAGGCAAGACACTCAGATGCTAGGCAACACTCTCAGATGCTAGGCAAGACTCTCAGACCCCAGGCAAGACTCTCAGATGCTAGGCAAGACTCTCAGATGCTAGGCAGCACTCTCAGATCCCAGGCAAGAGTCTCCGATGCTAGGCAAGACTCTCAGATGCTAGGCAACACTCTCAGACCCCAGGCAAGACTCTCAGATGCTACGCAACACTTTTAGACCCCAGGCAAGACTCTCAGATGCTAGGCAACACTCTCAGACCCCTGGCAAGAATCTCAGATGCTAGGCAAGACTCTCAGACCCCAGGCAAGACTCTCAGATGCTAGGCAAGACTCTCAGATGCTAGGCAAGACTCTCAGACCCCAGGCAAGACGCTCAGATGCTAGGCAAGACGCTCAGATGCTAGGCAAGACTCTCAAACCCCAGGCAAGACTCTCAGATGCTAGGCAAGACTCTCAGATGCTAGGCAACACTCTCAGACCCCAGGCAAGACTCTCAGATGCTAGGCAAGACTCTCAGAACCCAGGCAAGACTCTCAGATGCTAGGCAACACTCTCAGACTCCAGGCAAGACTCTCAGATGCTAGCCAAGACTGTCAGACCCCAGGCAAGACTCTCAGATGCTAGGCAACACTCTCAGACCCCAGGCAAGACTCTCAGATGCTAGGCAAGACTCTCAGATGCTAGGCAAGACTCTCAGACCCCAGGCAAGACTCTCAGATGCTAGACAACACTCTCAGACCCCAGGCAAGACTCTCAGATGCTAGGCAACACTCTCAGACTCTAGGCAAGACTCTCAGATGCTAGGCAAGACTCTCAGACCCCAGGCAAAACGCTCAGATGCTAGGCAATGCTCTCAGATGCTAGGCAAGACTCCCAGATGCTAGGCAAAACTCTCAGACTCCAGGCAAGACCCTCAGATGCTAGGCAAGACTCTCAGATGCTAGGCAAGACTCTCAGAACCCAGGCAAGACTCTAAGACGCCAGGCAAGACTCTCAGATGCTAGGCAAGACTCTCAGACCCCAGGCAAAACGCTCAGATGCTAGGCAAGACTCTCAGACCCCAGGCAAGACTCTCAGATGCTAGGCAACACTCTCAGATGCTAGGCAAGACTCTCAGACCCCAGGAAAGACTCTCAGATGCTAGGCCATACTCTCAGACTCCAGGGAAGACTCTCAGATGCTAGGCAAGACTCTCAGACCGCAGGCAAGACTCTCAGACCGCAGGCAAGACTCTCAGATGCTAGGCAACACTCTCAGACCCCAGGCAAGACTCTCAGATGCTAGGCAAGACACTCAGATGCTAGGCAACACTCTCAGACCCCAAGAAAGTCTCTCAGATGCTAGGCAAGACTCTCAGATGCTAGGCAGCACTCTCAGATCCCAGGCAAGGCTCTCCGATGCTAAGCAAGACTCTCAGATGCTAGGCAAGACTCTCAGACCCCAGGCAAGACTCTCAGACCCCAAGCAAGACTCTCAGATGCTAGGCAAGACTCTCAGACTCCAGGCAAGACTCTCAGACCGCAGGCAAGACTCTCAGATGCTAGGCAAAACTCTCAGACCCCAGGCAAGACTCTCAGATGCTAGGCAAGACACTCAGATGCTAGGCAACACTCTCAGACCCCTGGCAAGACTCTCAGATGCTAGGCAAGACTCTCCGATGCTAGGCAAGACTCTCAGATGCTAGGCAAGACTCTCAGACCCCAGGCAAGACTCTCAGACCCCAAGCAAGACTCTCAGATGCTAGGCAAGACTCTCAGACTCCAGGCAAGACTCTCAGATGCTAGGCAAGACTCTCAGAACCCAAGCAATTCTCTCAGATGCTAGGCAAGACTCTCAGATGCTAGGCAACACTCTCAGACCCCAGGCAAGACTCTCAGATGCTAGGCAAGACTCTCAGACCCCAGGCAAGACTCTCAGATGCTAGGCAAGACTCTCAGACCCCAGGCAAGACTCTCAGATGCTACGCAACACTCTAAGACCCCAGGCAAGACTCTCAGATGCTAGGCAAGACACTCAGATGCTAGGCAACACTCTCAGACCCCTGGCAAGACTCTCAGATGCTAGGCAAGACTCTCAGATGCTAGGCAAGACTCTCAGATGCTAGGCAGCACTCTCAGATCCCAGGCAAGACTCTCCGATGCTAGGCAAGACTCTCAGATGCTAGGCAAGACTCTCAGACCCCAGGCAAGACTCTCAGACCCCAAGCAAGACTCTCAGATGCTAGGCAACACTCTCAGACTCCAGGCAAGACTCTCAGATGCTAGGCAAGACTCTCAGAACCCAAGCAATTCTCTCAGATGCTAGGCAAGACTCTCAGATGCTAGGCAACACTCTCAGACCCCAGGCAAGACTCTCAGATGCTAGGCAAGACTCTCAGACCCCAGGCAAGACTCTCAGATGCTAGGCAAGACTCTCAGACCCCAGGCAAGACTCTCAGATGCTACGCAACACTCTAAGACCCCAGGCAAGACTCTCAGATGCTAGGCAACACTCTCAGACCACAGGCAATGCTCTCAGATGCTAGGCAAGACTCTCAGACCCCAGGCAAGACTCTCAGATGCTAGGCAAGACCCTCAGATGCTAGGCAAGACTCTCAGACCCCAGGCAAGACTCTCAGATGCTAGGCAAGACTCTCAGATGCTAGGCAAGACTCTCAGACCCCAGGCAAGACTCTCAGATGCTAGGCAAGACTCTCAGATGCTAGGCAAGACTCTCAGACCCCAGGCAAGACTCTCAGATGCTAGGCAACACTCTCAGATGCTAGGCAAGACTCTCAGACCCCAGGCAAGACTCTCAGATGCTAGGCAAGACTCTCAGACCCCAGGAAAGACTCTCAGACTCCAGGGAAGACTCTCAGATGCTAGGCAACACTCTCAGACCCCAGGCAAGACTCTCAGATGCTAGGCAACACTCTCAGACCACAGGCAATGCTCTCAGATGCTAGGCAAGACTATCAGATGCTAGGCAATACTTTCAGACCCCAGGCAAGACTCTCAGATGCTAGGCAAGATTCTCAGATGCTAGGCAAGACTCTCAGATGCTAGGCAAGACTCTCAGATACTAGGCAAGACTCTCAGACCACAGGCAAGACTCTCAGATGCTAGGCAACACTCTCAGACCCCAGGCAAGACTCTCAGATGCTAGGCAAGACTCTCAGACCCCAGGCAAGACTCTCAGATGCTAGGCAACACTCTCAGACCCCAGGCAAGACTCTCAGATGCTAGGCAAGTCTCTCAGACCCCAGGCAAGACTCTCAGATGCTAGGCCACATTCTCAGACCCCAGGCAAGACTCTCAGATGCTAGGCAAGACTCTCAGATGCTAGGCAACACTCTCAGATGCTAGGCAACACTCTCAGACCCCAGGCAAGACTCTCAGATGCAAGGCAAGACTCTCAGATGCTAGGCAGCACTCTCAGATCCCAGGCAAGACTCTCAGATGCTAGGCAAGACACTCAGATGCTAGGCAACACTCTCAGACCCCAGGCAAGACTCTCAGATGCTAGGCAACACTCTCAGATGCTAGGCAAGACTCTCAGATGCTAGGCAGCACTCTCAGATCCCAGGCAAGAGTCTCCGATGCTAGGCAAGACTCTCAGATGCTAGGCAACACTCTCAGACCCCAGGCAAGACTCTCAGATGCTACGCAACACTTTTAGACCCCAGGCAAGACTCTCAGATGCTAGGCAACACTCTCAGACCCCTGGCAGGAATCTCAGATGCTAGGCAAGACTCTCAGACCCCAGGCAAGACTCTCAGATGCTAGGCAAGACTCTCAGATGCTAGGCAAGACTCTCAGACCCCAGGCAAGACGCTCAGATGCTAGGCAAGACGCTCAGATGCTAGGCAAGACTCTCAAACCCCAGGCAAGACTCTCAGATGCTAGGCAAGACTCTCAGATGCTAGGCAACACTCTCAGACCCCAGGCAAGACTCTCAGATGCTAGGCAAGACTCTCAGAACCCAGGCAAGACTCTCAGATGCTAGGCAACACTCTCAGACTCCAGGCAAGACTCTCAGATGCTAGCCAAGACTGTCAGACCCCAGGCAAGACTCTCAGATGCTAGGCAACACTCTCAGACCCCAGGCAAGACTCTCAGATGCTAGGCAAGACTCTCAGATGCTAGGCAAGACTCTCAGACCCCAGGCAAGACTCTCAGATGCTAGACAACACTCTCAGACCCCAGGCAAGACTCTCAGATGCTAGGCAACACTCTCAGACTCTAGGCAAGACTCTCAGATGCTAGGCAAGACTCTCAGACCCCAGGCAAAACGCTCAGATGCTAGGCAATGCTCTCAGATGCTAGGCAAGACTCCCAGATGCTAGGCAAAACTCTCAGACTCCAGGCAAGACCCTCAGATGCTAGGCAAGACTCTCAGATGCTAGGCAAGACTCTCAGAACCCAGGCAAGACTCTAAGACGCCAGGCAAGACTCTCAGATGCTAGGCAAGACTCTCAGACCCCAGGCAAAACGCTCAGATGCTAGGCAAGACTCTCAGACCCCAGGCAAGACTCTCAGATGCTAGGCAACACTCTCAGACTCCAGGCAAGACCCTCAGATGCTAGGCAAGACTCTCAGATGCTAGGCAAGACTCTCAGACCCCAGGAAAGACTCTCAGATGCTAGGCCATACTCTCAGACTCCAGGGAAGACTCTCAGATGCTAGGCAAGACTCTCAGACCGCAGGCAAGACTCTCAGACCGCAGGCAAGACTCTCAGATGCTAGGCAACACTCTCAGACCCCAGGCAAGACTCTCAGATGCTAGGCAAGACACTCAGATGCTAGGCAACACTCTCAGACCCCAAGAAAGTCTCTCAGATGCTAGGCAAGACTCTCAGATGCTAGGCAGCACTCTCAGATCCCAGGCAAGGCTCTCCGATGCTAAGCAAGACTCTCAGATGCTAGGCAAGACTCTCAGACCCCAGGCAAGACTCTCAGACCCCAAGCAAGACTCTCAGATGCTAGGCAAGACTCTCAGACTCCAGGCAAGACTCTCAGACCGCAGGCAAGACTCTCAGATGCTAGGCAAAACTCTCAGACCCCAGGCAAGACTCTCAGATGCTAGGCAAGACACTCAGATGCTAGGCAACACTCTCAGACCCCTGGCAAGACTCTCAGATGCTAGGCAAGACTCTCCGATGCTAGGCAAGACTCTCAGATGCTAGGCAAGACTCTCAGACCCCAGGCAAGACTCTCAGACCCCAAGCAAGACTCTCAGATGCTAGGCAAGACTCTCAGACTCCAGGCAAGACTCTCAGATGCTAGGCAAGACTCTCAGAACCCAAGCAATTCTCTCAGATGCTAGGCAAGACTCTCAGATGCTAGGCAACACTCTCAGACCCCAGGCAAGACTCTCAGATGCTAGGCAAGACTCTCAGACCCCAGGCAAGACTCTCAGATGCTAGGCAAGACTCTCAGACCCCAGGCAAGACTCTCAGATGCTACGCAACACTCTAAGACCCCAGGCAAGACTCTCAGATGCTAGGCAACACTCTCAGACCACAGGCAATGCTCTCAGATGCTAGGCAAGACTCTCAGACCCCAGGCAAGACTCTCAGATGCTAGGCAAGACTCTCAGATGCTAGGCAAGACTCTCAGACCCCAGGCAAGACTCTCAGATGCTAGGCAAGACTCTCAGATGCTAGGCAAGACTCTCAGACCCCAGGCAAGACTCTCAGATGCTAGGAAAGACTCTCAGATGCTAGGCAAGACTCTCAGACCCCAGGCAAGACTCTCAGATGCTAGGCAACACTCTCAGATGCTAGGCAAGACTCTCAGACCCCAGGCAAGACTCTCAGATGCTAGGCAAGACTCTCAGACCCCAGGAAAGACTCTCAGACTCCAGGGAAGACTCTCAGATGCTAGGCAACACTCTCAGACCCCAGGCAAGACTCTCAGATGCTAGGCAACACTCTCAGACCACAGGCAATGCTCTCAGATGCTAGGCAAGACTATCAGATGCTAGGCAATACTTTCAGACCCCAGGCAAGACTCTCAGATGCTAGGCAAGATTCTCAGATGCTAGGCAAGACTCTCAGACCCCTGGCAAGACTCTCAGATGCTAGGCAACACTCTCAGACCACAGGCAATGCTCTCAGATGCTAGGCAAGACTATCAGATGCTAGGCAATACTTTCAGACCCCAGGCAAGACTCTCAGATGCTAGGCAAGATTCTCAGATGCTAGGCAACACTCTCAGACCCCTGGCAAGACTCTCAGATGCTAGGCAAGACTCTCAGATGCTAGGCAAGACTCTCAGATGCTAGGCAGCACTCTCAGATCCCAGGCAAGACTCTCCGATGCTAGGCAAGACTCTCAGATGCTAGGCAAGACTCTCAGACCCCAGGCAAGACTCTCAGACCCCAAGCAAGACTCTCAGATGCTAGGCAACACTCTCAGACTCCAGGCAAGACTCTCAGATGCTAGGCAAGACTCTCAGAACCCAAGCAATTCTCTCAGATGCTAGGCAAGACTCTCAGATGCTAGGCAACACTCTCAGACCCCAGGCAAGACTCTCAGATGCTAGGCAAGACTCTCAGACCCCAGGCAAGACTCTCAGATGCTAGGCAAGACTCTCAGACCCCAGGCAAGACTCTCAGATGCTACGCAACACTCTAAGACCCCAGGCAAGACTCTCAGATGCTAGGCAACACTCTCAGACCACAGGCAATGCTCTCAGATGCTAGGCAAGACTCTCAGACCCCAGGCAAGACTCTCAGATGCTAGGCAAGACCCTCAGATGCTAGGCAAGACTCTCAGACCCCAGGCAAGACTCTCAGATGCTAGGCAAGACTCTCAGATGCTAGGCAAGACTCTCAGACCCCAGGCAAGACTCTCAGATGCTAGGCAAGACTCTCAGATGCTAGGCAAGACTCTCAGACCCCAGGCAAGACTCTCAGATGCTAGGCAACACTCTCAGATGCTAGGCAAGACTCTCAGACCCCAGGCAAGACTCTCAGATGCTAGGCAAGACTCTCAGACCCCAGGAAAGACTCTCAGACTCCAGGGAAGACTCTCAGATGCTAGGCAACACTCTCAGACCCCAGGCAAGACTCTCAGATGCTAGGCAACACTCTCAGACCACAGGCAATGCTCTCAGATGCTAGGCAAGACTATCAGATGCTAGGCAATACTTTCAGACCCCAGGCAAGACTCTCAGATGCTAGGCAAGATTCTCAGATGCTAGGCAAGACTCTCAGATGCTAGGCAAGACTCTCAGATACTAGGCAAGACTCTCAGACCACAGGCAAGACTCTCAGATGCTAGGCAACACTCTCAGACCCCAGGCAAGACTCTCAGATGCTAGGCAAGACTCTCAGACCCCAGGCAAGACTCTCAGATGCTAGGCAACACTCTCAGACCCCAGGCAAGACTCTCAGATGCTAGGCAAGTCTCTCAGACCCCAGGCAAGACTCTCAGATGCTAGGCCACATTCTCAGACCCCAGGCAAGACTCTCAGATGCTAGGCAAGACTCTCAGATGCTAGGCAACACTCTCAGATGCTAGGCAACACTCTCAGACCCCAGGCAAGACTCTCAGATGCAAGGCAAGACTCTCAGATGCTAGGCAGCACTCTCAGATCCCAGGCAAGACTCTCAGATGCTAGGCAAGACACTCAGATGCTAGGCAACACTCTCAGACCCCAGGCAAGACTCTCAGATGCTAGGCAACACTCTCAGATGCTAGGCAAGACTCTCAGATGCTAGGCAGCACTCTCAGATCCCAGGCAAGAGTCTCCGATGCTAGGCAAGACTCTCAGATGCTAGGCAACACTCTCAGACCCCAGGCAAGACTCTCAGATGCTACGCAACACTTTTAGACCCCAGGCAAGACTCTCAGATGCTAGGCAACACTCTCAGACCCCTGGCAGGAATCTCAGATGCTAGGCAAGACTCTCAGACCCCAGGCAAGACTCTCAGATGCTAGGCAAGACTCTCAGATGCTAGGCAAGACTCTCAGACCCCAGGCAAGACGCTCAGATGCTAGGCAAGACGCTCAGATGCTAGGCAAGACTCTCAAACCCCAGGCAAGACTCTCAGATGCTAGGCAAGACTCTCAGATGCTAGGCAACACTCTCAGACCCCAGGCAAGACTCTCAGATGCTAGGCAAGACTCTCAGAACCCAGGCAAGACTCTCAGATGCTAGGCAACACTCTCAGACTCCAGGCAAGACTCTCAGATGCTAGCCAAGACTGTCAGACCCCAGGCAAGACTCTCAGATGCTAGGCAACACTCTCAGACCCCAGGCAAGACTCTCAGATGCTAGGCAAGACTCTCAGATGCTAGGCAAGACTCTCAGACCCCAGGCAAGACTCTCAGATGCTAGACAACACTCTCAGACCCCAGGCAAGACTCTCAGATGCTAGGCAACACTCTCAGACTCTAGGCAAGACTCTCAGATGCTAGGCAAGACTCTCAGACCCCAGGCAAAACGCTCAGATGCTAGGCAATGCTCTCAGATGCTAGGCAAGACTCCCAGATGCTAGGCAAAACTCTCAGACTCCAGGCAAGACCCTCAGATGCTAGGCAAGACTCTCAGATGCTAGGCAAGACTCTCAGAACCCAGGCAAGACTCTAAGACGCCAGGCAAGACTCTCAGATGCTAGGCAAGACTCTCAGACCCCAGGCAAAACGCTCAGATGCTAGGCAAGACTCTCAGACCCCAGGCAAGACTCTCAGATGCTAGGCAACACTCTCAGACTCCAGGCAAGACCCTCAGATGCTAGGCAAGACTCTCAGATGCTAGGCAAGACTCTCAGACCCCAGGAAAGACTCTCAGATGCTAGGCCATACTCTCAGACTCCAGGGAAGACTCTCAGATGCTAGGCAAGACTCTCAGACCGCAGGCAAGACTCTCAGACCGCAGGCAAGACTCTCAGATGCTAGGCAACACTCTCAGACCCCAGGCAAGACTCTCAGATGCTAGGCAAGACACTCAGATGCTAGGCAACACTCTCAGACCCCAAGAAAGTCTCTCAGATGCTAGGCAAGACTCTCAGATGCTAGGCAGCACTCTCAGATCCCAGGCAAGGCTCTCCGATGCTAAGCAAGACTCTCAGATGCTAGGCAAGACTCTCAGACCCCAGGCAAGACTCTCAGACCCCAAGCAAGACTCTCAGATGCTAGGCAAGACTCTCAGACTCCAGGCAAGACTCTCAGACCGCAGGCAAGACTCTCAGATGCTAGGCAAAACTCTCAGACCCCAGGCAAGACTCTCAGATGCTAGGCAAGACACTAAGATGCTAGGCAACACTCTCAGACCCCTGGCAAGACTCTCAGATGCTAGGCAAGACTCTCCGATGCTAGGCAAGACTCTCAGATGCTAGGCAAGACTCTCAGACCCCAGGCAAGACTCTCAGACCCCAAGCAAGACTCTCAGATGCTAGGCAAGACTCTCAGACTCCAGGCAAGACTCTCAGATGCTAGGCAAGACTCTCAGAACCCAAGCAATTCTCTCAGATGCTAGGCAAGACTCTCAGATGCTAGGCAACACTCTCAGACCCCAGGCAAGACTCTCAGATGCTAGGCAAGACTCTCAGACCCCAGGCAAGACTCTCAGATGCTAGGCAAGACTCTCAGACCCCAGGCAAGACTCTCAGATGCTACGCAACACTCTAAGACCCCAGGCAAGACTCTCAGATGCTAGGCAACACTCTCAGACCACAGGCAATGCTCTCAGATGCTAGGCAAGACTCTCAGACCCCAGGCAAGACTCTCAGATGCTAGGCAAGACTCTCAGATGCTAGGCAAGACTCTCAGACCCCAGGCAAGACTCTCAGATGCTAGGCAAGACTCTCAGATGCTAGGCAAGACTCTCAGACCCCAGGCAAGACTCTCAGATGCTAGGAAAGACTCTCAGATGCTAGGCAAGACTCTCAGACCCCAGGCAAGACTCTCAGATGCTAGGCAACACTCTCAGATGCTAGGCAAGACTCTCAGACCCCAGGCAAGACTCTCAGATGCTAGGCAAGACTCTCAGACCCCAGGAAAGACTCTCAGACTCCAGGGAAGACTCTCAGATGCTAGGCAACACTCTCAGACCCCAGGCAAGACTCTCAGATGCTAGGCAACACTCTCAGACCACAGGCAATGCTCTCAGATGCTAGGCAAGACTATCAGATGCTAGGCAATACTTTCAGACCCCAGGCAAGACTCTCAGATGCTAGGCAAGATTCTCAGATGCTAGGCAAGACTCTCAGATGCTAGGCAAGACTCTCAGATACTAGGCAAGACTCTCAGACCACAGGCAAGACTCTCAAATGCTAGGCAACACTCTCAGACTCCAGGCAAGACTCTCAGATGCTAGGCAAGACTCTCAGACCCCAGGCAAGACTCTCAGATGCTAGGCAACACTCTCAGACCCCAGGCAAGACTCTCAGATGCTAGGCAAGTCTCTCAGACCCCAGGCAAGACTCTCAGATGCTAGGCAACACTCTCAGACTCCAGGCAAGACCCTCAGATGCTAGGCAAGACTCTCAGATGCTAGGCAAGACTCTCAGACCCCAGGAAAGACTCTCAGATGCTAGGCCATACTCTCAGACTCCAGGGAAGACTCTCAGACGCTAGGCAAGACTCTCAGACCGCAGGCAAGACTCTCAGACCGCAGGCAAGACTCTCAGATGCTAGGCAACACTCTCAGACCCCAGGCAAGTCTCTCAGATGCTAGGCAAGACACTCAGATGCTAGGCAACACTCTCAGACCCCAAGCAAGTCTCTCAGATGCTAGGCAAGACTCTCAGATGCTAGGCAGCACTCTCAGATCCCAGGCAAGGCTCTCCGATGCTAAGCAAGACTCTCAGATGCTAGGCAAGACTCTCAGACCCCAGGCAAGACTCTCAGACCCCAAGCAAGACTCTCAGATGCTAGGCAAGACTCTCAGACTCCAGGCAAGACTCTCAGACCGCAGGCAAGACTCTCAGATGCTAGGCAAAACTCTCAGACCCCAGGCAAGACTCTCAGATGCTAGTCAAGGCACTCAGATGCTAGGCAACACTCTCAGACACCTGGCAAGACTCTCAGATGCTAGGCAAGACTCTCAGATGCTAGGCAAGACTCTCAGATGCTAGGCAGCACTCTCAGATCCCAGGCAAGACTCTCCGATGCTAGGCAAGACTCTCAGATGCTAGGCAAGACTCTCAGACCCCAGGCAAGACTCTCAGACCCCAAGCAAGACTCTCAGATGCTAGGCAACACTCTCAGACTCCAGGCAAGACTCTCAGATGCTAGGCAAGACTCTCAGAACCCAAGCAATTCTCTCAGATGCTAGGCAAGACTCTCAGATGCTAGGCAACACTCTCAGACCCCAGGCAAGACTCTCAGATGCTAGGCAAGACTCTCAGACCCCAGGCAAGACTCTCAGATGCTAGGCAAGACTCTCAGACCCCAGGCAAGACTCTCAGATGCTACGCAACACTCTAAGACCCCAGGCAAGACTCTCAGATGCTAGGCAACACTCTCAGACCACAGGCAATGCTCTCAGATGCTAGGCAAGACTCTCAGACCCCAGGCAAGACTCTCAGATGCTAGGCAAGACTCTCAGATGCTAGGCAAGACTCTCAGACCCCAGGCAAGACTCTCAGATGCTAGGCAAGACTCTCAGATGCTAGGCAAGACTCTCAGACCCCAGGCAAGACTCTCAGATGCTAGGCAAGACTCTCAGATGCTAGGCAAGACTCTCAGACCCCAGGCAAGACTCTCAGATGCTAGGCAACACTCTCAGATGCTAGGCAAGACTCTCAGACCCCAGGCAAGACTCTCAGATGCTAGGCAAGACTCTCAGACCCCAGGAAAGACTCTCAGACTCCAGGGAAGACTCTCAGATGCTAGGCAACACTCTCAGACCCCAGGCAAGACTCTCAGATGCTAGGCAACACTCTCAGACCACAGGCAATGCTCTCAGATGCTAGGCAAGACTATCAGATGCTAGGCAATACTTTCAGACCCCAGGCAAGACTCTCAGATGCTAGGCAAGATTCTCAGATGCTAGGCAAGACTCTCAGATGCTAGGCAAGACTCTCAGATACTAGGCAAGACTCTCAGACCACAGGCAAGACTCTCAAATGCTAGGCAACACTCTCAGACTCCAGGCAAGACTCTCAGATGCTAGGCAAGACTCTCAGACCCCAGGCAAGACTCTCAGATGCTAGGCAACACTCTCAGACCCCAGGCAAGACTCTCAGATGCTAGGCAAGTCTCTCAGACCCCAGGCAAGACTCTCAGATGCTAGGCCACATTCTCAGACCCCAGGCAAGACTCTCAGATGCTAGGCAAGACTCTCAGATGCTAGGCAACACTCTCAGACCCCAGGCAAGACTCTCAGATGCTAGGCAAGTCTCTCAGACCCCAGGCAAGACTCTCAGATGCTAGGCAACACTCTCAGACCCCAAGCAAGTCTCTCAGATGCTAGGCAAGACTCTCAGATGCTAGGCAGCACTCTCAGATCCCAGGCAAGGCTCTCCGATGCTAAGCAAGACTCTCAGATGCTAGGCAAGACTCTCAGACCCCAGGCAAGACTCTCAGACCCCAAGCAAGACTCTCAGATGCTAGGCAAGACTCTCAGACTCCAGGCAAGACTCTCAGACCGCAGGCAAGACTCTCAGATGCTAGGCAAAACTCTCAGACCCCAGGCAAGACTCTCAGATGCTAGTCAAGGCACTCAGATGCTAGGCAACACTCTCAGACACCTGGCAAGACTCTCAGATGCTAGGCAAGACTCTCAGATGCTAGGCAAGACTCTCAGATGCTAGGCAGCACTCTCAGATCCCAGGCAAGACTCTCCGATGCTAGGCAAGACTCTCAGATGCTAGGCAAGACTCTCAGACCCCAGGCAAGACTCTCAGACCCCAAGCAAGACTCTCAGATGCTAGGCAACACTCTCAGACTCCAGGCAAGACTCTCAGATGCTAGGCAAGACTCTCAGAACCCAAGCAATTCTCTCAGATGCTAGGCAAGACTCTCAGATGCTAGGCAACACTCTCAGACCCCAGGCAAGACTCTCAGATGCTAGGCAAGACTCTCAGACCCCAGGCAAGACTCTCAGATGCTAGGCAAGACTCTCAGACCCCAGGCAAGACTCTCAGATGCTACGCAACACTCTAAGACCCCAGGCAAGACTCTCAGATGCTAGGCAACACTCTCAGACCACAGGCAATGCTCTCAGATGCTAGGCAAGACTCTCAGACCCCAGGCAAGACTCTCAGATGCTAGGCAAGACTCTCAGATGCTAGGCAAGACTCTCAGACCCCAGGCAAGACTCTCAGATGCTAGGCAAGACTCTCAGATGCTAGGCAAGACTCTCAGACCCCAGGCAAGACTCTCAGATGCTAGGCAAGACTCTCAGATGCTAGGCAAGACTCTCAGACCCCAGGCAAGACTCTCAGATGCTAGGCAACACTCTCAGATGCTAGGCAAGACTCTCAGACCCCAGGCAAGACTCTCAGATGCTAGGCAAGACTCTCAGACCCCAGGAAAGACTCTCAGACTCCAGGGAAGACTCTCAGATGCTAGGCAACACTCTCAGACCCCAGGCAAGACTCTCAGATGCTAGGCAACACTCTCAGACCACAGGCAATGCTCTCAGATGCTAGGCAAGACTATCAGATGCTAGGCAATACTTTCAGACCCCAGGCAAGACTCTCAGATGCTAGGCAAGATTCTCAGATGCTAGGCAAGACTCTCAGATGCTAGGCAAGACTCTCAGATACTAGGCAAGACTCTCAGACCACAGGCAAGACTCTCAAATGCTAGGCAACACTCTCAGACTCCAGGCAAGACTCTCAGATGCTAGGCAAGACTCTCAGACCCCAGGCAAGACTCTCAGATGCTAGGCAACACTCTCAGACCCCAGGCAAGACTCTCAGATGCTAGGCAAGTCTCTAAGACCCCAGGCAAGACTCTCAGATGCTAGGCCACATTCTCAGACCCCAGGCAAGACTCTCAGATGCTAGGCAAGACTCTCAGATGCTAGGCAACACTCTCAGATGCTAGGCAACACTCTCAGACCCCAGGCAAGACTCTCAGATGCAAGGCAAGACTCTCAGATGCTAGGCAGCACTCTCAGATCCCAGGCAAGACTCTCAGATGCTAGGCAAGACACTCAGATGCTAGGCAACACTCTCAGACCCCAGGCAAGACTCTCAGATGCTAGGCAACACTCTCAGATGCTAGGCAAGACTCTCAGATGCTAGGCAGCACTCTCAGATCCCAGGCAAGAGTCTCCGATGCTAGGCAAGACTCTCAGATGCTAGGCAACACTCTCAGACCCCAGGCAAGACTCTCAGATGCTACGCAACACTTTTAGACCCCAGGCAAGACTCTCAGATGCTAGGCAACACTCTCAGACCCCTGGCAAGAATCTCAGATGCTAGGCAAGACTCTCAGACCCCAGGCAAGACTCTCAGATGCTAGGCAAGACTCTCAGATGCTAGGCAAGACTCTCAGACCCCAGGCAAGACGCTCAGATGCTAGGCAAGACGCTCAGATGCTAGGCAAGACTCTCAAACCCCAGGCAAGACTCTCAGATGCTAGGCAAGACTCTCAGATGCTAGGCAACACTCTCAGACCCCAGGCAAGACTCTCAGATGCTAGGCAAGACTCTCAGAACCCAGGCAAGACTCTCAGATGCTAGGCAACACTCTCAGACTCCAGGCAAGACTCTCAGATGCTAGCCAAGACTGTCAGACCCCAGGCAAGACTCTCAGATGCTAGGCAACACTCTCAGACCCCAGGCAAGACTCTCAGATGCTAGGCAAGACTCTCAGATGCTAGGCAAGACTCTCAGACCCCAGGCAAGACTCTCAGATGCTAGACAACACTCTCAGACCCCAGGCAAGACTCTCAGATGCTAGGCAACACTCTCAGACTCTAGGCAAGACTCTCAGATGCTAGGCAAGACTCTCAGACCCCAGGCAAAACGCTCAGATGCTAGGCAATGCTCTCAGATGCTAGGCAAGACTCCCAGATGCTAGGCAAAACTCTCAGACTCCAGGCAAGACCCTCAGATGCTAGGCAAGACTCTCAGATGCTAGGCAAGACTCTCAGAACCCAGGCAAGACTCTAAGACGCCAGGCAAGACTCTCAGATGCTAGGCAAGACTCTCAGACCCCAGGCAAAACGCTCAGATGCTAGGCAAGACTCTCAGACCCCAGGCAAGACTCTCAGATGCTAGGCAACACTCTCAGACTCCAGGCAAGACCCTCAGATGCTAGGCAAGACTCTCAGATGCTAGGCAAGACTCTCAGACCCCAGGAAAGACTCTCAGATGCTAGGCCATACTCTCAGACTCCAGGGAAGACTCTCAGATGCTAGGCAAGACTCTCAGACCGCAGGCAAGACTCTCAGACCGCAGGCAAGACTCTCAGATGCTAGGCAACACTCTCAGACCCCAGGCAAGACTCTCAGATGCTAGGCAAGACACTCAGATGCTAGGCAACACTCTCAGACCCCAAGCAAGTCTCTCAGATGCTAGGAAAGACTCTCAGATGCTAGGCAGCACTCTCAGATCCCAGGCAAGGCTCTCCGATGCTAAGCAAGACTCTCAGATGCTAGGCAAGACTCTCAGACCCCAGGCAAGACCCTCAGATGCTAGGCAAGACTCTCAGATGCTAGGCAAGACTCTCAGACCCCAGGAAAGACTCTCAGATGCTAGGCCATACTCTCAGACTCCAGGGAAGACTCTCAGATGCTAGGCAAGACTCTCAGACCGCAGGCAAGACTCTCAGACCGCAGGCAAGACTCTCAGATGCTAGGCAACACTCTCAGACCCCAGGCAAGACTCTCAGATGCTAGGCAAGACACTCAGATGCTAGGCAACACTCTCAGACCCCAAGCAAGTCTCTCAGATGCTAGGCAAGACTCTCAGATGCTAGGCAGCACTCTCAGATCCCAGGCAAGGCTCTCCGATGCTAAGCAAGACTCTCAGATGCTAGGCAAGACTCTCAGACCCCAGGCAAGACTCTCAGACCCCAAGCAAGACTCTCAGATGCTAGGCAAGACTCTCAGACTCCAGGCAAGACTCTCAGACCGCAGGCAAGACTCTCAGATGCTAGGCAAAACTCTCAGACCCCAGGCAAGACTCTCAGATGCTAGGCAAGACACTCAGATGCTAGGCAACACTCTCAGACCCCTGGCAAGACTCTCAGATGCTAGGCAAGACTCTCCGATGCTAGGCAAGACTCTCAGATGCTAGGCAAGACTCTCAGACCCCAGGCAAGACTCTCAGACCCCAAGCAAGACTCTCAGATGCTAGGCAAGACTCTCAGACTCCAGGCAAGACTCTCAGATGCTAGGCAAGACTCTCAGAACCCAAGCAATTCTCTCAGATGCTAGGCAAGACTCTCAGATGCTAGGCAACACTCTCAGACCCCAGGCAAGACTCTCAGATGCTAGGCAAGACTCTCAGACCCCAGGCAAGACTCTCAGATGCTAGGCAAGACTCTCAGACCCCAGGCAAGACTCTCAGATGCTACGCAACACTCTCAGACCCCAGGCAAGACTCTCAGATGCTAGGCAAGACTCTCAGATGCTAGGCAAGACTCTCAGACCCCAGGCAAGACTCTCAGATGCTAGGCAACACTCTCAGATGCTAGGCAAGACTCTCAGACCCCAGGCAAGACTCTCAGATGCTAGGCAAGACTCTCAGACCCCAGGAAAGACTCTCAGACTCCAGGGAAGACTCTCAGATGCTAGGCAACACTCTCAGACCCCAGGCAAGACTCTCAGATGCTAGGCAACACTCTCAGACCACAGGCAATGCTCTCAGATGCTAGGCAAGACTATCAGATGCTAGGCAATACTTTCAGACCCCAGGCAAGACTCTCAGATGCTAGGCAAGATTCTCAGATGCTAGGCAAGACTCTCAGATGCTAGGCAAGACTCTCAGATACTAGGCAAGACTCTCAGACCACAGGCAAGACTCTCAAATGCTAGGCAACACTCTCAGACTCCAGGCAAGACTCTCAGATGCTAGGCAAGACTCTCAGACCCCAGGCAAGACTCTCAGATGCTAGGCAACACTCTCAGACCCCAGGCAAGACTCTCAGATGCTAGGCAAGTCTCTCAGACCCCAGGCAAGACTCTCAGATGCTAGGCCACATTCTCAGACCCCAGGCAAGACTCTCAGATGCTAGGCAAGACTCTCAGATGCTAGGCAACACTCTCAGATGCTAGGCAACACTCTCAGACCCCAGGCAAGACTCTCAGATGCAAGGCAAGACTCTCAGATGCTAGGCAGCACTCTCAGATCCCAGGCAAGACTCTCAGATGCTAGGCAAGACACTCAGATGCTAGGCAACACTCTCAGACCCCAGGCAAGACTCTCAGATGCTAGGCAACACTCTCAGATGCTAGGCAAGACTCTCAGATGCTAGGCAGCACTCTCAGATCCCAGGCAAGAGTCTCCGATGCTAGGCAAGACTCTCAGATGCTAGGCAACACTCTCAGACCCCAGGCAAGACTCTCAGATGCTACGCAACACTTTTAGACCCCAGGCAAGACTCTCAGATGCTAGGCAACACTCTCAGACCCCTGGCAAGAATCTCAGATGCTAGGCAAGACTCTCAGACCCCAGGCAAGACTCTCAGATGCTAGGCAAGACTCTCAGATGCTAGGCAAGACTCTCAGACCCCAGGCAAGACGCTCAGATGCTAGGCAAGACGCTCAGATGCTAGGCAAGACTCTCAAACCCCAGGCAAGACTCTCAGATGCTAGGCAAGACTCTCAGATGCTAGGCAACACTCTCAGACCCCAGGCAAGACTCTCAGATGCTAGGCAAGACTCTCAGAACCCAGGCAAGACTCTCAGATGCTAGGCAACACTCTCAGACTCCAGGCAAGACTCTCAGATGCTAGCCAAGACTGTCAGACCCCAGGCAAGACTCTCAGATGCTAGGCAACACTCTCAGACCCCAGGCAAGACTCTCAGATGCTAGGCAAGACTCTCAGATGCTAGGCAAGACTCTCAGACCCCAGGCAAGACTCTCAGATGCTAGACAACACTCTCAGACCCCAGGCAAGACTCTCAGATGCTAGGCAACACTCTCAGACTCTAGGCAAGACTCTCAGATGCTAGGCAAGACTCTCAGACCCCAGGCAAAACGCTCAGATGCTAGGCAATGCTCTCAGATGCTAGGCAAGACTCCCAGATGCTAGGCAAAACTCTCAGACTCCAGGCAAGACCCTCAGATGCTAGGCAAGACTCTCAGATGCTAGGCAAGACTCTCAGAACCCAGGCAAGACTCTAAGACGCCAGGCAAGACTCTCAGATGCTAGGCAAGACTCTCAGACCCCAGGCAAAACGCTCAGATGCTAGGCAAGACTCTCAGACCCCAGGCAAGACTCTCAGATGCTAGGCAACACTCTCAGACTCCAGGCAAGACCCTCAGATGCTAGGCAAGACTCTCAGATGCTAGGCAAGACTCTCAGACCCCAGGAAAGACTCTCAGATGCTAGGCCATACTCTCAGACTCCAGGGAAGACTCTCAGATGCTAGGCAAGACTCTCAGACCGCAGGCAAGACTCTCAGACCGCAGGCAAGACTCTCAGATGCTAGGCAACACTCTCAGACCCCAGGCAAGACTCTCAGATGCTAGGCAAGACACTCAGATGCTAGGCAACACTCTCAGACCCCAAGCAAGTCTCTCAGATGCTAGGAAAGACTCTCAGATGCTAGGCAGCACTCTCAGATCCCAGGCAAGGCTCTCCGATGCTAAGCAAGACTCTCAGATGCTAGGCAAGACTCTCAGACCCCAGGCAAGACCCTCAGATGCTAGGCAAGACTCTCAGATGCTAGGCAAGACTCTCAGACCCCAGGAAAGACTCTCAGATGCTAGGCCATACTCTCAGACTCCAGGGAAGACTCTCAGATGCTAGGCAAGACTCTCAGACCGCAGGCAAGACTCTCAGACCGC
Organism: Hemicordylus capensis; assembly: GCF_027244095.1. NCBI lineage: Eukaryota > Metazoa > Chordata > Lepidosauria > Squamata > Cordylidae > Hemicordylus > Hemicordylus capensis. Next base: position 14,800,798 of record NC_069668.1, on the reverse strand, counting down.
AGGCAAGACTCTCAGATGCTAGGCAACACTCTCAGACCCCAGGCAAGACTCTCAGATGCTAGGCAAGACACTCAGATGCTAGGCAACACTCTCAGACCCCAAGCAAGTCTCTCAGATGCTAGGCAAGACTCTCAGATGCTAGGCAGCACTCTCAGATCCCAGGCAAGGCTCTCCGATGCTAAGCAAGACTCTCAGATGCTAGGCAAGACTCTCAGACCCCAGGCAAGACTCTCAGACCCCAAGCAAGACTCTCAGATGCTAGGCAAGACTCTCAGACTCCAGGCAAGACTCTCAGACCGCAGGCAAGACTCTCAGATGCTAGGCAAAACTCTCAGACCCCAGGCAAGACTCTCAGATGCTAGGCAAGACACTCAGATGCTAGGCAACACTCTCAGACCCCTGGCAAGACTCTCAGATGCTAGGCAAGACTCTCCGATGCTAGGCAAGACTCTCAGATGCTAGGCAAGACTCTCAGACCCCAGGCAAGACTCTCAGACCCCAAGCAAGACTCTCAGATGCTAGGCAACACTCTCAGACTCCAGGCAAGACTCTCAGATGCTAGGCAAGACTCTCAGAACCCAAGCAATTCTCTCAGATGCTAGGCAAGACTCTCAGATGCTAGGCAACACTCTCAGACCCCAGGCAAGACTCTCAGATGCTAGGCAAGACTCTCAGACCCCAGGCAAGACTCTCAGATGCTAGGCAAGACTCTCAGACCCCAGGCAAGACTCTCAGATGCTACGCAACACTCTAAGACCCCAGGCAAGACTCTCAGATGCTAGGCAACACTCTCAGACCACAGGCAATGCTCTCAGATGCTAGGCAAGACTCTCAGACCCCAGGCAAGACTCTCAGATGCTAGGCAAGACTCTCAGATGCTAGGCAAGACTCTCAGACCCCAGGCAAGACTCTCAGATGCTAGGCAAGACTCTCAGATGCTAGGCAAGACTCTCAGACCCCAGGCAAGACTCTCAGATGCTAGGCAAGACTCTCAGATGCTAGGCAAGACTCTCAGACCCCAGGCAAGACTCTCAGATGCTAGGCAACACTCTCAGATGCTAGGCAAGACTCTCAGACCCCAGGCAAGACTCTCAGATGCTAGGCAAGACTCTCAGACCCCAGGAAAGACTCTCAGACTCCAGGGAAGACTCTCAGATGCTAGGCAACACTCTCAGACCCCAGGCAAGACTCTCAGATGCTAGGCAACACTCTCAGACCACAGGCAATGCTCTCAGATGCTAGGCAAGACTATCAGATGCTAGGCAATACTTTCAGACCCCAGGCAAGACTCTCAGATGCTAGGCAAGATTCTCAGATGCTAGGCAAGACTCTCAGATGCTAGGCAAGACTCTCAGATACTAGGCAAGACTCTCAGACCACAGGCAAGACTCTCAAATGCTAGGCAACACTCTAAGACTCCAGGCAAGACTCTCAGATGCTAGGCAAGACTCTCAGACCCCAGGCAAGACTCTCAGATGCTAGGCAACACTCTCAGACCCCAGGCAAGACTCTCAGATGCTAGGCAAGTCTCTCAGACCCCAGGCAAGACTCTCAGATGCTAGGCAACACTCTCAGACTCCAGGCAAGACCCTCAGATGCTAGGCAAGACTCTCAGATGCTAGGCAAGACTCTCAGACCCCAGGAAAGACTCTCAGATGCTAGGCCATACTCTCAGACTCCAGGGAAGACTCTCAGATGCTAGGCAAGACTCTCAGACCGCAGGCAAGACTCTCAGACCGCAGGCAAGACTCTCAGATGCTAGGCAACACTCTCAGACCCCAGGCAAGTCTCTCAGATGCTAGGCAAGACACTCAGATGCTAGGCAACACTCTCAGACCCCAAGCAAGTCTCTCAGATGCTAGGCAAGACTCTCAGATGCTAGGCAGCACTCTCAGATCCCAGGCAAGGCTCTCCGATGCTAAGCAAGACTCTCAGATGCTAGGCAAGACTCTCAGACCCCAGGCAAGACTCTCAGACCCCAAGCAAGACTCTCAGATGCTAGGCAAGACTCTCAGACTCCAGGCAAGACTCTCAGACCGCAGGCAAGACTCTCAGATGCTAGGCAAAACTCTCAGACCCCAGGCAAGACTCTCAGATGCTAGGCAAGACACTCAGATGCTAGGCAACACTCTCAGACCCCTGGCAAGACTCTCAGATGCTAGGCAAGACTCTCAGATGCTAGGCAAGACTCTCAGATGCTAGGCAGCACTCTCAGATCCCAGGCAAGACTCTCCGATGCTAGGCAAGACTCTCAGATGCTAGGCAAGACTCTCAGACCCCAGGCAAGACTCTCAGACCCCAAGCAAGACTCTCAGATGCTAGGCAACACTCTCAGACTCCAGGCAAGACTCTCAGATGCTAGGCAAGACTCTCAGAACTCAAGCAATTCTCTCAGATGCTAGGCAAGACTCTCAGATGCTAGGCAACACTCTCAGACCCCAGGCAAGACTCTCAGATGCTAGGCAAGACTCTCAGACCCCAGGCAAGACTCTCAGATGCTAGGCAAGACTCTCAGACCCCAGGCAAGACTCTCAGATGCTACGCAACACTCTAAGACCCCAGGCAAGACTCTCAGATGCTAGGCAACACTCTCAGACCACAGGCAATGCTCTCAGATGCTAGGCAAGACTCTCAGACCCCAGGCAAGACTCTCAGATGCTAGGCAAGACTCTCAGATGCTAGGCAAGACTCTCAGACCCCAGGCAAGACTCTCAGATGCTAGGCAAGACTCTCAGATGCTAGGCAAGACTCTCAGACCCCAGGCAAGACTCTCAGATGCTAGGCAAGACTCTCAGATGCTAGGCAAGACTCTCAGACCCCAGGCAAGACTCTCAGATGCTAGGCAACACTCTCAGATGCTAGGCAAGACTCTCAGACCCCAGGCAAGACTCTCAGATGCTAGGCAAGACTCTCAGACCCCAGGAAAGACTCTCAGACTCCAGGGAAGACTCTCAGATGCTAGGCAACACTCTCAGACCCCAGGCAAGACTCTCAGATGCTAGGCAACACTCTCAGACCACAGGCAATGCTCTCAGATGCTAGGCAAGACTATCAGATGCTAGGCAATACTTTCAGACCCCAGGCAAGACTCTCAGATGCTAGGCAAGATTCTCAGATGCTAGGCAAGACTCTCAGATGCTAGGCAAGACTCTCAGATACTAGGCAAGACTCTCAGACCACAGGCAAGACTCTCAAATGCTAGGCAACACTCTCAGACTCCAGGCAAGACTCTCAGATGCTAGGCAAGACTCTCAGACCCCAGGCAAGACTCTCAGATGCTAGGCAACACTCTCAGACTCCAGGCAAGACTCTCAGATGCTAGCCAAGACTGTCAGACCCCAGGCAAGACTCTCAGATGCTAGGCAACACTCTCAGACCCCAGGCAAGACTCTCAGATGCTAGGCAAGACTCTCAGATGCTAGGCAAGACTCTCAGACCCCAGGCAAGACTCTCAGATGCTAGACAACACTCTCAGACCCCAGGCAAGACTCTCAGATGCTAGGCAACACTCTCAGACTCTAGGCAAGACTCTCAGATGCTAGGCAAGGCTCTCAGACCCCAGGCAAAACGCTCAGATGCTAGGCAATGCTCTCAGATGCTAGGCAAGACTCCCAGATGCTAGGCAAAACTCTCAGACTCCAGGCAAGACCCTCAGATGCTAGGCAAGACTCTCAGATGCTAGGCAAGACTCTCAGAACCCAGGCAAGACTCTAAGACGCCAGTCAAGACTCTCAGATGCTAGGCAAGACTCTCAGACCCCAGGCAAAACGCTCAGATGCTAGGCAAGACTCTCAGACCCCAGGCAAGACTCTCAGATGCTAGGCAACACTCTCAGACTCCAGGCAAGACCCTCAGATGCTAGGCAAGACTCTCAGATGCTAGGCAAGACTCTCAGACCCCAGGAAAGACTCTCAGATGCTAGGCCATACTCTCAGACTCCAGGGAAGACTCTCAGATGCTAGGCAAGACTCTCAGACCGCAGGCAAGACTCTCAGACCGCAGGCAAGACTCTCAGATGCTAGGCAACACTCTCAGACCCCAGGCAAGACTCTCAGATGCTAGGCAAGACACTCAGATGCTAGGCAACACTCTCAGACCCCAAGCAAGTCTCTCAGATGCTAGGCAAGACTCTCAGATGCTAGGCAGCACTCTCAGATCCCAGGCAAGGCTCTCCGATGCTAAGCAAGACTCTCAGATGCTAGGCAAGACTCTCAGACCCCAGGCAAGACTCTCAGACCCCAAGCAAGACTCTCAGATGCTAGGCAAGACTCTCAGACTCCAGGCAAGACTCTCAGACCGCAGGCAAGACTCTCAGATGCTAGGCAAAACTCTCAGACCCCAGGCAAGACTCTCAGATGCTAGGCAAGACACTCAGATGCTAGGCAACACTCTCAGACCCCTGGCAAGACTCTCAGATGCTAGGCAAGACTCTCCGATGCTAGGCAAGACTCTCAGATGCTAGGCAAGACTCTCAGACTCCAGGCAAGACTCTCAGATGCTAGGCAAGACTCTCAGAACCCAAGCAATTCTCTCAGATGCTAGGCAAGACTCTCAGATGCTAGGCAACACTCTCAGACCCCAGGCAAGACTCTCAGATGCTAGGCAAGACTCTCAGACCCCAGGCAAGACTCTCAGATGCTACGCAACACTCTAAGAACCCAGGCAAGACTCTCAGATGCTAGGCAACACTCTCAGACCACAGGCAATGCTCTCAGATGCTAGGCAAGACTCTCAGACCCCAGGCAAGACTCTCAGATGCTAGGCAAGACTCTCAGATGCTAGGCAAGACTCTCAGACCCCAGGCAAGACTCTCAGATGCTAGGCAAGACTCTCAGATGCTAGGCAAGACTCTCAGACCCCAGGCAAGACTCTCAGATGCTAGGCAAGACTCTCAGATGCTAGGCAAGACTCTCAGACCCCAGGCAAGACTCTCAGATGCTAGGCAACACTCTCAGATGCTAGGCAAGACTCTCAGACCCCAGGCAAGACTCTCAGATGCTAGGCAAGACTCTCAGACCCCAGGAAAGACTCTCAGACTCCAGGGAAGACTCTCAGATGCTAGGCAACACTCTCAGACCCCAGGCAAGACTCTCAGATGCTAGGCAACACTCTCAGACCACAGGCAATGCTCTCAGATGCTAGGCAAGACTATCAGATGCTAGGCAATACTTTCAGACCCCAGGCAAGACTCTCAGATGCTAGGCAAGATTCTCAGATGCTAGGCAAGACTCTCAGATGCTAGGCAAGACTCTCAGATACTAGGCAAGACTCTCAGACCACAGGCAAGACTCTCAAATGCTAGGCAACACTCTAAGACTCCAGGCAAGACTCTCAGATGCTAGGCAAGACTCTCAGACCCCAGGCAAGACTCTCAGATGCTAGGCAACACTCTCAGACCCCAGGCAGCACTCTCAGATCCCAGGCAAGAGTCTCCGATGCTAGGCAAGACTCTCAGATGCTAGGCAACACTCTCAGACCCCAGGCAAGACTCTCAGATGCTACGCAACACTTTTAGACCCCAGGCAAGACTCTCAGATGCTAGGCAACACTCTCAGACCCCTGGCAAGAATCTCAGATGCTAGGCAAGACTCTCAGACCCCAGGCAAGACTCTCAGATGCTAGGCAAGACTCTCAGATGCTAGGCAAGACTCTCAGACCCCAGGCAAGACGCTCAGATGCTAGGCAAGACGCTCAGATGCTAGGCAAGACTCTCAAACCCCAGGCAAGACTCTCAGATGCTAGGCAAGACTCTCAGATGCTAGGCAACACTCTCAGACCCCAGGCAAGACTCTCAGATGCTAGGCAAGACTCTCAGAACCCAGGCAAGACTCTCAGACCCCAGGCAAGACTCTCAGATGCTAGGCAAGACTCTCAGATGCTAGGCAAGACTCTCAGACCCCAGGCAAGACTCTCAGATGCTAGGCAAGACTCTCAGATGCTAGGCAAGACTCTCAGACCCCAGGCAAGACTCTCAGATGCTAGGCAAGACTCTCAGATGCTAGGCAAGACTCTCAGACCCCAGGCAAGACTCTCAGATGCTAGGCAACACTCTCAGATGCTAGGCAAGACTCTCAGACCCCAGGCAAGACTCTCAGATGCTAGGCAAGACTCTCAGACCCCAGGAAAGACTCTCAGACTCCAGGGAAGACTCTCAGATGCTAGGCAACACTCTCAGACCCCAGGCAAGACTCTCAGATGCTAGGCAACACTCTCAGACCACAGGCAATGCTCTCAGATGCTAGGCAAGACTATCAGATGCTAGGCAATACTTTCAGACCCCAGGCAAGACTCTCAGATGCTAGGCAAGATTCTCAGATGCTAGGCAAGACTCTCAGATGCTAGGCAAGACTCTCAGATACTAGGCAAGACTCTCAGACCACAGGCAAGACTCTCAAATGCTAGGCAACACTCTAAGACTCCAGGCAAGACTCTCAGATGCTAGGCAAGACTCTCAGACCCCAGGCAAGACTCTCAGATGCTAGGCAACACTCTCAGACCCCAGGCAAGACTCTCAGATGCTAGGCAAGTCTCTCAGACCCCAGGCAAGACTCTCAGATGCTAGGCCACATTCTCAGACCCCAGGCAAGACTCTCAGATGCTAGGCAAGACTCTCAGATGCTAGGCAACACTCTCAGATGCTAGGCAACACTCTCAGACCCCAGGCAAGACTCTCAGATGCAAGGCAAGACTCTCAGATGCTAGGCAGCACTCTCAGATCCCAGGCAAGACTCTCAGATGCTAGGCAAGACACTCAGATGCTAGGCAACACTCTCAGACCCCAGGCAAGACTCTCAGATGCTAGGCAACACTCTCAGATGCTAGGCAAGACTCTCAGATGCTAGGCAGCACTCTCAGATCCCAGGCAAGAGTCTCCGATGCTAGGCAAGACTCTCAGATGCTAGGCAACACTCTCAGACCCCAGGCAAGACTCTCAGATGCTACGCAACACTTTTAGACCCCAGGCAAGACTCTCAGATGCTAGGCAACACTCTCAGATCCCTGGCAAGAATCTCAGATGCTAGGCAAGACTCTCAGACCCCAGGCAAGACTCTCAGATGCTAGGCAAGACTCTCAGATGCTAGGCAAGACTCTCAGACCCCAGGCAAGACGCTCAGATGCTAGGCAAGACGCTCAGATGCTAGGCAAGACTCTCAAACCCCAGGCAAGACTCTCAGATGCTAGGCAAGACTCTCAGATGCTAGGCAACACTCTCAGACCCCAGGCAAGACTCTCAGATGCTAGGCAAGACTCTCAGAACCCAGGCAAGACTCTCAGATGCTAGGCAACACTCTCAGACTCCAGGCAAGACTCTCAGATGCTAGGCAAGACTCTCAGACCCCAGGCAAGACTCTCAGATGCTAGGCAACACTCTCAGACCCCAGGCAAGACTCTCAGATGCTAGGCAAGACTCTCAGATGCTAGGCAAGACTCTCAGACCCCAGGCAAGACTCTCAGATGCTAGACAACACTCTCAGACCCCAGGCAAGACTCTCAGATGCTAGGCAACACTCTCAGACTCTAGGCAAGACTCTCAGATGCTAGGCAAGACTCTCAGACCCCAGGCAAAACGCTCAGATGCTAGGCAATGTTCTCAGATGCTAGGCAAGACTCCCAGATGCTAGGCAAAACTCTCAGACTCCAGGCAAGACCCTCAGATGCTAGGCAAGACTCTCAGATGCTAGGCAAGACTCTCAGAACCCAGGCAAGACTCTCAGACGCCAGGCAAGACGCTCAGATGCTAGGCAAGACTCTCAGACCCCAGGCAAAACGCTCAGATGCTAGGCAAGACTCTCAGACCCCAGGCAAGACTCTCAGATGCTAGGCAACACTCTCAGACTCCAGGCAAGACCCTCAGATGCTAGGCAAGACTCTCAGATGCTAGGCAAGACTCTCAGACCCCAGGAAAGACTCTCAGATGCTAGGCCATACTCTCAGACTCCAGGGAAGACTCTCAGATGCTAGGCAAGACTCTCAGACCGCAGGCAAGACTCTCAGACCGCAGGCAAGACTCTCAGATGCTAGGCAACACTCTCAGACCCCAGGCAAGACTCTCAGATGCTAGGCAAGACACTCAGATGCTAGGCAACACTCTCAGACCCCAAGCAAGTCTCTCAGATGCTAGGCAAGACTCTCAGATGCTAGGCAGCACTCTCAGATCCCAGGCAAGGCTCTCCGATGCTAAGCAAGACTCTCAGATGCTAGGCAAGACTCTCAGACCCCAGGCAAGACTCTCAGACCCCAAGCAAGACTCTCAGATGCTAGGCAAGACTCTCAGACTCCAGGCAAGACTCTCAGACCGCAGGCAAGACTCCCAGATGCTAGGCAAAACTCTCAGACCCCAGGCAAGACTCTCAGATGCTAGGCAAGACACTCAGATGCTAGGCAACACTCTCAGACCCTGGCAAGACTCTCCGATGCTAGGCAAGACTCTCAGATGCTAGGCAAGACTCTCAGATGCTAGGCAGTACTCTCAGATCCCAGGCAAGACTCTCCGATGCTAGGCAAGACTCTCAGATGCTAGGCAAGACTCTCAGACCCCAGGCAAGACTCTCAGACCCCAAGCAAGAATCTCAGATGCTAGGCAACACTCTCAGACTCCAGGCAAGACTCTCAGATGCTAGGCAAGACTCTCAGAACCCAAGCAATTCTCTCAGATGCTAGGCAAGACTCTCAGATGCTAGGCAAGACTCTCAGACCCCAGGCAAGACTCTCAGATGCTAGGCAAGACTCTCAGACCCCAGGCAAGACTCTCAGATGCTAGGCAAGACTCTCAGACCCCAGGCAAGACTCTCAGATGCTACGCAACACTCTAAGACCCCAGGCAAGACTCTCAGATGCTAGGCAACACTCTCAGACCACAGGCAATGCTCTCAGATGCTAGGCAAGACTCTCAGACCCCAGGCAAGACTCTCAGATGCTAGGCAAGACTCTCAGATGCTAGGCAAGACTCTCAGACCCCAGGCAAGACTCTCAGATGCTAGGCAAGACTCTCAGATGCTAGGCAAGACTCTCAGACCCCAGGCAAGACTCTCAGATGCTACGCAAGACTCTCAGATGCTAGGCAAGACTCTCAGACCCCAGGCAAGACTCTCAGATGCTAGGCAACACTCTCAGATGCTAGGCAAGACTCTCAGACCCCAGGCAAGACTCTCAGATGCTAGGCAAGACTCTCAGACCCCAGGAAAGACTCTCAGACTCCAGGGAAGACTCTCAGATGCTAGGCAAGACTCTCAGACCCCAGGAAAGACTCTCAGACTCCAGGGAAGACTCTCAGATGCTAGGCAACACTCTCAGACCCCAGGCAAGACTCTAAGATGCTGGGCAACACTCTCAGACCACAGGCAATGCTCTCAGATGCTAGGCAAGACTATCAGATGCTAGGCAATACTTTCAGACCCCAGGCAAGACTCTCAGATGCTAGGCAAGATTCTCAGATGCTAGGCAAGACTCTCAGATGCTAGGCAAGACTCTCAGATACTAGGCAAGACTCTCAGACCACAGGCAAGACTCTCAAATGCTAGGCAACACTCTCAGACTCCAGGCAAGACTCTCAGATGCTAGGCAAGACTCTCAGACCCCAGGCAAGACTCTCAGATGCTAGGCAACACTCTCAGACCCCAGGCAAGACTCTCAGATGCTAGGCAAGTCTCTCAGACCCCAGGCAAGACTCTCAGATGCTAGGCCACATTCTCAGACCCCAGGCAAGACTCTCAGATGCTAGGCAAGACTCTCAGATGCTAGGCAACACTCTCAGATGCTAGGCAACACTCTCAGACCCCAGGCAAGACTCTCAGATGCAAGGCAAGACTCTCAGATGCTAGGCAGCACTCTCAGATCCCAGGCAAGACTCTCAGATGCTAGGCAAGACACTCAGATGCTAGGCAACACTCTCAGACCCCAGGCAAGACTCTCAGATGCTAGGCAACACTCTCAGATGCTAGGCAAGACTCTCAGATGCTAGGCAGCACTCTCAGATCCCAGGCAAGAGTCTCCGATGCTAGGCAAGACTCTCAGATGCTAGGCAACACTCTCAGACCCCAGGCAAGACTCTCAGATGCTACGCAACACTTTTAGACCCCAGGCAAGACTCTCAGATGCTAGGCAACACTCTCAGACCCCTGGCAAGAATCTCAGATGCTAGGCAAGACTCTCAGACCCCAGGCAAGACTCTCAGATGCTAGGCAAGACTCTCAGATGCTAGGCAAGACTCTCAGACCCCAGGCAAGACGCTCAGATGCTAGGCAAGACGCTCAGATGCTAGGCAAGACTCTCAAACCCCAGGCAAGACTCTCAGAACCCAGGCAAGACTCTCAGATGCTAGGCAACACTCTCAGACTCCAGGCAAGACTCTCAGATGCTAGGCAAGACTCTCAGACCCCAGGCAAGACTCTCAGATGCTAGGCAACACTCTCAGACCCCAGGCAAGACTCTCAGATGCTAGGCAAGACTCTCAGATGCTAGGCAAGACTCTCAGACCCCAGGCAAGACTCTCAGATGCTAGACAACACTCTCAGACCCCAGGCAAGACTCTCAGATGCTAGGCAACACTCTCAGACTCTAGGCAAGACTCTCAGATGCTAGGCAAGACTCTCAGACCCCAGGCAAAACGCTCAGATGCTAGGCAATACTCTCAGATGCTAGGCAAGACTCCCAGATGCTAGGCAAAACTCTCAGACTCCAGGCAAGACCCTCAGATGCTAGGCAAGACTCTCAGATGCTAGGCAAGACTCTCAGAACCCAGGCAAGACTCTCAGACGCCAGGCAAGACGCTCAGATGCTAGGCAAGACTCTCAGACCCCAGGCAAAACGCTCAGATGCTAGGCAAGACTCTCAGACCCCAGGCAAGACTCTCAGATGCTAGGCAACACTCTCAGACTCAAGGCAAGACCCTCAGATGCTAGGCAAGACTCTCAGATGCTAGGCAAGACTCTCAGACCCCAGGAAAGACTCTCAGATGCTAGGCCATACTCTCAGACTCCAGGGAAGACTCTCAGATGCTAGGCAAGACTCTCAGACCGCAGGCAAGACTCTCAGACCGCAGGCAAGACTCTCAGATGCTAGGCAACACTCTCAGACCCCAGGCAAGACTCTCAGATGCTAGGCAAGACACTCAGATGCTAGGCAACACTCTCAGACCCCAAGCAAGTCTCTCAGATGCTAGGCAAGACTCTCAGATGCTAGGCAGCACTCTCAGATCCCAGGCAAGGCTCTCCGATGCTAAGCAAGACTCTCAGATGCTAGGCAAGACTCTCAGACCCCAGGCAAGACTCTCAGACCCCAAGCAAGACTCTCAGATGCTAGGCAAGACTCTCAGACTCCAGGCAAGACTCTCAGACCGCAGGCAAGACTCTCAGATGCTAGGCAAAACTCTCAGACCCCAGGCAAGACTCTCAGATGCTAGGCAAGACACTCAGATGCTAGGCAACACTCTCAGACCCCTGGCAAGACTCTCCGATGCTAGGCAAGACTCTCAGATGCTAGGCAAGACTCTCAGATGCTAGGCAGTACTCTCAGATCCCAGGCAAGACTCTCCGATGCTAGGCAAGACTCTCAGATGCTAGGCAAGACTCTCAGACCCCAGGCAAGACTCTCAGACCCCAAGCAAGACTCTCAGATGCTAGGCAACACTCTCAGACTCCAGGCAAGACTCTCAGATGCTAGGCAAGACTCTCAGAACCCAAGCAATTCTCTCAGATGCTAGGCAAGACTCTCAGATGCTAGGCAACACTCTCAGACCCCAGGCAAGACTCTCAGATGCTAGGCAAGACTCTCAGACCCCAGGCAAGACTCTCAGATGCTAGGCAAGACTCTCAGACCCCAGGCAAGACTCTCAGATGCTACGCAACACTCTAAGACCCCAGGCAAGACTCTCAGATGCTAGGCAACACTCTCAGACCACAGGCAATGCTCTCAGATGCTAGGCAAGACTCTCAGACCCCAGGCAAGACTCTCAGATGCTAGGCAAGACTCTCAGATGCTAGGCAAGACTCTCAGACCCCAGGCAAGACTCTCAGATGCTAGGCAAGACTCTCAGATGCTAGGCAAGACTCTCAGACCCCAGGCAAGACTCTCAGATGCTACGCAAGACTCTCAGATGCTAGGCAAGACTCTCAGACCCCAGGCAAGACTCTCAGATGCTAGGCAACACTCTCAGATGCTAGGCAAGACTCTCAGACCCCAGGCAAGACTCTCAGATGCTAGGCAAGACTCTCAGACCCCAGGAAAGACTCTCAGACTCCAGGGAAGACTCTCAGATGCTAGGCAAGACTCTCAGACCCCAGGAAAGACTCTCAGACTCCAGGGAAGACTCTCAGATGCTAGGCAACACTCTCAGACCCCAGGCAAGACTCTAAGATGCTGGGCAACACTCTCAGACCACAGGCAATGCTCTCAGATGCTAGGCAAGACTATCAGATGCTAGGCAATACTTTCAGACCCCAGGCAAGACTCTCAGATGCTAGGCAAGATTCTCAGATGCTAGGCAAGACTCTCAGATGCTAGGCAAGACTCTCAGATACTAGGCAAGACTCTCAGACCACAGGCAAGACTCTCAAATGCTAGGCAACACTCTCAGACTCCAGGCAAGACTCTCAGATGCTAGGCAAGACTCTCAGACCCCAGGCAAGACTCTCAGATGATAGGCAACACTCTCAGACCCCAGGCAAGACTCTCAGATGCTAGGCAAGTCTCTCAGACCCCAGGCAAGACTCTCAGATGCTAGGCCACATTCTCAGACCCCAGGCAAGACTCTCAGATGCTAGTCAAGACTCTCAGATGCTAGGCAACACTCTCAGATGCTAGGCAACACTCTCAGACCCCAGGCAAGACTCTCAGATGCAAGGCAAGACTCTCAGATGCTAGGCAGCACTCTCAGATCCCAGGCAAGACTCTCAGATGCTAGGCAAGACACTCAGATGCTAGGCAACACTCTCAGACCCCAGGCAAGACTCTCAGATGCTAGGCAACACTCTCAGATGCTAGGCAAGACTCTCAGATGCTAGGCAGCACTCTCAGATCCCAGGCAAGAGTCTCCGATGCTAGGCAAGACTCTCAGATGCTAGGCAACACTCTCAGACCCCAGGCAAGACTCTCAGATGCTACACAACACTTTTAGACCCCAGGCAAGACTCTCAGATGCTAGGCAACACTCTCAGACCCCTGGCAAGAATCTCAGATGCTAGGCAAGACTCTCAGACCCCAGGCAAGACTCTCAGATGCTAGGCAAGACTCTCAGATGCTAGGCAAGACTCTCAGACCCCAGGCAAGACGCTCAGATGCTAGGCAAGACGCTCAGATGCTAGGCAAGACTCTCAAACCCCAGGCAAGACTCTCAGATGCTAGGCAAGACTCTCAGATGCTAGGCAACACTCTCAGACCCCAGGCAAGACTCTCAGATGCTAGGCAAGACTCTCAGAACCAAGGCAAGACTCTCAGATGCTAGGCAACAGTCTCAGACTCCAGGCAAGACTCTCAGATGCTAGGCAAGACTCTCAAACCCCAGGCAAGACTCTCAGATGCTAGGCAACACTCTCAGACCCCAGGCAAGACTCTCAGATGCTAGGCAAGACTCTCAGATGCTAGGCAAGACTCTCAGACCCCAGGCAAGACTCTCAGATGCTAGACAACACTCTCAGACCCCAGGCAAGACTCTCAGATGCTAGGCAACACTCTCAGACTCTAGGCAAGACTCTCAGATGCTAGGCAAGACTCTCAGACCCCAGGCAAAACGCTCAGATGCTAGGCAATGCTCTCAGATGCTAGGCAAGACTCCCAGATGCTAGGCAAAACTCTCAGACTCCAGGCAAGACCCTCAGATGCTAGGCAAGACTCTCAGATGCTAGGCAAGACTCTCAGAACCCAGGCAAGACTCTCAGACGCCAGGCAAGACTCTCAGATGCTAGGCAAGACTCTCAGACCCCAGGCAAAACGCTCAGATGCTAGGCAAGACTCTCAGACCCCAGGCAAGACTCTCAGATGCTAGGCAACACTCTCAGACTCCAGGCAAGACCCTCAGATGCTAGGCAAGACTCTCAGATGCTAGGCAAGACTCTCAGACCCCAGGAAAGACTCTCAGATGCTAGGCCATACTCTCAGACTCCAGGGAAGACTCTCAGATGCTAGGCAAGACTCTCAGACCGCAGGCAAGACTCTCAGACCGCAGGCAAGACTCTCAGATGCTAGGCAACACTCTCAGACCCCAGGCAAGACTCTCAGATGCTAGGCAAGACACTCAGATGCTAGGCAACACTCTCAGACCCCAAGCAAGTCTCTCAGATGCTAGGCAAGAATCTCAGATGCTAGGCAGCACTCTCAGATCCCAGGCAAGGCTCTCCGATGCTAAGCAAGACTCTCAGATGCTAGGCAAGACTCTCAGACCCCAGGCAAGACTCTCAGACCCCAAGCAAGACTCTCAGATGCTAGGCAAGACTCTCAGACTCCAGGCAAGACTCTCAGACCGCAGGCAAGACTCTCAGATGCTAGGCAAAACTCTCAGACCCCAGGCAAGACTCTCAGATGCTAGGCAAGACACTCAGATGCTAGGCAACACTCTCAGACCCCTGGCAAGACTCTCAGATGCTAGGCAAGACTCTCAGATGCTAGGCAAGACTCTCAGATGCTAGGCAGCACTCTCAGATCCCAGGCAAGACTCTCCGATGCTAGGCAAGACTCTCAGATGCTAGGCAAGACTCTCAGACCCCAGGCAAGACTCTCAGACCCCAAGCAAGACTCTCAGATGCTAGGCAACACTCTCAGACTCCAGGCAAGACTCTCAGATGCTAGGCAAGACTCTCAGAACCCAAGCAATTCTCTCAGATGCTAGGCAAGACTCTCAGATGCTAGGCAACACTCTCAGACCCCAGGCAAGACTCTCAGATGCTAGGCAAGACTCTCAGACCCCAGGCAAGACTCTCAGATGCTAGGCAAGACTCTCAGATGCTAGGCAAGACTCTCAGACCCCAGGCAAGACTCTCAGATGCTACGCAAGACTCTCAGATGCTAGGCAAGACTCTCAGACCCCAGGCAAGACTCTCAGATGCTAGGCAACACTCTCAGATGCTAGGCAAGACTCTCAGACCCCAGGCAAGACTCTCAGATGCTAGGCAAGACTCTCAGACCCCAGGAAAGACTCTCAGACTCCAGGGAAGACTCTCAGATGCTAGGCAAGACTCTCAGACCCCAGGAAAGACTCTCAGACTCCAGGGAAGACTCTCAGATGCTAGGCAACACTCTCAGACCCCTGGCAAGACTCTCAGATGCTAGGCAAGACTCTCAGATGCTAGGCAAGACTCTCAGACCCCAGGCAAGACGCTCAGATGCTAGGCAAGACGCTCAGATGCTAGGCAAGACTCTCAAACCCCAGGCAAGACTCTCAGATGCTAGGCAAGACTCTCAGATGCTAGGCAAGACTCTCAGACCCCAGGAAAGACTCTCAGATGCTAGGCCATACTCTCAGACTCCAGGGAAGACTCTCAGATGCTAGGCAAGACTCTCAGACCGCAGGCAAGACTCTCAGACCGCAGGCAAGACTCTCAGATGCTAGGCAACACTCTCAGACCCCAGGCAAGACTCTCAGATGCTAGGCAAGACACTCAGATGCTAGGCAACACTCTCAGACCCCAAGCAAGTCTCTCAGATGCTAGGCAAGACTCTCAGATGCTAGGCAGCACTCTCAGATCCCAGGCAAGGCTCTCCGATGCTAAGCAAGACTCTCAGATGCTAGGCAAGACTCTCAGACCCCAGGCAAGACTCTCAGACCCCAAGCAAGACTCTCAGATGCTAGGCAAGACTCTCAGACTCCAGGCAAGACTCTCAGACCGCAGGCAAGACTCTCAGATGCTAGGCAAAACTCTCAGACCCCAGGCAAGACTCTCAGATGCTAGGCAAGACACTCAGATGCTAGGCAACACTCTCAGACCCCTGGCAAGACTCTCAGATGCTAGGCAAGACTCTCAGATGCTAGGCAAGACTCTCAGATGCTAGGCAGCACTCTCAGATCCCAGGCAAGACTCTCCGATGCTAGGCAAGACTCTCAGATGCTAGGCAAGACTCTCAGACCCCAGGCAAGACTCTCAGACCCCAAGCAAGACTCTCAGATGCTAGGCAACACTCTCAGACTCCAGGCAAGACTCTCAGATGCTAGGCAAGACTCTCAGAACCCAAGCAATTCTCTCAGATGCTAGGCAAGACTCTCAGATGCTAGGCAACACTCTCAGACCCCAGGCAAGACTCTCAGATGCTAGGCAAGACTCTCAGACCCCAGGCAAGACTCTCAGATGCTAGGCAAGACTCTCAGACCCCAGGCAAGACTCTCAGATGCTACGCAACACTCTAAGACCCCAGGCAAGACTCTCAGATGCTAGGCAACACTCTCAGACCACAGGCAATGCTCTCAGATGCTAGGCAAGACTCTCAGACCCCAGGCAAGACTCTCAGATGCTAGGCAAGACTCTCAGATGCTAGGCAAGACTCTCAGACCCCAGGCAAGACTCTCAGATGCTAGGCAAGACTCTCAGATGCTAGGCAAGACTCTCAGACCCCAGACAAGACTCTCAGATGCTAGGCAAGACTCTCAGATGCTAGGCAAGACTCTCAGACCCCAGGCAAGACTCTCAGATGCTAGGCAACACTCTCAGATGCTAGGCAAGACTCTCAGACCCCAGGCAAGACTCTCAGATGCTAGGCAAGACTCTCAGACCCCAGGAAAGACTCTCAGACTCCAGGGAAGACTCTCAGATGCTAGGCAAGACTCTCAGACCCCAGGAAAGACTCTCAGACTCCAGGGAAGACTCTCAGATGCTAGGCAACACTCTCAGACCCCAGGCAAGACTCTCAGATGCTAGGCAACACTCTCAGACCACAGGCAATGCTCTCAGATGCTAGGCAAGACTATCAGATGCTAGGCAATACTTTCAGACCCCAGGCAAGACTCTCAGATGCTAGGCAAGATTCTCAGATGCTAGGCAAGACTCTCAGATGCTAGGCAAGACTCTCAGATACTAGGCAAGACTCTCAGACCACAGGCAAGACTCTCAAATGCTAGGCAACACTCTCAGACTCCAGGCAAGACTCTCAGATGCTAGGCAAGACTCTCAGACCCCAGGCAAGACTCTCAGATGCTAGGCAACACTCTCAGACCCCAGGCAAGACTCTCAGATGCTAGGCAAGTCTCTCAGACCCCAGGCAAGACTCTCAGATGCTAGGCCACATTCTCAGACCCCAGGCAAGACTCTCAGATGCTAGGCAAGACTCTCAGATGCTAGGCAACACTCTCAGATGCTAGGCAACACTCTCAGACCCCAGGCAAGACTCTCAGATGCAAGGCAAGACTCTCAGATGCTAGGCAGCACTCTCAGATCCCAGGCAAGACTCTCAGATGCTAGGCAAGACACTCAGATGCTAGGCAACACTCTCAGACCCCAGGCAAGACTCTCAGATGCTAGGCAACACTCTCAGATGCTAGGCAAGACTCTCAGATGCTAGGCAGCACTCTCAGATCCCAGGCAAGAGTCTCCGATGCTAGGCAAGACTCTCAGATGCTAGGCAACACTCTCAGACCCCAGGCAAGACTCTCAGATGCTACGCAACACTTTTAGACCCCAGGCAAGACTCTCAGATGCTAGGCAACACTCTCAGACCCCTGGCAAGAATCTCAGATGCTAGGCAAGACTCTCAGACCCCAGGCAAGACTCTCAGATGCTAGGCAAGACTCTCAGATGCTAGGCAAGACTCTCAGACCCCAGGCAAGACGCTCAGATGCTAGGCAAGACGCTCAGATGCTAGGCAAGACTCTCAAACCCCAGGCAAGACTCTCAGATGCTAGGCAAGACTCTCAGATGCTAGGCAACACTCTCAGACCCCAGGCAAGACTCTCAGATGCTAGGCAAGACTCTCAGAACCCAGGCAAGACTCTCAGATGCTAGGCAACAGTCTCAGACTCCAGGCAAGACTCTCAGATGCTAGGCAAGACTCTCAGACCCCAGGCAAGACTCTCAGATGCTAGGCAAGTATCTCAGACCCCAGGCAAGTCTCTAAGACCCCAGGCAAGACTCTCAGATGCTAGGCAAGACTCTCAGATGCTTGGCAAGACTCTCAGACCCCAAGCAAGACTCTCAGATGCTAGGCAACACTCTCAGACTCCAGGCAAGACTCTCAGATGCTAGGCAACACTCTCGGATGCTAGGTAGGACTCTCAGACCCCAGGCAAGACTCTTAGATGCTAGGCAAGATTCTCAGACCCCAGGCAAGACTCTCAGATGCTAGGCAAGACTCTCAGACCCCAGGCAAGACTCTCAGATCCTAGGCAACACTCTCAGACCCCAGGCAAGACTCTCAGATGCTAGGTAACACTCTCAGACCCCAGGCAAGACTCTCAGATGCTAGGCAAGACTCTCAGAGCCCAGGCAAGACTCTCAGATCCTAGGCAACACTCTCAGACCCCAGGCAAGACTCTCAGATGCTAGGCAACACTCTCAGACTCCAGGCAAGACTCTCAGATGCTAGGCAAGACTCTCAGACCCCAGGCAAGACTCCCAGATGCTAGGCAAGTATCTCAGACCCCAGGCAAGACTCTCAGATGCTAGGCAAGACTCTCAGACCCCAGGCAAGACTCTCAGATGCTAGGCAAGTATCTCAGACCCCAGGCAAGACTCTCAGATGCTAGGTAAGACTCTCAGACCCCAGGCAAGACTCTCAGATGCTAGGCAAGACTCTCAGACCCCAGGCAAGACTCTCAGATGCTAGGCAACACTCTCAGACCCCAGGCAAGACTCTCAGATGCTAGGTAACACTCTCAGACCCCAGGCAAGACTCTCAGATGCTAGGCAAGACTCTCAGAGCCCAGGCAAGACTCTCAGATCCTAGGCAACACTCTCAGACCCCAGGCAAGACTCTCAGATGCTAGGCAACACTCTCAGACTCCAGGCAAGACTCTCAGATGCTTGGCAAGATTCTCAGATGCTAGGCAAGACTCTGACACCCCAGGGAAGACTCTCAGATGCTAGGCAAGTCTCTCAGATCCCAGGCAAGACTCTGAGATGGTTGGCAACACTCTCAGACTCCATGCAAGTCTCTCAGATGCTAGGCAAGACTCTCAGACTCCAGGCAAGACTCTCAGATGCTAGGCAAAGCTCTCAGACTCCAGGAAAGACTCTCAAATGCTAGGCAAGACTCTCAGACCCCAGGCAAAACTCTCAGATGCTAGGCAATACTCTCAGATGATAGGAAAGACTCTCAGATGCTAGGCAAGACTCTCAGATGCTAGGCAACACTCTCAGACCCCAGGCAAGACGCTCAGTTGCAAGGCAACACTCTCAAACTCCAGGCAAGCCTCTCAGATCCTAGGCAACACTCTCAGACTCCAGGCAAGACTCCCAGATGCTAGGCAAGACTCTGAGACCCCAGGCAAGACTCTCAGATACTAGGCAAGACTCTCAGACCCCAGGCAAGACTCTCAGATGCTAGGCAACACTCTCAGACCCCAGGCAAGACTCTCAGATGCTAGGCAAGACTCTCAGACCCCAGGAAAGACTCTCAGATGCTAGGCAAGACTCTCAGACTCAAGGCAAGACTCTCAGATGCTAGGCAACACTCTCAGACCCCAGGCAAGACTCTCAGATGCTAGGAAACACTCTCAGACACCAGGCAAGACTCTCAGATGCTAGGCAACACTCTCAGACCCCAGGCAAGACTCTCAGATGCTAGGCAAGACTCTCAGACCCCAGGCAAGACTCTCAGATGCAAGGCAAGACTCTCAGATGCTAGGCAAGAATCTCAGACCCCAGGGAAGACTCTCAGATGCTAGGCAACACTCTCAGACTCCAGGCAAGACTCTCAGATGCTAGGCAACACTCTCAGACCCCAGGCAAGACTCTCAGATGCTAGGCAATACTCTCAGACCACAGGCAAGACTCTCAGATGCTAGGCAGGACTCTGACACCCCAGGGAAGACTCTCAGATGCTAGGCAAGTCTCTCAGATCCCAGGCAAGACTCTGAGATGGTTGGCAACACTCTCAGACTCCAGGCAAGACTCTCAGATGGAAGGCCAGATTCTCAGACCCCAGGCAAGACTCTCAGATGCCAGGCAAGACTCTCAGACCCCAGGCAAGACTCTCAGATGCCAGGCAAGACTCTCAGACCCCAGGCAAGACTCTCAGATGCCAGGCAAGACTCTCAGACCCCAGGCAAGACTCTCAGATGCTAGGCAAGTATCTCAGACTCCAGGCAAGACTCTCAGATGCTAGGCAAGACTCTCAGACCCCAGGCAAGACTTTCAGATGCTAGGCAACACTCTCAGACCCCAGGCAAGACTCTCAGATGCTAGGCAAGACTCTCAGACCCCAGGCAAGACTCTCAGATGCTAGGCAAGACTCTCAGACCCCAGGCAAGACTCTCAGATGCTAGGCAAGACTCTGAGACCCCAGGCAAGACTCTCAGATGCTAGGCAAGACTCTCAGATGCTAGGCAAGACTCTCAGACCCCATGGAAGACTCTCAGATGCTAGGCAACACTCTCAGACTCCAGGCAAGTCTCTCAGATGCTAGGCAACACTCCCAGACCCCAGGCAAGACTCTCAGTTGCTAGGCAAGACTCTCAGACCACAGGTAAGAATCTCAGGTGCGAGGCAAGACTCTCAGACCCCAGGCAAGACTCTCAGATGCTAGGCAAGACTCTCATACTCCAGGTAAGACTCCCAGATGCTAGGCAAGACTCTCAGACCCCAGCCAAGACTCTCAGATGCTAGGCAAGACTCTCATACTCCAGGTAAGACTCTCAGATGCTAGGCAAGACTCTCAGACCCCAGGCAAGACTCTCAGATGCTAGGCAAGACTCTGAGACCCCAGGCAAGACTCTCAGATGCTAGGCAAGACTCTCAGATGCTAGGCAAGACTCTCAGACCCCATGGAAGACTCTCAGATGCTAGGCAACACTCTCAGACTCCAGGCAAGTCTCTCAGATGCTAGGCAACACTCCCAGACCCCAGGCAAGACTCTCAGTTGCTAGGCAAGACTCTCAGACCACAGGTAAGAATCTCAGGTGCGAGGCAAGACTCTCAGACTCCAGGCAAGACTCTCAGACTCCAGGCAAGACTCTCAGATGCTAGGCAAGACTCTCAGACTCCAGGCAAGACTCTCAGACCCCAGACAAGACTCTCAGATGCTAGGCAAGACTCTCAGACTCCAGGCAAGACTCCCAGATGCTAGGCAAGACTCTCAGACCCCAGCCAAGACTCTCAGATGCTAGGCAAGACTCTCAGACCCCAGGCAAGACTCTCAGATGCTAGGCAAGACTCTCAGACCCCAGGCAAGACTCTCAGATGCTAGGCAACACTCTCAGACCCCAGGCAAGACTGTCCTCCAGCAGCAGCACTTGTTTTGGAGCTCCTGGAGGGATCACCCAAAAATGACTGTTATGCCCCTTTGGGGGGCTTATCTGGACTTCTAATGGATCAGAAGCGGTTGGAGACCTCATCTGGAGTAGAAGGAGACCACCCCCGCGTTTCTAGTCCAACGGGGGCAACTCCTTCAGACCCATCCTTGGTCGGGCCTACGCAGGATGTTGAGAAAATGAAGCCTGTGAGTAATATGGAGCTAGATTTTCAGGGGACTGTCTCTTCATCGCTTAATGATTCAGAAACTGTTAGCCCTAGAGCTTCAGGGGCTGCACCGATAGTTCCTAAAGAGCTTAGTGCACAAGATGTCCAACACAGGATAGAGGGGACCCAGTGGGGAGGACCCCAAAACAGTGATGAAAGTGAAGCTCTTCTCCCCCCAAGTTTCCTTTTGCAGCCCAGGCTGGGAAAACAGACAAAAGAAAATCTGTTGCAATCCGTGGTGGATTCTGCAAGTAAACCTATTCTGATACTTGATACTGATCCCCCATCAACCAGGGGAGCTACCAACACCAATATTGGGAGTGGATGTGAAAGAAGAACTGAATTATCAAGGAGGATGTCTCTCAGGGGATCAAGCCCACTTGTTAGGACTCAGAGTTTGGAATTATTCACAGATGAAGGCAGGGACAGGTCCCCAATTAAAAGCCCAGGTCAGACGGCCCGTTTCCATGCCCAGGATTTCGGGGGTGAAGAAGACCAGAGGCCACAATTATCGGGGAAAATGCTAAAGTCTCTATCTGCAGGTCACATAACTGATTCTGCAATCATTGCTGCATTAAATTCAACAGACGGCCAATCTCCTCCTTTGCCAGTAGACGGCAGTGATTTACAAGGAATAGAAGTGACTATTGAAACAACCGGAAATATCCAACTGGATGATGATGAATCTAGCTGGTCAGACATACAATCCCTAGAAGATGACGATAACTCTGGCCTTTTCTCTTCGGATGAAGGGGAAGTGGAAAGGGTTGCTGAAAAGGAAAAAGTAGTATCCACACCGTTACAGGAGGACCAGCACTCATTTGCAAGAGGTGAAGTGAGAGTAGAAGATTTTCTGAGTAACCCTACCTATTTAGAATCAGAAGCTTTGCAAGTAGTGAAGCAGGAGGGGAAGTACTCTACCTCTGAATGGCAAGAATTTCTACAAAAAGAGGTCAAAGAGGTAGCAAATATCCTCTTGACAACGGACTTGCATCCAATAGAATTGTTTGAATTCTGGGCCTTTTTGTTAGCCCATATAACCTTACCTAAGCTGAATATTGCCATGACTACCTGGAAAAAGAAAAGTACAGCTGAACAATGGAACAGGCTGGAAAAAGATCATGACCTGATTTTTCGATGGCTTATGGGAGCAGAAATCAAGTCGGAACACAAGGTAGCTGTGGCAGTAGCAACGAGCTCAATCATCTTGACCAAAATGATGACCCATAGAATGACCAAAATGCGGAAGCCTCTCATGAAACCCCTCCAATTTCCGGAGTGGCTGACTGAAATAAATCTACTGAAAAAGATTCAGGGCCTAAATCGTTTTTTACAAGAAAAATCTTCCTCTGGAATTACAGGCAGCCTATTAGTGGCTCCCTTTTCAACTGGGATAGAAGGAAATGACCTTCCAATGTCAATTAACCAGTGTGTGGATTGGTTGTACACAATCACCACCTATTTAAAACAACGCTTAAGAAAGAAGAAGGAAGCTTTTTCGCAACTCCGTGAAGTACATCTTAAAGAGAGACCCGAGAAGAGGAATGTAACTAAAGAACCTACGGAGGGAGTAATTCCTGCTGTCCCACCCTCTCAAATTGAACCAACCACAACCCTCCAGGGGAACCAGGAGGAACCTAGCCACCATATAACAGCACAGGACGGTGGGGAGAATTTTTCTCCTGACCACAGAGGGAGTGCAGCCAAAAAGGCTCGGATAGAACCAACGCATGAGCCTATAGAAGGACCAAAGTCGGAGGCAAAGGCCAGCACACCCGAGCTGGTTTCCCCAAACCCCCTTTTGAGGGCTCTGGATCGGGAAGGAATAGACATTATCGGAGCTGCTCACCAGCATCTCCAAAGTGCACCAGAGACCCCGACCGTAGCAACAGTGGGACAAGAGAACCAAGCACCACCAAAAAGATATGAAGTAGAAGGCGCGAGGCCTAAGACAACGTCCCTGCCCCCTTCTGGGACTACTTCTAAAAGAAAAATGGACTTAATGGCTTTATCCTCCGCTCTTGAGCAAAGGGGGACTAACCGACAAGGGCAATCCGCAATCCCACTGAATCTCTAAAATTTTACATTACGATTCAATAAAGGCATCCAAAACTTTTTACAAAGAAATACCCTTTACAGTAAATACCATCTAATATATCTCGTAGTTTAAAACAATGGTCAGTACCCTCTAGTGTGGATAGAGATGTGTCCCGCATACCTTCACGTAATAGGTGGGTCTACGTCCATGGTCCATTTCCACCTCTGTTCCCATTTCCCTCTAGGCAGAATACATTTCTCCTTTTGAACAAAACCCAGCAGGAGTTTCCACGCTAATAAGACTGTTTTATTTGGGGGAATCTCACTATTCTTCCTTATTTCGAGGTTCCTGTACAAGAACAAGGCATAGGTTACATAAAGATTAACGGTCTATACCACACACATGGGTACTCTCCACCTCGAAAAAACACTGTTCCCCGAGGCATCACGTTTGCCAGCAAGTTTCCTCTTAGGACCTGGCAGCGGGTGGGGTTCGGTTGCCCCCGACGCTATGGCAGTCACGCATCATGGCAGTCACGCACAAAGATGTTGATTCCACGGGAAGTCAATTCCCGATTCCCGATTCCACGGTTCCAAATTCCCGATTCCACGGGAAGTCAAGTGCTCCCTCTATTGGTGGCTATCCCCAGATCTGCTTGCGGGTAGACCATTGATGGAACCCCAACGGGTGGTTGTCACAACGGATGCCAGCCTGTCGGGATGGGGAGCTCACTGCCTCGGGCAAGTGGCACAAGGTGCCTGGTCACCAGAAGAGTCCAAACTTCCCATCAACTGGTTGGAACTTCGTGCGGCTCGGCTGGCACTTATACACTTCCAATATCTTCTAAAAGGCCAACACATACTCCTCAGGACGGACAATGTGACAGTAAAGGCGCACATCAACCGTCAAGGGGGCACAAGGTCCAGGCTGCTGATGAAGGAATCCAATCAGCTATTTCGTTGGGTGGAGGACAACATTCCCTCCATAATCGCAGAGCATGTCAAAGTCCCTGGCGGACTTTGGCTCAGTCGGAAGACCGTGGACCCAGGAGAATGGTTGCTTCATCCGGAAGTCTTCGAATCACCAACTCCCTCGCTTCATGGGAAGGTACCACTCTCCTCGGGCGGAAGCAACAGATGCTCTTCACTCTCCATGGCCGGAAGGCCTCCTATACGCCTTCCCACCCACGCCCATAATCAGGAAGGTCATCAAGAAACTACTACTGGAAAAAGCGGAATTGATTCTGGTGGTTCCGTTCTGGCCACGCAGACCTTGGTTCTCAGATCGTCTCGAACTCGCCACTTGTCCTCCATGACGCCTTCCGGTCCGCCACGACCTGCTACGCCAAGGGCCGTTTCATCATCCCGACCCCCAATGGCTACAACTTTCCGCCTGGAGGTTGAGTGCACAAGGCTCAGGGCCAAGGGCTACTCAAAGTCAGTGCAAGATACCATCCTAGCTTCAAGAAGGCCCTCCGCACAGCGGGTGTATCAAGCCACATGGAAGGCATTTCTGCGTTGGTCACAACAGAATAAGAAAAACCCCATAACGGCAGGGGTACTGGGAGTACTCGCCTTCCTGCAGCAAGGTCTGAGCTTGAACCTACGTCCCAGCACTCTGAAGCGACAGGCCTGAGTTTTAGCCTCCGTCCTAGATATTTCGTCTACTTCCTCGGGGCAACAATCTCTCCACCCGCACATCTCTAGATTCCTGAGGGGCACAACCAACCTTGCCCCGGCCCCCATCAAACGATTCCCGTCCTGGAACTTGAACCGCGTCCTCAATGCTCTCACAAAACCCCCCTTCGAACCCATTGACTCTATTTCACTCAAGTTGTTAACCTATAAGGTTCCGTTTCTAGTTGCAATTACGTCCGCACGCAGGGTTTCGGAATTGAGTGCCTTATCGTCAAGGAAGGAATTTTGTATCTTCCAATCTGACACAGTGTCCCTTCACTTGGACCCTACCTTCCTTCCCAAAGTCAATTCCTTCTTTCACAGATCTCAGGTGATCGTTCTCCCTTCCTTCTGTCCAAATCCAGTCCATCCCACTGAAAAATTGTGGCACAATCTGGATGTGCGCAGGGCCCTCCGTATGTATATACGCAGGACTAGGGATATTTGCAAGACTGATGCACTTTTTGTTTCTTTCTACCCTCCCTTCCTTGGGAAGAAGGTATCTAAGGCAACGTTAGCTGGGTGGATTAGATCCTGTATCCTGTTGGCGTACGAAATCCCCAAACGACGCTGATGACCTGATGAGCCATGTGAACTGGCTTGGTGTCTTCAGGTGCACACCAGAGATGGTCTCAGTGGACCCCTCGACAGCTAAAGGGCAGTAAGCACAGATGTGGTTCAGCGTCACTTGTTAGGGACTTGGGATCAGCTGCAGCAGAGCGGCACTCTGTCGGGTGCATAGCCTGTCGCTAACCCAAGTTTGGCCTGGGTGTTGAATATCCCACATACGTGCGCTCTCTCTCTCTCTCTCTCTCTCTCTCTCTCTCTCTCTCTCTCTCTCTCAGAGCAGGCACTCCCTCATGGGAACATAGGAAGCTGCCCTATACTGAGTCAGACCCTTGGTCTAT
This sequence comes from Hemicordylus capensis, assembly GCF_027244095.1. NCBI lineage: Eukaryota > Metazoa > Chordata > Lepidosauria > Squamata > Cordylidae > Hemicordylus > Hemicordylus capensis. Next base: position 14,774,583 of record NC_069668.1, on the reverse strand, counting down.
CTCGCTCAGTATTGTCTACACAGACTGGCAGTGGCCTCTCCAAGGTGGCAGGCAGGAGTCTCTCCTAGCTCTGTCTTGGAGATGCCGCCAGGGAGGGACCTGGGAACCTTCTGCATGCAAGCAGGCAGGGGCTCTTCCCAGAGTGGCCCCATCATCCCCTGAGGGGAATATCTTACAGTGATCCTACATGGCCTCCCAAGCAGATGCCAAGCAAGGTGGACCCTACTTCTCCAAGGGGACAGTGTGTGCTTGCAACCACATAAGAACTGCCCTGCTGGATCAGGCCCCCCAAGGAAGCCTCTCCAAGCCCAGCATCCAGATGCCTCTGGGAGGCCCCCAGGCAAGAGCTGAAAGGGGCCAGCCCCCTCTGTTGCCGTTGCTCCCCTGCAACTGGGATTGGGAGGCATCCTGCCTCTGAGGCTGGAGGCAGGCTAGAGCCCTCAGGACTAGTAGCCATTGATAATAGCCCTGTCCTCTGTGAACATGGCTAAGCCCCTTTCCAAGGCCGTGTAAGTACTGGTGGCCACCAAGAGGCAAAATGTGGCTGCCGCGCGATTAGTCAACCTTGCTGCCGATTGAACCGCGCGGTATGACTTCCAAGCCAGAAGGGTGGGGTGGGAGGAGCTGGTCTACTTGTCCCAGGCAGGCAGGCAACCCCGCACGTTGGCCACCGAGTGTCAACTGGCAGCTGCAGTCAACGCCAGCTCCCTGCTAAAAATGGAACTGCACAGTCCGTGTGGATGTCTTGCAAGCACACATTATAGTTTAAGTATGATTACGAGTTAAGTCAACCTTAAAGCGTGTGTGGATTGTGTGTGTGTCTATAAATTTATTTATTTAGTCTATCTACTGACCTATACAAAAAAGGTCCCTGGGCCGTTCACAATTATATTGCTGTTGTTGTTGTTGTTATACAGTTTGAGAATGTCTATATTTATATATGTCTAGAAATGCTGATGTGTGAAGCAGCCCTCAAAGCCGGCTGCTAGTTCTGTTGCTCACTTGCTCCGTTAGACAAATCTTAGTTGAGCCATCAAATGAGTTGCATTCTGTGAAATCTGCATTCATTTGCATGAATTTGCATTCAAAGCCCTGAAGGGCTTAGGTCTACTGACCTATACAAAAAAGGTCCCTGGGCCGTTCACAATTATATTGCTGTTGTTGTTGTTGTTATACAGTTTGACAATGTATATATTTATATACAGTGGTCCCTCGACTTACGAACTACTCGACATCCGAAGTTTTCGACTTACGAACGACAAAAATGGCCACACGCTTACGAATTTTTCGACATCCGAACGGAAACCGTTGGCGGTTTAGATGCGGTTTCCTCGACTTACGAATTTTTAGATGCGGTTTCCTCGACTTACGCATTTTTCCAGACCTCCGTGGGTGCGCTTTTCGACTTACGAAATTTTCGATCTACGAACGTGCATTCGGAACGGATTAACTTCGTAAGTCGAGGGACCACTGTATGTCTAGAAATGCTGATGTGTGAAGCAGCCCTCAAAGCTGGCTGCTAGTTCTGTTGCTCGCTTGCTCCGTTAGACAAATCTTAGTTGAGCCATCAAATGAGTTGCATTCTGTGAAATCTGCATTCATTTGCATGAATTTGCATTCATTTGCACTCAAAGCCCTGAAGGGCTTCGGTCCAAGTTACCTTCGAGAGCGCCTTCTTCTGCGCGATCCCCACCGCACATGAAGGTCATCTGAGGAGGTTCGTCTCCAGTTGCCACCAGCTCGTCTGGTGGCGACTCGGAGGCGGGCCTTCTCTATAGCCGCTCCGGGGCCGTGGAAGGCGCTCCCTGTGGAAATCCGCAATTTGAGTTCTCTGCTGGCCTTCAGGAGAGCCCTTATGACGTATTTGTTTGGCCTGGCTTTCCAGGGTTTTTAAATTTTTAAATTTTAAATTTTAACTTGAGTTAGGGGTTTTAATTACTTAACTGTTTAATTCTTGTTTTAAAAGGTTTTAAAATTGTTAATTGTATTATTGTTTTTAATTTGTTTTAGCTTTTCATTGTTTTACTAGTTTGTTTTAATTGTGAACCGCCCTGAGCCATTTTGGAAGGGCGGTCTATAAATCAAATAACAGCACTAGCAAGAGCACTTACATTTATATACCGCTCTATAGCTGGAAGCTCTCTAAGCAGTTTACAATGATTTAGCATATTACCCCCAACATTTCTGGGTGCTCATTTTACCAACCTCGGAAGGATGGAAGGCCGAGTCAACCTTGAGCCCCTGGTCAGGATCGAACTTGCAACCTTCTGGTTACAGGGCGGCAGTTTTGCCACTGCACCACCAGGGGCTCTGTGAATTGGCTTGGTGTAAATAAATAAAAATAAAATGTGACTGCAGCGATAGTTTTGGAGACAAAAAACAAGCTTTCTTTGGTCTTTTACAGGCCCCTGTATGTCAAAGTGATGTGAATTCGGTTCGTCCCTGGGTCCGCCCTAAGCCAATCTAACAGACTCAGTGGGAATACTTTAGAGGCATTTTATTGCACTGCAGTTGCAACAGGTAATCAGTGGGCTTTACACTCTCAAACCGATTACAGTTTGGTTACAGGTGCATCTTCCATTTATACAAACAATCTGAATGATGCCGACACCCTAGACACAGTATACGTGGCAACAAAATGGTGGACTAAATATCTAGTACGCATGCAAATGATTCATTGTTCATCTGGTGATTACTCCTTATTTGGTTACATCCTGTTTTCTTAACTGTCAGCAAAAGAACAGTGAGAACCAAGTTTCTTAGATACAATTTAGTGGAGAGAGATAGTGACGTTGATCATGAGAGGCCGTGATGGCCCTGAGCTGGGCTGGTGTTACTTTAAGTTAGAATGAGGTTTTCTAAGTAAAATGGAGTTGCTTTGGTTTTCTAAAACACATCAAAAGCAGGCACCAAAGGTTTTCTTAAAGAGAAACCTGTTGCCTGATTAATGAGGGATTTTTTTAAACCAATTACAAAAATTGTGAGTTTGTTAAGGTCACAGCAGGACTGTGCATTTCTGTGCAGGACTGGCCTGTGGATTTACCAGGGCGTTGCTGGCTTCCCACCTCTTGCGTACAATCAGTGTGTCCTTGTGTGAGCCGAGGGGTGTCCCTCCAGGGCTCCTTGCAGTGGGTCACAGCTACTCTCTTTGTCCCCACTACCTTTGGACACATGAGATCTCCCGCTCTTCCTCCAAGGAGCCCAGAGCGCGGGACTCCATCCTGGAGGTGTGCCTGCCTGCACAGTGGAAAGAGACTCGCTGTGATGATTGATCCTCACAGCGACGCTCTTTCCACTGCACAGGCGCACCTCGTAGTTGGCAAGAGCCGGGGCCGAATGGCAGGCCCTGCATTGCTCTGCGAGTGAGGTTGATGTATAATACATTAGAAATGCCTAGAATTGCACAGCTTGAATTAGTTTGAAATAATGGTTCTCTGCAAGAGACCTTTCTTTGCTTGTCAGTGCAAAGCATTGTCCAAACGTTGTTTCTCCAGTAATATGCCATCCCCCATAGGTTACTGCGCCCGTCTGTGGAATGTGCTGAAGTTGATATGTAGAAGGGGTTGATATGACTAGGAAGATGTTGGCAGTCTGCCTGCGAACGTGTTTAGAGTTTGTTTTCTGGCCTTGGTTAGGCACCTTGGCATCATATGTTGTTTTCTTGTGAGGATGACTTTGGCATTGGTCATGGATCAAGGTATGGATGTTTGAATATTCCTTTGTCTTACTTTGAGCAAATAGCCAAAGTAAGACCTCTGTTCTTAAGGCAGAATAAAACCTTTGATCTTGTTATCTCGTCTGGGCTGATGATTATGGGGCTCCATCGGCCCAGGAACGAACCTCCTTATTGGGGACAAGGTTACCCTAATACATCAAGGTCGCCACTGCCGGGGGTGGCGGGGGGGGGGAGAGAAGGAGTACCCCTGGCTCACACACACACACACACACACACACACACACCCGGCAGCCATCCCTTGACCACGCAGCGGCAAAAATGTCAAAGAATTAAAAAAAAAAAAATACCGGGCTGGGCGGGTGGGCAATGGGGAGTCATGTGACATGTCTCGGGGGGGGGCCTCGAGGCAGCGGGCCCCAAGACAACTGCCTCCCCTTGCCCAATGGTAAGAAATCTCTATCTTGCTCTTTCCCCCATTCTTCAGTGTGCACAAGACTTGCATGTTTTGTGTGGGTTTTTGTTTAAAATAAAAAGATCAGCTTTAGATCAGCATTTTAATACCTACCATTCTCTCAGACATTGCATTGATGCATGCAGCAAGGAGCTCACGGTGTTGCATACAGAGATAGCTCCTTTTTATTCTCCTAACAGCCCTATGAGGTTGGTGAAATGGAAAAAGGAAAAAGATGGCCTCAAGGGGCAGACGCCCTGGAAAACATTGAAGATGGTTTTGTTCAGCCTTATTCAGTCTCTTCCTCCCTCCTTTTTGCAGAGTCCAGAGGATCTTTCTATCCTGCCCTTTCCTCTCAGGAATTCAGGGCAGTGTACCTGATTTTCCCTCACCACTTTTGTCTTTGCAACTCTGTGAGGCAGGTTGAGGCTGACAGAGAGGGATGGGCCAAGGTGATGCAGTCAGCCGCATGGCTCTGAGCCCAAGTCTCCCCAACTCTAGTCCAATACTCTAACCCCTACACCACACTGCCTCTCAATGGCTCCATTGTGTGGTTGCAGAAGAAAAGGAGATTCCAATTCCCATTTTTTGCTGTGGTCTTGCTGGGAAACTGTGATTGCGGCCAGATTGTTTGCTCTTGTTTGATTCAGTGCATTATTAATTGAGGCTGAAATCCTGTACTTGCTAACCATAGAGTAAGTTCTATTAACCACAATGGGCCTTACTTTCAAGGAGACATCAATAGGATTGCAGTGTATTTAAAAAAGATCCTTTAAACCCTAACCCTAACCCGAATTAATTGGGGGGCAAGGGTAATGATTGAGGATGGGTCTGAGACAGAACCTATGGGCCTTAGGCCTTGCTCAGGGTGCTGATAGCATCACCCCGGAATGTCTAAGAAACTGTTAAACATAGAACTCCACAGGATTCCTTTCCGTTACATGCGCTCTGAGCAGGGATTCGTTCACGGCGCCGGGATCCTCTGTGAAGAGGGCAGGCATTGATCAGTGTCCCTGGTGAAACGCACCATGTGGTGGCACAGGAAAATCCATCCCTTTCCAGGGACACCTGTTGGGGGCAGACGCGGTTTCTGGGAGAGGCTGCACTGGGCAGCAGCCCCGATTCTCCTGTTTGGGTGCGGGAGAAGAACGACAGCCATCTCCCCCAGCAAAACAAAGAACATGGGTAAGTGCTTGGTTGCGAGTTAAAACATGGCTCTAGTGGGCAGAGTGGAAGAGCGAGAAAGACAACAGTGGCAGGGGCGTCACTATCAGAGGGCCCAGGGAGACAGTTGTCTGGGGGCCCACTGCCTTGGGGACTCCCCCAGCCATGCACCCGCCCGGGCTTCCTTCAGTTGTATTCATCCTCCAAAACTGAGGTGACTGTTAAGACCTGGAACTACCAGAACAGCATGTCTTAATTCACCATTAAATGACTTGCATCGTCCACAATTTACAAAACCATTTTTTGAAAAATTTAATATTTTTAAATATTTTATAACAATTTATAATTTTGCAACAACATGCCCAAGTTGCCCCCCACCCCCATACTCTCCCCCAAGAAAGAAGGGGAAGAAGGAAAGAAAGAAAGAAAGAAAGAAAGAAAGAAGAGGAAAAAAGGGAAAGAAGAAGGGAAAAAATCACCTTTGCACTAAGATGTGGATAGGTCAGAAAGATTCTTATTCTAAGAAAAGATTAAGAAAGTTATCCCAAATTTCAGGCCATTTATCCCATTTATTTACTTTTAAGAGGGCCCATTTTTCATGTGCCGCAAGCTTAAGCAGGTCCTGTACCCAATCCTTGCACCGAGGGGGATTGGGAGATTTCCACAGCCTCAATATCACCCTCTTGGCAACCAGCAGGCTCCATACACATTAGCCAAAAGGATGGTTTGGGGCCCAATCTTGGCTTCCACAATGATAAATCTTCCTAGAGGGGCTGCCTCTACATTAAGGGGGTTGAACATGATGCGCTTATGAACTAGGATTGCCACCCCTCTTGACCTGGAAGAGGACCCCGCCCCCAAACCATGGACCACCCAGATCCGTTTAAGCCTGTGAATGTCATTTTCTGCCATATGTGTTTCTTGTAGGGAGGCCACATCTACATTTTGTCTCTTTAAAAACCTAAGAATTTTGGTTCTTTTTTGTGGTGTTTCTCGTCCCTTACCATTGAAAGTAAATAAATTCATCTGTCCTGCCATAAGAAAATTTTAAGGACATCTATTGCCCGAGAATCTAGAGCCCTAGCACTTAATATTCTAGACCCAGCTGGTCTCATTCGTAGGCTCACCCTTCCCAAGCTTGAATTATTAAGGCCCATGCTTACAAAACCATTTTAAAAATAATTTAGGATGATGTTCTATGGTGGCACATAGGGGACATCTATCCCTCTATATATTATATACACTATGCTTTTTGTGACCACTATTCAGCCTCATTTAAGATTTCCTTACTTCATGAGCTGAGCTTCGGTGAGGGGGGCCCCAAAATCTTGTCCCTGGGCCCACTCCAACCTTGCTACGCTGCTGACCAGTGGGGTACTTATCCCTGGATAGAAACTCTATAGAATGGGCAGGGAGGGGTGAATCGGTTATTGGCAGGGTGGGAATATCATGAGCCTGGATCCAGGGCCTCCTTCCTCATTGGGGATGAAGTGGACCATTCAGGGGATGAGACAGGATGGGAAGGTACCTTTTACTCAGGTACTCCACACACCCCAGGATAACTAGGGGAACCCAAGCAAGCAACTCACCTGGTCACCAAGGACACAGCCCTTTCCCTTCCCTCTGACTCCGAAGAGTCTCTTAAGTGCTGCCAAAACCAGTGCTTAAGAAATTGGCCAAGGCCCCTGTAAGAAGCAGTCTTCCTTAGGGAAGTGAAGGGGGCTGGACTGTTAATTGACTTAAATGACATTAGATTATTAATATGCAGTAGTCTGTTGAGTAAATTATGTCTGTGTTGGCATTGAGTACAATAAATAGTATTTATTATTTTAATCTTAAACTCTGTCATCCTAAAACGTTTCCTAACTTTTTTAGATCCTACTGCCTCCTTCAAACAGCCCCACGCAGACGAGGAGACCCTTACCACTGTGATCGTGGTTTCGCAAGGTAGGTGTTTACATTCCTCACACAATTAAGATCTGCCTTTACACCTAAGGAAATAGCCTAGAACATTTGGCTTCTATTTGCCAATTGGAGTGGGACCACTCCAAAATGGTCGATTGCAGGAATTGAAGTGGCGTGCTTATTAGTCTGACGTTGAATCGATGCTAAATCTTAAGTGGGAATTGAAAGGGGGAATAAACACATTAGGCTCCATTTTTGCCTCTCCTCTCCATTTCATATGGCTTCTCTTGGAAAAATTCAGACAATTGGTAGTTAATTAATTTTATTAGGGAGTCTGGATGATGTCCATGTTGTTTTCCTTTGTAAGTACTTGACAAGCTATTGTATAGTTTGGGATCCCCCCCCCCCCGCCTCTTTCTATTGGCAATAATACAGCAGAGGAGCAGAATATTCTTCACTTATCGCTTTTGCTCCACAGTGTTACTCTTGCAGGGAGGAGAGGTGGGAACAATTGGACCCGATACTCTTACCGGGAATATTTTTAGAGGCTTATTTAGGCCAGCAGAGCGGTTTCATGTGGCAAAGTCACGACCTCACACAGGCCCCTGTGAGATGGAGGAGGTTTCAGGTTCCCTCCCTGGCAGCATCTCCAAGATCGGGCTGAGAGAGATTCCTGCCTGCAGCTCTGACTGCTTTGCTTGTTACTTTGCAGATAAGGACACTCTGTATCTTGGCACATCTGGGAGCACCAATGGACCATCTGGGAGCACCAGTGAATGGGTGCCACCTGAAGATGTAGGTAAGCTCCTTGGTAGTGTACAGGCAGCAACAGGCGCTCTGGACCCTTGCCCTTCATGGCGAGTAAAATCTGCCAGGGAAAGAACAGGTAGGTGGTTAGAGCCAATTATGAATGAGAGAGCAAGATGCCACTGAGCCTCAAGGAGGCAGTGGTAAGATCATGATCTATCTATCTATCTATCTATCTATCTATCTATCTATTTAAACTTTTATACCACCCTTCCAAAAGACTCAGGGTTAGGGTTAGGGTTAGGGTTCCAAACACCATTAAAACACCATTAAAAAATTAAAACCACTAGAATCAGTTAATAATTAAAACAAAAATTATAAAGCATAAAAACGATAATTAACAATTAAAAACATCGTAAAACAACAAATAATCAGAAGAATTTAAAAACAAGTTTTAAAAAGCTGAGAAAGCCTGGTTGAAGAGATGTGTTTTCAGGTCCTTGGGGACTCCCCCGGCCACGCACCCGCCCGGGCTTCCTTCAGTTGTATTCATCCTCCAAAATTGAGGTGACTGTTAAGACCTGGAACTACCAGAACAGCATGTCTTAATTCACCATTAAATGACTTGCATCGTCCACAATTTACAAAACCATTTTTTAAAAAATTTAATATTTTTAAATATTTTATAACAATTTATAATTTTGCAGCAACATGCCCAAGTTGCCCCCCACCCCCATACTCTCCCCCAAGAAAGAAGGGGAAGAAGGAAAGAAAGAAAGAAAGAAAGAAAGAAAGAAAGAAAGAAAGAAAGAAAGAAGAGGAAAAAAGGGAAAGAAGAAGGGGAAAATCACCATTGCACTAAGATGTGGATAGGTCAGAAAGATTCTTATTCTAAGAAAAGATTAAGAAAGTTATCCCAAATTTCAGGCCATTTATCCCATTTATTTACTTTTAAGAGGGCCCATTTTTCATGTGCCGCAAGCTTAAGCAGGTCCTGTACCCAATCCTCGCACCGAGGGGGATGGGGAGATTTCCACAGCCTCAATATCACCCTCTTGGCAACCAGCAGGCTCCGCCAAAGCCATTGTTTAGAGCTGTAATTTAGTCCCCAGCTGGTTGGAATAAACCCCAACACTGCATTTCCATCCTTCAGTGCAAGAGATGAATCCAGCACTCAGTTAATTCGCATCGTGACCTCTCTCCAGAAGCCTTGCACTTTGGAACATTCCCAGAACATATGTGTTAGATTGGCCTGTGGATTATTGCATCTCCAACAGTGACTATTTGAGGACATTTTTAATCGCATAAGGTATAGAGGAGTCCAGTAGGCCCTGAAAACAATCTTCTGCTGGATGAGGCGCAATTTAAGATCCAATGTACTGCATTCAACACTACTTAAAATATTTTGCCATTGCTCAGGTGACAGTTTAGCAGAAAGTTCACCAAGTTCCATTTGTCCCTTAGTCAATCTAACCCAGGGTCTATGTCTCTATGCACACTGGCATATAGGTACTTATTGAGTTTTGGGAGAGAGGCCATCTTAATGGCAAGCCCAAAGATAGCTGGAGTTGCTGTGGTCGCCACGCCAGGGCGCCTGGACCGAATTGAGCCGATATGGTATGTCTCCGTTGCATATATTGCCAGGCACATGCTGTTGGTAGATGGAACTCCTCTTGCAGGAGTGCAAAGGGTTTGTAGCTACCATTTGCATTTTTCAGCTGTGATAACTGGTAAATCCCTTTATCAACCCAATGTTTCCACAAAATTGGTTGTTTGCCTATCAATATATGTGGGTTACCCCACAGTGTCATATCCATGTGGGCATAGGGATCGAAGTTTCGTTGCCTTGCCAATTCCTTCCAGGCGTGTCGGGCTGCTAGTAGAGTAGGGGATTGGTAGTGGGGATGTTGAAGATATCTGGAGCCCAGTGCTCCCCATCCCTCTCAGGGTTTCAGTTCAGCTAGCTCCACTTGAGCCCATTCTGGCCTTTCCCCATCTGTGTTGGCATGCCAATGGATAGCTTGTGCAAGTAAAAACGTGTTCTGGTACAATCTAAGGTTCACGAGATTGACTCCCCCTTTGTCTGTGGCCAACTGGAGTTTATTAAAAGCAACCCGAGGCCTGCCATTACCCCAGAGGAACCTCCTCACAGCTCTGTCAATTTCTCTAAAGTATCTTTGAGGGATAAGCAACGGAAGCCCTCTTAAAGTATCAATACATCTGGGTATAATGTTCATTTTTACAACAGCTCTCTTACCCCACAAACTCAGCGGGAGGTCCGCCCAGCAGAGGAAGTCTAACTTAATCTGTGAAAGTATTTTATCTAAATTAGTTTTGACAATTAGATTAGGTTGTTTAGTAATGAGAATACCTAAGTATTTCACGAAGTCTGTTTTCCAAGTAAAGGGCCACGGCATATCCCTATGAGAGAGGGGCAATTTCCCAATGGACATGGCCTCGGATTTGTGCCAATTAATTTTGTATCCAGAGAGGTCCCCAAATTGGTATAGTAATTCCATAAGTTTAGGGACGGATTCCTGTGGTTTGGAAAGAAATAAGAGGCTGTCATCTGCATATAATGCAATTTTATGTTCTTGTCCATCTACCTCGATCCCCTTCATACCTGCATTTTGCCTCACTGTGCAAGCCAGAGGATCAAGGGCCAAGTCGAAGAGCAATGGAGACAAGGGACAGACCTGTCTGACCCCACACTGAAGGGAGAGGGGTCTCGTCTGTTGGCCGTTAGTATTGATCCTCGCTGAAGGCATTTTATAGATTGTCCGCACCCAATTGACGAAAGAGGTAGGGAATCTGAATTTCTCAAGAGTTGCCAAGAGGAAGCCTCTATGTACTTTCTCAAAGGCCTTTTCAGCATCAAGGGACAGCAGCAGGGCCTGGTCGGTCCTACGGGACGTAATGTGGATACGATGATGAGCCAGACGTATATTATCTGCTCCCCGCCACTGAGGGCTAAAGAGAACAAAAACATATACAGGGTAGTCTCTATACCATGTAGAAGAGTCTATTTCCACACACAACTTACATGAATGAAACACACAAATTGCTCAAGAAATTATCTGTGTTCTGACCCCCCAAAAAGTGACCCCCCAAAAAGTGTCGATAATGTCCATGGTCCTATTACATGTAGACATATAGTCCTTCCAGATCTTTTCTCTTTTCTCTTGCTGGTTCTGTGTTCAAGTGGTTACTCCAAATATAACTCACAATTCTTCCAGATCTTTTGTCTTTGCAAGTTCTTATTCTAAAGGTAGCTCGATGTACAAATGTTGCTCCTTCTGATAGATGCTCCTTGTCCAAAAAAAATACCCAACAGGTATCCTAGGTCATTTTAACCTGTTTCCTCCTGCTTGAACAGGACTTCATCAGGAGAAGTGAGCTGAATACATAATAACACATGGATCATTTTAAAATAGCTTCAACAAGTTACGTTAACTTAAAGGGTTAGAAATTTTTTAGTAATTACTCACATTTATTTCTTCCAAAGTGACACTGCACCTACCAGTGGTTTCTAAATTAGAAATCCTACTGGATACCAAATTGTACTGGCTTCAATGGTACTGATCATGCTTCATATATCCTACAGCGTCTGCCAGATGTTTTCACTCCCCTTTGATCAAAAGGGATGTGCTTCATTATCCAATCTCGTCTAAATGACCAAATATATTTATGTGCGTGTGTGAAGAAACAGCAATGCTAAGCTTCTGAAAGTCTATATTGGTCTATAATTTTCACATGGCTGCAGGTCCCTTTGTGGTTTTGGTATAAGAGACACATTTGCTACATACATCGTTTTAGGCAATTCATGTGTATTTGCAGCTTTGGTGGCCACCTCAGCCAGTAGTAGAGATGTGCGAACTGGTTCAAATACGATCCGGTTCAAATCCAAACCAGGGTGGTATGAAGGTTCGAATTCAAACTGAACCAGCCATCAGGTTTGAGCTGCAGGTTAAAATTCGAACCGAACCAGGGGTGGTTCGATTTGAACTGGTTCGAACTGGTTTGAACTGGTTCAAAATGGTTTGGACATCCAAAAATTGGTAATATGGTAGCTGGCACCGAGGGGTAGCTGCCACCCAAACGCCAAAGCAATCAGACACTCGTACAATTTTTTATGAATTTTTGAAAATTATTGTTTTTTTCTCATAGGGTATAATGGGACTTGAACCAGGCCATTATACCTTATTGTGGAGCACGCATGGGTGCCAACAACCACCCAAACCCTGAAGCAATCGGACAGTATTACAATTTTTAATGAATATTTGAAATATTTTCAATTATTTTTCTCATAGAGTATAATGGGACCAGAACCAGTCCATATCCCATATTGTGGAGCACCTAGGGGCACAAAAGTGGGATGGGTGGTAGACAGACAGGGGTGCCTACCACCCACAAAACCCCAAGGCAATTGGACACTCCTCTGATTATTGGTGAATTGTTAAAGTATTTTTGAATTCCACATAGGGAATAATGAGGATTGCAGCAAATGTATAGCTTCACATTGGGGGAAAAGGGGTGTCATAGAGCGGAGTGTGGTAACTCATAAAACTATTTAACAGAACACGAGATTTAGAGAACACAGAATGCCCTGTGCTCCTGTCCATGAGGGGATTCAGAACCTCGTTGAAGTCTCCTCCATAAATGAAGTTACTGTTCTCCCTTGCAAGAAGCTTAGTGTGTACAGCTGTAAAAAAGGAGGGGCAATCTTCATTGGAGGCCTACACATGAGCCAAAAGGATGGTTTGGGGCCCAATCTGGGCTTCCACAATGATAACTCTTCCTAGAGGGGCTGCCTCTACCTTAAGGGGGTTGAACAGGATGCGCTTAGGAACTAGGATTGCCACCCCTCTTGACCTGGAAGAGGACCCCGCCCCCAAACCATGGACCACCCAGATCCGTTTAAGCCTGTGAATGTCATTTTCTGCCACATGTGTTTCTTGTAGGGAGGCCACATCTACATTTTGTCTCTTTAAAAACCTAAGCATTTCGGTTCTTTTTTGTGGTGTTTCTCGTCCCTTAACATTGAAAGTAAATAAATTCATATGTCCTGCCATAAGAAAATTTTAAGGACATCTATTGCCCGAGAATCTATAGCCCTAGCACTTAATATTCTAGACCCAGCTGGTGTCATTCGTAGGCTCACCCTTCCCAAGTTTGAATTATTAAGGCCCATGCTTACAAAACCATTTTAAAAATAATTTAGGATGATGTTCTATGGTGACACATAGGGGAGATCTATCCCTCTCTGTTATAGACACTCTGCTTTTTGTGACCACTATTCAGGCTCATTTAAGATTTCCTTACTTCATGAGCTGAGCTTCAGTGAGGGGGGGCCCAAAATCTTGTCCCTGGGCCTACTCCAACCTTGCTACGCTGCTGACCAGTGGGGTACTTATCCCCGGATATAAACTCTATAGAATGGGCAGAGAGGGGTGAATCGGTTATTGGCAGGGTAGGAATATCATGAGCCTGGATCCAGGGCCTCCTTCCTCATTGGGGATGGAGTGGACCATTCAGGGGATGAGACAGGATGGGAAGGTACCTTTTACTCAGGTACTCCACACACACCAGGATAACTAGGGGAACCTGTCTGTTGAGTAAATTATTTCTGTGTTGGCACTGAGTACAATAAATCGTATTTATTATTTTAATCTTAAACTCTGTCATCTTAAAAAGTGTCCTAACTTTTTTAGATCCTCCTGCCTCCTGCAAACAGCCCCACGCAGACGAGGAGACCCTTAGAACTGTCATCATGGTTTCACAAGGTAGGTGTTTACATTCCTCACACAATTAAGATCTGCCTTTACACCTAAGGAAATAGCCTAGAACATTTGGCTTCTATTTGCCAATTGGAGTGGGTTAGGGTTAGGGTTAGTGCGATGTGCGATGTGCGAACTGGTTCAAATGCGATCCGGTTCAAATCCAAACCAGGGTGGTACGAAGGTTCGAATTCAAACTGAACCAGCCATCAGGTTTGAGCTGCAGGTTCAAATTCGAACCGAACCAGGGGTGGTTCGATTTGAACTGGTTCGAACTGGTTTGAACTGGTTCAAACTGGTTTGGACATCCAAAAATTGGTAGTATGGTAGCTGGCACCCAGGGGGAGCTGCCACCCAAACGCCAAAGCAATCAGACACTCGTACAATTTTTTATGAATTTTTGAAAATTATTATTTTTTTCTCATAGGGTATAATGGGACTTGAACCAGGCCATTATACCTTATTGTGGAGCACGCATGCGTGCCAACAACCACCCAAACCCTGAAGCAATTGGACAGTATTACAATTTTTTATGAATATTTGAAATATTTTCAATTATTTTTCTCATAGAGTATAATGGGACCATAACCAGTCCATATCCCCTATTGTGGAGCACCTAGGGGCACAAAAGTGGGATGGGTGGTAGACAGACAGGGGTGCCTTCCACCCACAAAACCCCAAGGCAATTGGACACTCCTCTGATTATTGGTGAATTGTTAAATATTTTTGAATTCCACATAGGGAATAATGAGGATTGCAGCAAATGTATAGCTTCACGTTGGGGGAAAAGGGGTGTCATAGAGCGGCGTGTGGTAACTCATAAAACTATTTAACAGAACACGAGATTTAGAGAACACAGAATGCCCTGTGCTCCTGTCCATTAGGGGATTCAGAACTTCGTTGAAGTCTCCTCCATAAATTAAGTTACTGTTCTCCCTTGCAAGAAGCTTAGTGTGTACAGCTGTAGAAAAGGAGGGGCAATCTTCATTGGAGGCCTACACATGAGCCAAAAGGATGATTTGGGGCCCAATCTGGGCTTCCACAATGATAACTCTTCCTAGAGGGGCTGCCTCTACCTTAAGGGGGTTGAACAGGATGCGCTTATGAACTAGGATTGCCACCCCTCTTGACCTGGAAGAGGACCCCGCCCCCAAACCATGGACCACCCAGATCCGTTTAAGCCTGTGAATGTCATTTTCTGCCATATGTGTTTCTTGTAGGGAGGCCTCATCTACATTTTGTCTCTTTAAAAACCTAAGAATTTTGGTTCTTTTTTGTGGTGTTTCTCGTCCCTTAACATTGAAAGTAAATAAATTCATATGTCCTGCCATAAGAAAATTTTAAGGACATCTATTGCCCGAGAATCTATAGCCCTAGCACTTAATATTCTAGACCCAGCTGGTGTCATTCGTAGGCTCACCCTTCCCAAGCTTGAATTATTAAGGCCCATGCTTACAAAACCATTTTAAAAATAATTTAGGATGATGTTCTTTGGTGGCACATAGGGGAGATCTATCCCTCTCTGTTATAGACACTCTGCTTTTTGTGACCACTATTCAGGCTCATTTAAGATTTCCTTACTTCATGAGCTGAGCTTCGGTGAGGGGGGGGCCAAAATCTTGTCCCTGGGCCCACTCCATCCTTGCTACGCTGCTGACCAGTGGGGTACTTCTCCCTGGATAGAAACTCTATAGAATGGGCAGGGAGGGGTGAATCGGTTATTGGCAGGGTAGGAATATCATGAGCCTGGATCCAGGGCCTCCTTCCTCATTGGGGATGGAGTGGACCATTCAGGGGATGAGACAGGATGGGAAGGTACCTTTTACTCAGGTACTCCACACACCCCAGGATAACTAGGGGAACCTGTCTGTTGAGTAAATTATGTCTGTGTTGGCATTGAGTAAAATAAATCGTATTTATTATTTTAATCTTAAACTCTGTCATCCTAAAACGTGTCCTAACTTTTTTAGATCCTACTGCCTCCTGCAAACAGCCGGACGCAGACGAGGAGACCCTTAGAACTGTCATCATGGTTTCGCAAGGTAGGTGTTTACATTCCTCACACAATTAAGATCTGCCTTTACACCTAAGGAAATAGCCTAGAACATTTGGCTTCTATTTGCCAATTGGAGTGGGACCACTCCAAAATGGTCGATTGCAGGAATTGAAGTGGCGTGCTTATTAGTCTGACGTTTAATCGATGCTAAATCTTAAGTGGGAATTGAAAGGGGGAATAAACACATTAGGCTCCATTTTTGCCTCTCCTCTCCATTTCATATGGCTTCTCTTGGAAAAATTCAGACAATTGGTAGTTAATTAATTTTATTAGGGAGTCTGGATGATGTCCATGTTGTTTTCCTTTGTAAGTACTTGACAAGCTATTGTATAGTTTGGGATTCCCCCCCCCGCCTCTTTCTATTGGCAATAATACAGCAGAGGAGCAGAATATTCTTCACTTATCGCTTTTGCTCCACAGTGCTACTCTTGCAGGGAGGAGAGAAGGGAACAATTGGACCCGATACTCTTACCGGGAATATTTTTAGAGGCTTATTTAGGCCAGCAGAGCGGTTTCATGTGGCAAAGTCACGACCTCACACAGGCCCCTGTGAGAAGGGGGAGGGTTTCAGGTTCCCTCCCTGGCAGCATCTCCAAGATCGGGCTGAGAGAGATTCCTGCCTGCAGCTCTGACTGCTTTGCTTGTTACTTTGCAGATAAGGACACTCTGTATCTTGGCACATCTGGGAGCACCAATGGACCATCTGGGAGCACCAATGAATGGGTGCCACCTGAAGACGTAGGTAAGCTCCTTGGTAGTGTACAGGCAGCAACAGGCGCTCTGGACCCTTGCCCTTCATGGCGAGTAAAATCTGCCAGGGAAAGAACAGGTAGGTGGTTAGAGCCAATTATTAATGAGAGAGCAAGATGCCACTGAGCCTCAAGGAGGCAGTGGTAAGATCATTATCTATCTATCTATCTATCTATCTATCTATTTAAACTTTTATACCACCCTTCCAAAAGGCTCAGGGTTAGGGTTAGGGTTAGGGTTCCAAACACCATTAAAACACCATTAAAAAATTAAAACCACTAGAATCAGTTAATAATTAAAACAAAAATTATAAAGCATAAAAACGATAATTAACAATTAAAAACATCGTAAAACAACAGATAATCAGAAGAATTTAAAAACAAGTTTTAAAAAGCTGAGAAAGCCTGGTTGAAGAGATGTGTTTTCAGGTCCTTGCGGACTCCCCCAGCCACGCACCCGCCCGGGCTTCCTTCAGTTGTATTCATCCTCCAAAATTGAGGTGACTGTTAAGACCTGGAACTACCAGAACAGCATGTCTTAATTCACCATTAAATGACTTGCATCGTCCACAATTTACAAATCCATTTTTAAAAAAAATTAATATTTTTAAATATTTTATAACAATTTATAATTTTGCAGCAACATGCCCAAGTTGCCCCCCACCCCCATACTCTCCCCCAAGAAAGAAGGGGAAGAAGGAAAGAAAGAAAGAAAGAAAGAAAGAAAGAAAGAAAGAAAGAAAGAAAGAAGAGGAAAAAAGGGAAAGAAGAAGGGAAAAATCACCTTTGCACTAAGATGTGGATAGGTCAGAAAGATTCTTATTCCAAGAAAAGATTAAGAAAGTTATCCCAAATTTCAGGCCATTTATCCCATTTATTTACTTTCAAGAGGGCCCATTTTTCATGTGCCGCAAGCTTAAGCAGGTCCTGTACCCAATCCTCGCACCGAGGGGGATGGGGAGATTTCCACAGCCTCAATATCACCCTCTTGGCAACCAGCAGGCTCCGCCAAAGCCATTGTTTAGAGCTGTAATTTAGTCCCCAGCTGGTTGGAATAAACCCCAACACTGCATTTCCATCCTTCAGTGCAAGAGATGAATCCAGCACTCAGTTAATTCGCATCGTGACCTCTCGCCAGAAGCCTTGCACTTTGGAACATTCCCAGAACATATGTGTTAGATTGGCCTGTGGATTATTGCATCTCCAACAGTGACTATTTGAGGACATTTTTAATCGCATAAGGTATAGAGGAGTCCAGTAGGCCCTGAAAACAATCTTCTGCTGGATGAGGCGCAATTTAAGATCCAATGTACTGCATTCAACACTACTTAAAATATTTTGCCATTGCTCAGGTGACAGTTGAGCAGAAAGTTCACCAAGTTCCATTTGTCCCTTAGTCAATCTAACCCAGGGTCTATGTCTCTATGCACACTGGCATATAGCTACTTATTGAGTTTTGGGAGAGAGGCCATCTTAATGGCAAGCCCAAAGATAGCTGGAGTTGCTGTGGTCGCCACGCCAGGGCGCCTGGACCGAATTGAGCCGATATGGTATGTCTCCGTTGCATATATTGCCAGGCACATGCTGTTGGTAGATGGAACTCCTCTTGCAGGAGTGCAAAGGGTTTGTAGCTATCATTTGCATTTTTCAGCTGTGATAACTGGTAAATCCCTTTATCAACCCAATGTTTCCACAAAATTGGTTGTTTGCCTATCAATATATGTGGGTTACCCCACAGTGTCATATCCATGTGGGCATAGGGATCGAAGTTTAGTTGCCTTGCCAATTCCTTCCAGGCGTGTCGGGCTGCTAGTAGAGTAGGAGATTGGTAGTGGGGATGTTGAAGATATCTGGAGCCCAGTGCTCCCCATCCCTCTCAGGGTTTCAGTTCAGCTAGCTCCACTTGAGCCCATTCTGGCCTTTCCCCATCTGTGTTGGCATGCCAATGGATAGCTTGTGCAAGTAAAAACGTGTTCTGGTACAATCTAAGGTTCACGAGGTTGACTCCCCCTTTGTCTGTGGCCAACTGGAGTTTATTAAAAGCAACCCGAGGCCTGCCATTACCCCAGAGGAACCTCCTCACAGCTCTGTCAATTTCTCTAAAGTATCTTTGAGGGATAAGCAACGGAAGCCCTCTTCAAGTATCAATACATCTGGGCATAATGTTCATTTTTACAACAGCTCTCTTACCCCACAAACTCAGCGGGAGGTCAGCCCAGCGGAGGAAGTCTAACTTAATCTGTGAAAGTATTTTATCTAAATTAGTTTTGACAATTAGATTAGGTTGTTTAGTCATGAGAATACCTAAGTATTTCACGAAGTCTGTTTTCCAAGTAAAGGGCCAGGGCATATCCCTATGAGAGAGGGGCAATTTCCCAATGGACATGGCCTCGGATTTGTGCCAATTAATTTTGTATCCAGAGAGGTCCCCAAATTGGTATAGTAATTCCATAAGTTTAGGGACGGATTCCTGTGGTTTGGAAAGAAATAAGAGGCTGTCATCTGCATATAATGCAATTTTAGGTTCTTGTCCATCTACCTCGATCCCCTTCATACCTGCCTTTTGCCTCACTGTGCAAGCCAGAGGTTCAAGGGCCAAGTCGAAGAGCAATGGAGACAAGGGACAGCCCTGTCTGACCCCACACTGAAGGGAGAGGGGTCTCGTCTGTTGGCTGTTAGTATTGATCCTCGCTGAAGGCATTTTATAGATTGTTCGCACCCAATTGACGAAAGAGGTAGGGAATCTGAATTTCTCAAGAGTTGCCAAGAGGAAGTCTCTGTGTACTTTCTCAAAGGCCTTTTCAGCATCAAGGAACAGCAGCAGAGCATGGTTGGTCCTACGGGACGTAATGTGGATACGATGATGAGCCAGACGTATATTATCTGCTCCCCGCCACTGAGGGCTAAAGAGAACAAAAACATATACAGGATAGTCTCTATACCGTGTAGAAGAGTCTATTTCCACACACAACTTACATGAATGAAACACACAAATTGCTCAAGAAATTATCTGTGTTCTGACCCCCCAAAAAGTGACACCCCAAAAAGTGTCAATAATGTCCATGGTCCTATTACATGTAGACATATAGTCCTTCCAGATCTTTTCTCGTTTCTCTTGCTGGTTCTGTGTTCAAGTGGTTACTCCAAATATAACTCACAGTTCTTCCAAATCTTTTGTCTTTGCAAGTTCTTATTCTAAAGGTAGCTCCATGTACAAATGTTGCTCCTTCTGATAGATGCTCCTTGTCCAAAAAAATACCCAACAGGTATCCTAGGTCATTTTAACCTGTTTCCTCCTGCTTGAACAGGACTTCATCAGGAGAAGTGAGCTGAATACATAATAACACATGGATCATTTTAAAATAGCTTCAACAAGTTACCTTAACTTAAAGGGTTAGAAATTTTTTAGTAATTACTCACATTTATTTCTTCCAAAGTGACACTGCACCTACCAGTGGTTTCTAAATTAGAAATCCTACTGGATACCAAATTGTAGTGGCTTCAATGGTACTGATCATGCTTCATATATCCTACAGCGTCTGCCAGATGTTTTCACTCCCCTTTGATCAAAAGGGATGTGCTTCATTATCCAATCTCGTCTAAATGACCAATTATATTTATGTGCGTGTGTGAAGAAACAGCAATGCTAAGCTTCTGAAAGAAGCCGTGGACCTTTGGTCCCATTAAATTCCCAATTATACAAATAGAATATGGAACCAAAACGTAGCCCATATAAAAGTTTGTCAAAAGTCTATATAATAGTCCCATTCTCCAACAGGAGAGACTTTACTCCTTTTAAGGGGATGTCCATCAACCTTGTGTAATGTTAAATCTCACCCCACTAAAGCCCCATTCCACATCCAAGTCTCTAAATAGGGTCATGATAATAGCACATTTGTGCCTATAGATAACTGGAAAGGTCATTGACCTGATTTAAACCAAAAGGCTCCAAAGTCTGGAGCTGATGTATAAAAAATGCCTCCCTCTGTAGGAGGGCAGGTTTGATATTTGCATAGGAAAATGCTTTTTGTTTGTACTTCTAGATGACAAAAAAGGGAAAATCATTAAAGGAGTGCCCTACCTGCATGAAATGATCAACCATAGGGCATTCCAAATTTTGGTTCCTAATGCGAGAGCGATGTTCCAAAATGCGAGATTGAACTGTTCTGGTTGACATGCCTACATATCTCAGGGAACATGGGCATTGTATTATATATACAATGTTCTTGGTAGAACAATTAGCAAAAAAGTCCAATCTATATTTTTTGCCAGTATTGCTGTCCCTATATTCAGTAGTTTCCAGTGCCATAGGGCATGCCACACAATGACCACACTTGAAAAAACCTTTTGGTTTCACGCCCTCCCTCCGAGGTGGGCTATCTGCTCTAACAAGAAAATCTTTGAAACTGGGACTCTTTCGAAAGGCTACTAATGGGAAATTGGTGCAACCTGGTAAATCTGATACTAATCTCCAATGTCATCTGATGATATTTTAAATTCTATAACTTAGAGAAGAATATTGCATCTACCATGTAATCCGAGATTGCTTCCTATTAATTTGTGAAGCTGTCCTAAGTAGACATAATCTATCACTAGTCTGTGTCCTACGTCTGGCTTTTTGTATAACTTGAGTGGGATAACCCCTTTCCATTAACTGACAACTCAGTTTATCAGCTGCTGACTCAAAATCCCTGGAATATGAAGAGTTTCTTTTAAGCCGCAAAAATTGACTGTACGGTAAGGAATTTTTTAATTGAAAAGGATGAAAAGAGGAATAGTGTAAAAAAAAAAACCCCACACATGTCTATCAGTGGGTTTAGTATACAACGTAAAATATATTCTATTGGACTCACTGATATTCACCCTGGTGTCAAGAAAAGAAATAGTCCTGTGATGTACTTGACTGGTGAATTAAAGCCAACCTGTCCTGGATGTATAATTGTATGTACACAGCTATTAAGACGGGTTGCCAAGTTTGTAGCAAAGATTTTGACATCAACATTCACTTATGATATTGGTCTATAATTTTCACATTGCTGCAGGTCCCTTTGTGGTTTTAGTATAAGAGACACATTTGCTACATACATCGTTTTAGGCAATTTATGTGTATTTGCAGCTTTGGTGGCCACCTCAGCCAGTAGTAGAGATGTGCGAACTGGTTCAAATACGATCCGGTTCAAATCCAAACCAGGGTGGTACGAAGGTTCGAATTCAAACTGAACCAGCCATCAGGTTTGAGCTGCAGGTTCAAATTCGAACCGAACCAGGGGTGGTTCGATTTGAACTGGTTCGAACTGGTTTGAACTGGTTCAAAATGGTTTGGACATCCAAAAATTGGTAATATGGTAGCTGGCACCGAGGGGTAGCTGCCACCCAAACGCCAAAGCAATCAGACACTCGTACAATTTTTTATGAATTTTTGAAAATTATTGTTTTTTTCTCATAGGGTATAATGGGACTTGAACCAGGCCATTATACCTTATTGTGGAGCACGCATGGGTGCCAACAACCACCCAAACCCTGAAGCAATCGGACAGTATTACAATTTTTAATGAATATTTGAAATATTTTCAATTATTTTTCTCATAGAGTATAATGGGACCAGAACCAGTCCATATCCCATATTGTGGAGCACCTAGGGGCACAAAAGTGGGATGGGTGGTAGACAGACAGGGGTGCCTACCACCCACAAAACCCCAAGGCAATTGGACACTCCTCTGATTATTGGTGAATTGTTAAAGTATTTTTGAATTCCACATAGGGAATAATGAGGATTGCAGCAAATGTATAGCTTCACGTTGGGGGAAAAGGGGTGTCATAGAGCGGAGTGTGGTAACTCATAAAACTATTTAACAGAACACGAGATTTAGAGAACACAGAATGCCCTGTGCTCCTGTCCATTAGGGGATTCAGAACCTCGTTGAAGTCTCCTCCATAAATGAAGTTACTGTTCTCCCTTGCAAGAAGCTTAGTGTGTACAGCTGTAGAAAAGGAGGGGCAATCGTCATTGGGGGCCTACACATGAGCCAAAAGGATGGTTTGGGGCCCAATCTGGGCTTCCACAATGATAAATCTTCCTAGAGGGGCTGCCTCTACCTTAAGGGGGTTGAACATGATGCGCTTATGAACTAGGATTGCCACCCCTCTTGACCTGGAAGAGGACCCCGCCCCCAAACCATGGACCACCCAGATCCGTTTAAGCCTGTGAATGTCATTTTCTGCCATATGTGTTTCTTGTAGGGAGGCCACATCTACATTTTGTCTCTTTAAAAACCTAAGAATTTTGGTTCTTTTTTGTGGTGTTTCTCGTCCCTTACCATTGAAAGTAAATAAATTCATCTGTCCTGCCATAAGAAAATTTTAAGGACATCTATTGCCCGAGAATCTATAGCCCTAGCACTTAATATTCTAGACCCAGCTGGTCTCATTCGTAGGCTCACCCTTCCCAAGCTTGAATTATTAAGGCCCATGCTTACAAAACCATTTTAAAAATAATTTAGGATGATGTTCTATGGTGGCACATAGGGGAGATCTATCCCTCTATATATTATATACACTCTGCTTTTTGTGACCACTATTCAGCCTCATTTAAGATTTCCTTACTTCATGAGCTGAGCTTCGGTGAGGGGGGGCCCAAAATCTTGTCCCTGGGCCCACTCCATCCTTGCTACGCTGCTGACCAGTGGGGTACTTCTCCCTGGATAGAAACTCTATAGAATGGGCAGGGAGGGGTGAATCGGTTATTGGCAGGGTGGGAATATCATGAGCCTGGATCCAGGGCCTCCTTCCTCATTGGGGATGAAGTGGACCATTCAGGGGATGAGACAGGATGGGAAGGTACCTTTTACTCAGGTACTCCGCACACACCAGGATAACTAGGGGAACCCAAGCAAGCAACTCACCTGGTCACCAAGGACACAGCCCTTTCCCTTCCCTCTGACTCCGAAGAGTCTCTTAAGTGCTGCCAGAACCGGTGCTTAAGAAATTGGCCAAGGCCCCTCTAAGAAGCAGTCTTCCTTAGGGAAGTGAAGGGGGCTGGACTGTTTATTGACTTAAATGACATTAGATTAGTAATATGCAGTAGTCTGTTGAATAAATGATGTCTGTGTTGGCATTGAGTACAATAAATCGTATTTTTATTTTAATCTTAAACTCTGTCATCCTAAAAAGTGTCCTAACTGTTTTAGATCCTACTGCCTCCTTCAAACAGCCCCACGCAGACGAGGAGACCCTTAGAACTGTCATCATGGTTTCGCAAGGTAGGTGTTTACATTCCTCACACAATTAAGATCTGCCTTTACACCTAAGGAAATAGCCTAGAACATTTGGCTTCTATTTGCCAATTGGAGTGGGACCACTCTAAAATGGTCGATGGCAGGAATTGAAGTGGCGTGCTTATTAGTCTGACGTTTAATCGATGCTAAATCTTAAGTGGGAATTGAAAGGGGAATAAACACATTAGGCTCCATTTTTGCCTCTCCTCTCCATTTCATATGGCTTCTCTTGGAAAAATTCAGACAATTGGTAGTTAATTAATCTTATCAGGGAGTCTGGATGATGTCCATGTTGTTTTCTTTTGTAAGTACTTGACAAGCGATTGTATAGTTTGGGATTCCCCCCCCCCCTCTTTCTATTGGCAATAATACAGCAGAGGAGCAGAATATTCTTCACTTATCGCTTTTGCTCCACAGTGTTACTCTTGCAGGGAGGAGAGAAGGGAACAATTGGACCCGATACTCTTACCGGGAATATTTTTAGAGGCTTATTTAGGCCAGCAGAGCGGTTTCATGTGGCAAAGTCACGACCTCACACAGGCCCCTGTGAGATGGAGGAGGTTTCAGGTTCCCTCCCTGGCAGCATCTCCAAGATCGGGCTGAGAGAGATTCCTGCCTGCAGCTCTGACTGCTTTGCTTGTTACTTTGCAGATAAGGACACTCTGTATGGCACATGGCATGGACCATCTGGGAGCACCAATGAATGGGTGCCACCTGAAGACGTAGGTAAGCTCCTTGGTAGTGTACAGGCAGCAACAGGCGATCTGGACCCTTGCCCTTCATGGCGAGTAAAATCTGCCAGGGAAAGAACAGGTAGGTGGTTAGAGCCAATTATGAATGAGAGAGCAAGATGCCACTGAGCCTCAAGGAGGCAGTGGTAAGATCATGATCTATCTATCTATCTATCTATCTATCTATCTATCTATTTAGACTTTTATACCACCCTTCCAAAAGGCTCAGGGTTAGGGTTAGGGTTAGGGTTCCAGACACCATTAAAACACCATTAAAAAATTAAAACCACTAGAATCAGTTAATAATTAAAACAAAAATTATAAAGCATAAAATCGATAATTAACAATTAAAAACATCGTAAAACAACAAATAATCAGAAGAATTTAAAAACAAGTTTTAAAAAGCTGAGAAAGCCTGGTTGAAGAGATGTGTTTTCAGGTCCTTGCGGACTCCCCCAGCCACGCACCTGCCCGGGCTTCCTTCAGTTGTATTCATCCTCCAAAATTGAGGTGACTGTTAAGACCTGGAACTACCAGAACAGCATGTCTTAATTCACCATTAAATGACTTGCATCGTCCACAATTTACAAAACCATTTTTTAAAAAATTTAATATTTTTAAATATTTTATAACAATTTATAATTTTGCAACAACATGCCCAAGTTGCCCCCCACCCCCATACTCTCCCCCAAGAAAGAAGGGGAAGAAGGAAAGAAAGAAAGAAAGAAAGAAAGAAAGAAAGAAAGAAAGAAAGAAAGAAGAGGAAAAAAGGGAAAGAAGAAGGGGAAAATCACCATTGCACTAAGATGTGGATAGGTCAGAAAGATTCTTATTCCAAGAAAAGATTAAGAAAGTTATCCCAAATTTCAGGCCATTTATCCCATTTATTTACTTTTAAGAGGGCCCATTTTTCATGTGCCGCAAGCTTAAGGAGGTCCTGTACCCAATCCTCGCACCGAGGGGGATGGGGAGATTTCCACAGCCTCAATATCACCCTCTTGGCAACCAGCAGGCTCCGCCAAAGCCATTGTTTAGAGCTGTAATTTAGTCCCCAGCTGGTTGGAATAAACCCCAACACTGCATTTCCATCCTTCAGTGCAAGAGATGAATCCAGCACTCAGTTAATTCGCATCGTGACCTCTCTCCAGAAGCCTTGCACTTTGGAACATTCCCAGAACATATGTGTTAGATTGGCCTGTGGATTATTGCATCTCCAACAGTTACTATTTGAGGACATTTTTAATCGCATAAGGTATAGAGGAGTCCAGTAGGCCCTGAAAACAATCTTCTGCTGGATGAGGCGCAATTTAAGATCCAATGTACTGCATTCAACACTACTTAAAATATTTTGCCATTGCTCAGGTGACAGTTGAGCAGAAAGTTCACCAAGTTCCATTTGTCCCTTAGTCAATCTAACCCAGGGTCTATGTCTCTATGCACACTGGCATATAGGTACTTATTGAGTTTTGGGAGAGAGGCCATCTTAATGGCAAGCCCAAAGATAGCTGGAGTTGCTGTGGTCGCCACGCCAGGGCGCCTGGACCGAATTGAGCCGATATGGTATGTCTCCGTTGCATATATTGCCAGGCACATGCTGTTGGTAGATGGAACTCCTCTTGCAGGAGTGCAAAGGGTTTGTAGCTATCATTTGCATTTTTCAGCTGTGATAACTGGTAAATCCCTTTATCAACCCAATGTTTCCACAAAATTGGTTGTTTGCCTATCAATATATGTGGGTTACCCCACAGTGTCATATCCATGTGGTCATAGGGATCGAAGTTTAGTTGCCTTGCCAATTCCTTCCAGGCGTGTCGGGCTGCTAGTATAGTAGGGGATTGGTAGTGGGGATGTTGAAGAGATCTGGAGCCCAGTGCTCCCCATCCCTCTCAGGGTTTCAGTTCAGCTAGCTCCACTTGAGCCCATTCTGGCCTTTCCCCATCTGTGTTGGCATGCCAATGGATAACTTGTGCAAGTAAAAACGTGTTATGGTACAATCTAAGGTTCACGAGGTTGACTCCCCCTTTGTCTGTGGCCAACTGGACTTTATTAAAAGCAACCCGAGACCTGCCATTACCCCAGAGGAACCTCCTCACAGCTCTGTCAATTTCTCTAAAGTATCTTTGAGGGATAAGCAACGGAAGCCCTCTTCAAGTATCAATAGTACCTCTGGGCATAATGTTCATTTTTACAACAGCTCTCTTACCCCACAAACTCAGCGGGAGGTCAGCCCAGCGGAGGAAGTCTAACTTAATCTGTGAAAGTATTTTATCTAAATTAGTTTTGACAATTAGATTAGGTTGTTTAGTCATGAGAATACCTAAGTATTTCACGAGGTCTGTTTTCCAAGAAAAGGGCCACGGCATATCCCTATGAGAGAGGGGCAATTTCCCAATGGACATGGCCTCGGATTTGTGCCAATTAATTTTGTATCCAGAGAGGTCCCCAAATTGGTATAGTAATTCCATAAGTTTAGGGACGGATTCCTGTGGTTTGGAAAGAAATAAGAGGCTGTCATCTGCATATAATGCAATTTTATGTTCTTGTCCATCTACCTCGATCCCCTTAATACCTGCATTTTGCCTCACTGTGCAAGCCAGAGGATCAAGGGCCAAGTCGAAGAGCAATGGAGACAAGGGACAGCCCTGTCTGACCCCGCACTGAAGGGAGAGGGGTCTCGTCTGTTGGCCGTTAGTATTGATCCTCGCTGAAGGCATTTTATAGATTGTCCGCACCCAATTGACGAAAGAGGTAGGGAATCTGAATTTCTCAAGAGTTGCCAAGAGGAAGCCTCTATGTACTTTCTCAAAGGCCTTTTCAGCGTCAAGGGACAGCAGCAGGGCCTGGTCGGTCCTACGGGACGTAATGTGGATACGATGATGAGCCAGACGTATATTATCTGCTCCCCGCCACTTAGGGCTAACGAGAACAAAAACATATACAGGGTAGTCTCTATACCGTGTAGAAGAGTCTATTTCCACACACAACTTACATGAATGAAACACACAAATTGCTCAAGAAATTATCTGTGTTCTGACCCCCCAAAAAGTGACCCCCCAAAAAGTGTCAATAATGTCCATGGTCCTATTACATGTAGACATATAGTCCTTCCAGATCTTTTCTCTTTTCTCTTGCTGGTTCTGTGTTCAAGTGGTTACTCCAAATATAACTCACAATTCTTCCAGATCTTTTGTCTTTGCAAGTTCTTATTCTAAAGGTAGCTCGATGTACAAATGTTGCTCCTTCTGATAGATGCTCCTTGTCCAAAAAAATACCCAACAGGTATCCTAGGTCATTTTAACCTGTTTCCTCCTGCTTGAACAGGACTTCATCAGGAGAAGTGAGCTGAATACATAATAACACATGGATCATTTTAAAATAGCTTCAACAAGTTACCTTAACTTAAAGGGTTAGAAATTTTTTAGTAATTACTCACATTTATTTCTTCCCAAGTGACACTGCACCTACCAGTGGTTTCTAAATTAGAAATCCTACTGGATACCAAATTGTACTGGCTTCAATGGTACTGATCATGCTTCATATATCCTACAGCGTCTGCCAGATGTTTGCACTCCCCTTTGATCAAAAGGGATGTGCTTCATTATCCAATCTCGTCTAAATGACCAATTATATTTATGTGCGTGTGTGAAGAAACAGCAATGCTAAGCTTCTGAAAGTCTATATTGGTCTATAATTTTCACATTGCTGCAGGTCCCTTTGTGGTTTTGGTATAAGAGACACATTTGCTACATACATCGTTTTAGGCAATTCATGTGTATTTGCACCTTTGGTTGCCACCTCAGCCAGTAGTAGGGATGTGCGAACTGGTTCAAATGCGATCCGGTTCAAATCCAAACCAGGGTGGTACGAAGGTTCGAATTCAAACTGAACCAGCCATCAGGTTTGAGCTGCAGGTTCAAATTCGAACCAAACCAGGGGTGGTGCGATTCGAACTGGTTCGAACTGGTTTGAACTGGTTCAAAATGGTTTGGACATCCAAAAATTGGTAGTATGGTAGCTGGCACCCAGGGGTAGCTGCCACCCAAACGCCAAAGCAATCAGACACTCGTACAATTTTTTATGAATTTTTG
Source organism: Hemicordylus capensis (assembly GCF_027244095.1). Lineage (NCBI taxonomy): Eukaryota > Metazoa > Chordata > Lepidosauria > Squamata > Cordylidae > Hemicordylus > Hemicordylus capensis. The sequence goes on along the minus strand of NC_069668.1, from coordinate 14,745,965 downwards.
AAAATTATTATTTTTTTTCTCATAGGGTATAATGGAACTTGAACCATGCCATTATACCTTATTGTGGAGCACGCATGGGTGCCAACAACCACCCAAACCCTGAAGCAATCGGACAGTATTACAATTTTTTATGAATATTTGAAATATTTTCAATTATTTTTCTCATAGAGTATAATGGGACCAGAACCAGTCCATATCCCCTATTGTGGAGCACCTAGGGGCACAAAAGTGGGATGGGTGGTAGACAGACAGGGGTGCCTACCACCCACAAAACCCCAAGGCAATTGGACACTCCTCTGATTATTGGTGAATTGTTAAAGTATTTTTGAATTCCACATAGGGAATAATGAGGATTGCAGCAAATGTATAGCTTCACGTTGGGGGAAAAGGGGTGTCATAGAGCGGCGTGTGGTAACTCATAAAACTATTTAACAGAACACGAGATTTAGAGAACACAGAATGCCCTGTGCTCCTGTCCATTAGGGGATTCAGAACTTCGTTGAAGTCTCCTCCATAAATTAAGTTACTGTTCTCCCTTGCAAGAAGCTTAGTGTGTACAGCTGTAGAAAAGGAGGGGCAATCTTCATTGGAGGCCTACACATGAGCCAAAAGGATGATTTGGGGCCCAATCTGGGCTTCCACAATGATAACTCTTCCTAGAGGGGCTGCCTCTACCTTAAGGGGGTTGAACATGATGCGCTTAGGAACTAGGATTGCCACCCCTCTTGACCTGGAAGAGGACCCCGCCCCCAAAACATGGACCACCCAGATCCGTTTAAGCCTGTGAATGTCATTTTCTGCCACATGTGTTTCTTGTAGGGAGGCCACATCGACATTTTGTCTCTTTAAAAAGCTAAGAATTTTGGTTCTTTTTTGTGGTGTTTCTCGTCCCTTAACATTGAAAGTAAATAAATTCATATGTCCTGCCATAAGAAAATTTTAAGGACATCTATTGCCCGAGAATCTATAGCCCTAGCACTTAATATTCTAGACCCAGCTGGTCTCATTCGTAGGCTCACCCTTCCCAAGCTTGAATTATTAAGGCCCATGCTTACAAAACCATTTTAAAAATAATTTAGGATGATGTTCTATGGTGGCACATAGGGGAGATCTATCCCTCTCTGTTATAGACACTCTGCTTTTTGTGACCACTATTCAGGCTCATTTAAGATTTCCTTACTTCATGAGCTGAGCTTCGGTGAGGGGGGGCCAAAATCTTGTCCCTGGGCCCACTCCAGCCTTGCTACGCTGCTGACCACTGGGGTACTTATCCCTGGATATAAACTCTATAGAATGGGCAGGGAGGGGTGAGTCGGTTATTGGCAGGGTGGGAATATCATGGCCCTGGATCCAGGGCCTCCTTCCTCATTGGGGATGAAGTGGACCATTCAGGGGATGAGACAGGATGGGAAGGTACCTTTTACTCAGGTACTCCACACACCCCAGGATAACTAGGGGAACCTGTCTGTTGAGTAAATTATGTCTGTGTTGGCATTGAGTACAATAAATCGTATTTATTATTTTAATCTTAAACTCTGTCATCCTAAAACGTGTCCTAACTTTTTTAGATCCTACTGCCTCCTGCAAACAGCCGGACGCAGACGAGGAGACCCTTAGAACTGTCATCATGGTTTCGCAAGGTAGGTGTTTACATTCCTCACACAATTAAGATCTGCCTTTACACCTAAGGAAATAGCCTAGAACATTTGGCTTCTATTTGCCAGTTGGAGTGGGACCACTCTAAAATGGTCGATTGCAGGAATTGAAGTGGCGTGCTTATTAGTCTGACGTTTAATCGATGCTAAATCTGAACTGGGAATTGGAAGGGGGAATAAACACATTAGGCTCCATTTTTGCCTCTCCTCTCCATTTCATATGGCTTCTCTTGGAAAAATTCAGACAATTGGCAGTTAATTAATGTTATTAGGAGTCTGGATGATGTCCATGTTGTTTTCCTTTGTAAGTACTTGACATTGTATAGTTTGGGATTCCCCCCCCCCCTCTTTCTATTGGCAATAATACAGCAGAGGAGCAGAATATTCTCCACTTATCGCTTTTGCTCCACAGTGCTGCTCTTGCAGGGAGGAGAGAAGGGAACAATTGGACCCGATACTCTTACCGGGAATATTTTTAGAGGCTTATTTAGGCCAGCAGAGCGGTTTCATGTGGCAAAGTCACGACCTCACAGAGGCCCCTGTGAGAAGGGGGAGGGTTTCAGGTTCCCTCCCTGGCAGCATCTCCAAGATCGGGCTGAGAGAGATTCCTGCCTGCAGCTCTGACTGCTTTGCTTGTTACTTTGCAGCTAAGGACACTCTGTATGGTACATGGCATGGACCATCTGGGAGCACCAATGAATGGGTGCCACCTGAAGACGTAGGTAAGCTCCTTGGTAGTGTACAGGCAGCAACAGGCGCTCTGGACCCTTGCCCTTCATGGCGAGTAAAATCTGCCAGGGAAAGAACAGGTAGGTGGTTAGAGCCAATTATTAATGAGAGAGCAAGATGCCACTGAGCCTCAAGGAGGCAGTGGTAAGATCATTATCTATCTATCTATCTATCTATCTATCTATCTATCTATCATCTATCTATATATCGATTTAAACTTTTATACCACCCTTCCAAAAGGCTCACGGTTAGGGTTAGGGTTAGGGTTCCAAACACCATTAAAACACCATTAAAATCCATTAAAAAATTAAAACCATTAAAATCAGTTAATAATTAAAACAAAAATTATAAAGCATAAAAACGATAATTAACAATTAAAAACATCGTAAAACAACAAATAATCAGAAGAATTTAAAAACAAGTTTTAAAAAGCTGAGAAAGCCTGGTTGAAGAGATGTGTTTTCAGGTGTTTTCTGAAAATGGCCAGAGATGGGGAGGATCGTATCTCAGCAGGGAGCGCATTCCACAATCTCGGGGCAGCAGCCCAGAAGGCCCGTCTGTGTAGCCACCAAACGAGTTGGCGGCAACTGGAGACGCACTTCAGCAAGTGACCTCAATGGGCGGTGGGGCTCATAGCGAAGAAGACGCTCTCTTAAATACCCAGGGCCTAAGCCGTTTAGGTTTTTATAAATTATAACTAGCACTTTGTATTTTGCCCGGAAAACTATTGGCAGCCAGTGTAACTCCATCAACAAAGGAGTAATGTGGTCTCTCCGAGATGACCCAGAGACCAACCTGGCTGCTGCGTTCTGAACCAACTGACGTTTCTGGACTACGTACAAAGGCAGCCCCACGTAGAGCGCATTACAGAAGTCAAGTCTGGAGGTTTAAAAAGTCTTCCCTTGATTCCACCCACCTTGATAACTATCGGTCTGTTTCAAATCTTCTCTTTTATTTATGTAGTGTAATGTCATGTGATAGAGCATGTGCGGTCTCTGCAGCTGCAAAGGGTCTTGGGTGATGATAAGGATTATCTCGGCCCTTTTTGATCTGGGTTTTTCCCTGGGTTTGGGACTGAAACTGCCTTGGCCACTGTGGTGGATGACATTATTATTATTATTATTATTATTATTATTATTATTATTATTATTATTATTATATTTCTCGGCAGGGGGGCCCGTTTAAGAATCTTGTCTCAGGGCCCACTCCAACCTAGTTACGCCCCTTGTACGTAGTCCGGAAGCTTGATGGAGTTACACTGGCTGCCAATAGGTTTCCGGGCAAAATACAAAGTGCTTGTCATAACTTAAAAAGCCCTAAATGGCTTAGACCCTGGGTATCTAAGAAAACGTCTTCTTCATTATGAGCCCCACCGCCCATTGAGGTCGTCCAGAGAGGTCCGTCTCCAGTTGCCGCCAGCTCGGCTGGTGGCTACATGGGGACAGGCCTTCTCGGTTGCTGCCCCGAGACTGTGGAATGCGCTCCCTGCTGAGATACGATCCTCCCCATCTCTGACAATTTTTAGAAAGCATTTGAAAACCCACCCAAGCTTTTTCTGTTCTTTAAATTGGAAGGTTTTAATTCATGGTTGATTTTTAAATTGCTGGGTTGTTTTAGGTTTTTGTATGTATTTGAACGTGTTTTATTCTATTGTTAACCGCCCAGAGACGAAAGTTTGGGGCGGTGTACAAATGTAATAAATAAATTAATTAATTTAAATTCAGCTGTGCAAAAGATGGTTCAGAAGTAGGTGCTGATTTATGGAGTTTGAGTGGGTTCTGAAGGTCATTTGGTCCCCCGGTCATGGGTGTAGCCACCATTGGGCAAGGGAAGGCAGTTGTTTCAGGGCCCGCTGCCTCAAGCCCCCCCCCCCGACATGTCACATGACTCCCCATTACCCATCGCCCAGCCCGGTATTTTTAAAAAATCTTTTTACATTTTTGTTGATGCATGGCCGAGCGATGGCTGCTGGGGAGTGAGCCAGGAAATGAGTAGTCCTTCTCCTCCCCACCCGCCTCCACCGGCAGCTGCAACCTCACTCGTGAGTCCCAGAGCGATGGATGCAGGGTGTTCAGCCCCGGCAAGGTCTCTTGCCAACTGCGAGGTGCGCCTGCGCAGTGGAAAGAGCGTCGCAGCAATGGGGCGGAAGAGGGTTGGGGCCTGCCTGCCCCAGAGGGACACGCAGGGGAAGGAGATCACACCATAGGATGAGCTCTCGCTGCGTCCTGAAGGATGGTCTTCCCACTCTTCTCTCTGGAGCTCGGTCTGCCCAGTCATGGCAGGGACAGTGCTGCTCGGTCAGCCGGGTCTCCTCCACGCCCTGTCCCCTTCCGTGGGCATGGCGAGAGAAGCCTGTCTGCTCCGTGTGGCCTTGAGTTTCCTTGAGGTGGCGGGTGGGTGCTTTAGTTGGGCATCCAGGGCCTGTCGGGGCCTCCAGGAGAGCAGCAAGAGCGTTGGCGAGCTATCTCCTCTGGGTGCCTTGGCCCAAGGGTGGGAAATCGTGTGTGGGGCTTGGCCGGGCGGCAGTAGAGTCGGCACAGTTGCCTGGGCAGGCAGAGGCGATCTGGGAGCCCTCGCAGTGGAGATAAAGCCCTTGTGTCCTTTGGGAACTAGTGCCATTCGAGTCTTCCCTGCGTGCTCCATGTGGAGAAGGGCAGGGAGGGAGGGAGGAGAGTTCAGAAGGCGATCGGCACCCTTTCTCTTTTCTTAGGGGGAAAAAGTGAAAAAGGAGGTTGAGAGGGGGAAAGAGGAAAGAGGGAAATGGAAAGGCAATCGATATCGAGTTGGAGAGAGAGAAGCTGCAGGACTGGGAGAACTGGGGGTGGGGTCACCCTCCCAGCATTCGCCACCGTGAGGCGCGCCTCGCAGTTGGCAAGAGACACGGCCAGGGCCGAAGGCCGTGCATTGCTCTGGGGGGGGGGGGGGGAGAAGGACTACCAAAAATGTAAAAGACAAGTAACAAAGTCAACACAGAGATGTTTGGCGGGATGGGGTGGCTCCTAAAGCCTGCCGCCAGCCTGCCCCCGCCCTCTCCAAGCCTCCAGGCCTGCCCCATCCTTTCCCTCTTTCTGAAGCCTCCCTGACCCCCATCCTCCCCCCCCCCCCCATTTCTCAAGCCAAGCCTCCTGCCCATCCTTTCCCTCTTTCTTTCAAATGGAGATTTTTATTGGAAAGTTCCATGCTGGTCTCTGGACTGAGATCTAAAAGTTCAAGTTACACACCGCAGCGTCAAAACACTATCATTGGCCAGGTTTATTTACGGCAAGAAGTTGAACGGGTCTGATACAAGCATATTCCCTTAGCGTCCTGCAATCAAGCAAGTACACAAGTCTATCACAGGTACACAAAAGCAAGATTGCTTGGTCATTTGACAATCCGGATCACATTAAAGAGGAAAATAAGGTCCGTTTGATTTCATTTCTTCCCACTCCACTTTCCATTCACTATGCACTGCAAATGCTGGTTTGCTCTAGTTGCAAGAACTAGCTACACAACATAGAACCTGCGAGCTTTTCCCACCATAGTGATGTGAATTCAGTTCGTCCCTGGGTCCGCCTTTTTGCCAATCAAACAGACTCAGTGGGAATCAATTAGAGGTATTTAATTGCTACGGCAGATACCCAGGTAATTCAATTCGCTATCGCTCTGCATTGAATACAAATTGGTTATAGGTGCATCTTACATGTATACAAACAATCTGAATGATGCTGACACCCCAGACATAGTATACGTGGCAACAAAATGGTGGACTAAGTATCTAGTACGCATGCGAATGATTCATTGTTCATCTGGTAATCACTCCTTATTTGGTTACATCCTGTTTTCTAAACTGTCTTAAGTTTCTTTAGATACATTTTAGTGGAGAGAGATAATGACGTTGATCATGAGAGGCCTTGATGGCTCTGAGCTGAGCTGGGCTGGGCTGGGCTGGGGTTACTTTAAGTCAGACTGAGGTTTTCTAAGTAAAATGGAGTTACTTTGGTTTTCTAAAACACATCAGTTCCCCCCTGAAATACTGTATCATCCTGAATCTTCGGGATATATGGGTTTGTAAAGGTACAGCTATATATATGGGTCTTACATTCTGGCAAGGTTTAAAGGTTCTCATAAACACTTGGATTAAAGCTGGAAGACATTATAAGCAGCAACATGTGATTAACAATAAAAGGAAATACAGGCTATAACTAGAATTACCTTCCTTTCCCCTAAATCATTAGGCTCTCCATATTAGTTAAATGAAAGTTCTAACTGTTGGAAATATTAATAATAGCTCTTTCTAACACATAAACTTCTAATCTTGGAAATATAAAAGGAAATATAGTTCTGTGTTTTGTGTAGCGAAAGGATTTGGGACATATGTGGTTTTGGGATGCCTTAAGCATTACAGAAATAGTAGGTGCTGAATGGGCTGTACATATGGCAATAAAACTAGATACATTGCATACAACATCCTAGAGCTATAAACATAATTATTATAATTCTATACATCACACACACATCCTTAACCACCCATATCTGGCATGATTTGATATAGATAAAAGGTTTTATAACAGCAAACTGTACATATAAAGATCATACAACTTACAACAAGCAACATGGTTTTAACCCATCTTTATCCCAAATAAAGTATCAATAACAGTCTAGCAATGTGGAACCAGGTGCTTCTGGCAATTAATGGGTGATCAGCTTGTGGAAAGCGATAGCAATGAAAAGTCATGTACAGTCACATAGATTAAATACAAGTGTCTATAAAATTAGCAGGTAAAGCTTGGGATGGCTTAATGTCTTAGAGCACAAAAGGGACCAGTAACTTGGGGATAGGTGCAGACTTTCAAGTAAATGCTTTGGTTGAAAACAATGAAATGATTGGCACAATATGTAAGTGAAACAAGTGAGGTCCATGTCATTACAGCACAAGAGAGAGCAGGGTTTTCAACATAATGATAGCGCATAGTCATTACAAGAAAGTAATATAAGAAAGTGGTGTAAATCATCAACTCCCACCCCCCTTAGTGTCCTCTAAAGTCTGTCATGGCCAAAAAGGAAGCCATGGAGAGCTTTAGAATTCAAAATCTAAAAGTCCTTGGTAAGAAAAACATTTTAGTCCTTCAGTTGAGAACCAAATGCTCTTGTACAACGTTGCAGGATTTTGGCTATCCTGGATGTTCTCTGATCCGTATTGTTTTGGCTCGTTTGGCTAGTGTCCACAGACAAGCTCAAATGTTCATGTGTTTGGGAGCCTTGACTCTCCCCCCCCCCCTTGTGGGCAATCTGAAATAGTGTCCTTGGCAGAATTTTGAAATAGTGTCTTTGGCAAGGTATCTTACCCAGGTAGGATGGTTCCAGGGCTTAGGGGAATGCTGTTGCATGTATGACTCCAGAGAAAAGTGAACAAATTGGCTTGCTTGTTTGTTGTCTATTCCTCTCCTACAGCACTTAGGAGCAGGAAGATGAACTGTGCATTAAGCCCTCTTCCTCAAACACAGGACAGGGTAGCAGATGGACGTGCTGTCACCATTGGGTTGGGTTGGAAATGCAGATAGGAACTGCCCTCTGGTAGCTGCTGCTGCTGATGGTTAGTTTCCCTGGGTGTCCTCTGGAGACCCCCTTGGGATCACATTCTGGCGATGGATCCAAGTATTCCTTCAATCTGGGGAGGACCGATCCTTCTTGGAAAGACAATTCAAGGCACTGTTGGTTGCAAACCTCTTTACTTGAGAGAAAGACAGGCAAGTGAGTTGCCAATTCCCTCCCCCCATGTAGGGACAGCATCCTGAGACTAAGTCTCTGGGTGCTAATCCTCAGCACAAAAGGAAAATCAAGTTTTCAAGGCAAATAATACAAAGGATGGATAAGACCTGAGGCTATTTTCAATTTGGTCTTTTGGCATCCCCCCCCCCTTTTTTCCAATTTATATTTTTGTTTCCCTGCTTGCCCTGGGCTCCTCTTCCCCGAAGACCAGAACAGGGGATGATGTCCTCATTTAAGGCTTGGTGGCTTGTGTTGTAGGCTGGTTTCTGATCACGAGAACAAAACAGCAATCGTGGGCAAAAGCAAAGCAATAAAGTCAAAAAGAAAAAGGCATTCACATTTCTCACCCCCCTCTTGAGTCCGGGGCCCCGAGGAGGCATTAAAGCCTTTCAGGTCAAGCATAGTCACTGCTAACAAAGTCCAGTTTCCATGTGGCATCTCACATTCTCTTCTGTATCCTGTTCTTCCTCCTTACAACAACCCTGTGAGGCAGGCCAAACCATTTGAGTGGCAGGCTCTGTGTCGCCCAGCAAGCGTCATGGCTGAATTTCCCCGGTCCTAGTCCAGCACTCTAACCACTGCACCACGCTGGCTGACAATCATACTTACAGGCCTTTGTCAGGGCAATCGATCTCCATCCAGTATAACTGACTTCATCGTCAGTAGCATGTAGATAGTTGTGGTGTCCCAAAGATAGCCCACACAGGTAAAGTCAATCCCTGCCCTCTGTCTACCCACAGCTTGGGCATTGCCTGACTTGGCATGTCCAGTGAGATACTATACCTTGGTAAAGTAGGATTGTTTACTACACAAATTACACAGGCTGTTGCCACATGTTCTGCAAAAGGGTACACCCAAGAGGCACAAAAGTGTCTTTGTATTGACTAGGGAAAACCAAAGGATTGGTTCTGCAAGAATTCCACATCCATCTGCTGTTCTTTACCAGCCATCCTCTTCTAAATGCGCCCCCTGCTGTGGTGCAAAGTCAATGTCCTTTTTCTGAATATGTGGGGGGGTTGTGCCAAGATAGTTAGCACAGGAATCCAAGATGCTTGGAAACAGGAACAGAAGGAGCAGCGGTTTTAGCTGCAGCATCTGCCATCCAATGACCCTTTGGCACTGGGTCATTTCCCTCTGGTGACCTCTGCTATGGATGACTGCAACCTCTTCTAGTCGTGTAACAGCAGTCTAGAGTTCTGATATCTGTGTCCCATACTTGACTTCCTTGTTTCCCACTGTTAAAATCTTCTTTCTTTCCAAGTGGCCCCATGAGTTGTGTAAAAATTACCTTGAAGGTGATGAGCTCTGCAAGCTGTGCTGAGATACCTGGAGAAAGAGATTCCACCACCAGGACTTCATGGTCAATCACTACTGCATAGCCAGCTTACATTGTCCATCTTACATGAAGCTGCCTCCATCCATGTACAGCTCAAAGTCTGCATTTTGGAGAGGTTCATCTTTAAGATCAGGATGGCTTGGCATAGATGCAGTCCACAGCTTGCAAGCAATCATGTTCTTGGTCTTCTGTAAGCTCAAAAGGAAGTAAAGTAGCTGGATTAAGAACAAAAGTAGTAGCCATGGAAACCCCAGGATTCCCCACCAAAAGGGGGGGGGGAGTCAGCCATCTATTGCCCCAGACTAATCCCCTTTAGCTGGGAAATTTCCAAGGTGAATTGCAACCCGGTACTTTGGAACTCCTTGCCACTTGCAGGAGTGGAAAAAAATCACTTCATTTCTTCAAATCTTCCGTCTGGGTTCTGGAATCTGAAGGTTCAACTACTGTGAAGGCAAAGGCAGGGCTGGCGGTGAGACAAATTTAAAATTTAAACCTTAGACCATTTGATCATTGGCTCTCAGTTTACATCAAATTCAGCTAGCAGAAATATTGCATAGATTTTGCAAAAACATGACAGTAATACAATCAGACTAATTTATCTTAAAATCCATTTTTCCTTCAGAAAATAGGTAAGAGACCATCTCAAGGAAATCAGTAAACATAACATATAAAGGCTGTTGATACTCAGTAGTGGCAGAAATATCAGAATCAACTTAATATAAGAATGAATGAAATAGAGCTTGCTCTCATGCCTAATGCATTTAGCCATAAGCAGCACTTTTGCAGAGGTGAGAAGATTCAGAACCCAGTTGGCCAGCTGGGACTCTAAAAGTTCCCCCTGTTGCTCAGGCCATGACCAATTTTATGTTCAATTAATACAATAACTGTGAATTTTAGAATTCAGTGTCAGAGCAAGTTTGGTCTGGAACAGTTTACCAAAAAAAACATGTCACTAGAATAAATACATTCAGAATAAATACAACAGAAACCTCATCTTCACAGAGATGAGCTATAAGATTGATGTAGAGTTGAATTCCTACACAGAACCAGAGCTTTGGGCTCCCGTTCAGAAACATGCACACACACACACACACACACAGAGGCTTGTCTGTGTATTTCACAGAACAAGGGACTAAACAAGAGAAATTTTACAAAGAATTTTATAACATTATATATATATAATTATAATATATATATAAAATTAAGAGCTAAAACCCACATTCTAGTCCTCCTCCTAAGGCTGGAAGACCCCAACCCTCTTAAATACTTTTAAGCCTAGTCTTGATTCCAGGACCATGATAGTGATTTATCTCTCTATGGTTTCATCTTGCAGAGATCTTCCAAACTGGCTGAAAGAAGAAAATGGGTGAGTTTTAATTACATCTCTCTAACTCACGATATCTTAGCCTATATCTAGCTAAGCAGCATAAATATTCTTACTGTACCTCTAGTGTTTCTAGTGTGTTCTAGAGCCGGGTCTCACGATCCGTCAGACCCGGTTTCTTCGGGCGAGTGGGGAGGAAGCCCTGTGTGGCCGGATCGGCCGCCCACACAACTGCTGGCTCCGTGACGGAGCCGGCGAGGGCTGGGGGGAGCGGGGGCTGATTGGCCCCCCCAGGCTCCAGCATGCCCTGCTCGAACACGCAGGGCATGCTGAGGAGACCCCCGGAGCCGGGAGGTGGCTTTTTGCCTTCCCTCCTAGGGTCTCCTCGGGAGTAGGCGTGGCATGAAGACACGCCACAGCGACTCACGATCCTGGAAACCAGGTTTGCGGAGCACTCGCTCCATAAACCTGGTTTTAGACCCGTGATTTAGTGATTTAGACCAGGGATTTAGACCAGCGAGCCCAGTGGTTCCGAGGCGGGTAACCTGCCTCACTACGCCTGCCCTAAAACCAGGTTTGCGGAGCGAGAACTCCGCAAACCTGGTCCAAAAGATCGTGAGTAGCCGCAGTATTCCTCTCTTCAAAGCTCATGAGAGTCTCTTAGGGGCGATTCGCACAATCCGCAGAAATCGGGCTAGAAGAGCCGAGCTCAAGTTTTGCTGATTGCGAGAACCACCGGGCTCAGCTGCAAGCCCCGTGGTTCTAGAGTGGGTAACCCACTCAAGTACCCCACCCCTAAAACCAGGTTTGTGGAACGAGCGCTCTGCAATCCCGTTGTTTTCAATCGAGAGTAGCCGTGGTGCAGCTCCGCGCCATGGCTACTCACGAGGAGACCCCCCCCCCGAGGGGAGGCAAAAAGCCACCGCCTGGCTCCGGGGGTCTTGCCAGCATGCCCTGCGAGCAGCGTCACGGAGCCAGCAATCCTGTGGGCGGCTGATCCGGCCACCCAGGGATCCCGCCCAGATCATGAGCGGGGAGAAGGGGCTTAGCCCGCTCTCCCCGCTCAGCTCACCCAACCGGCTCTCACTGATCATGAGACCCGGCTCATGGCGTAGCGGGATCACATTTCCTTGGGGTTGCTACAACCTCCCTCCCAGCTTCTGCCAATGGTGTGTTTTTCAAATGGGTGTCACTCTTACCAAAACATGGTGATTCCATTAGAAATCTAGTTGGCAAAGCCTGTTTACAAAATGCCGGCGGGCTCAGCTCAGCAAATCAATCTCTCTCTCTCTCTCTGACAGGTCAAGATCTCGGACATGCAGAGGCGTGGCACCCCAAGGCACTTGCTGCCTGGCAACCCTGTCTGCAGCCCGGCAGGAAACCCTCACCGAACCCCAACCCCAACCCCATCCCCACAACCCCAACTTCCAATGCCAAAACCAACCCCCCCACCCCCACCCCAACCTCGATCCCCAACCCTCACCCCCCACTCCCCCACCCTCGCTCGCACCCAAATGCTAAAACTCCACCCCACCCCTCAACCCTCACCCCCACACCCATGCCACCCCCAACCCACCCCATGCCAGCCCAACCCACCCACACCCCACCCCACACCCCACGCCACCCACACCCCACTCACCCAACCCCATGCCATCCCCACCCCATGCCACCCCCACCCCCATGCCACCCCACCCCTCGGCCAAAAAAAGGGAACAGAGGCCACCGGCGGCACGGAGGCCGGCGGCAGCACGGCGGCCCAGAGCCGACCGCGAATGGCGCGGCCCGGCCGCGGAGGCCTGCGGCGGCGCCCCCAGAGTCCGCCTGGCCGCTGAATGAGGGGGAAAGAGGCGGCGGGGGAAGCCGGCCAAGGCTCCGCCGCCGCACCGGAGCCGGGAGTTAGAATTTGGGGCCTGAAGCCGGGCAGGGGGGAGAAGCGGTGGGGGAAACTGGCCGAGGTGGCGGCAGAGACGCCGCCTCGGCCAAAAAAAGGGAGCAGAGGCCACCGGCGGCATGGAGGCCGGCGGCACGGAGGCTGGCGGCAGCACGGCGGCCCAGAGCTGACCGCGAATGGCGCGGCCCGGCCGCGGAGGCCGGCAGCGGCGCCCCCAGAATCCGCCTGGCCGCTGAATGAGGGGGAAAGAGGCGACGGGGGAAGCCGGCCAAGGCTCCGCCGCCGCGCCGGAGCAAGGAGGGAGAATTTGGGGCCTGAAGCCGGGCAGTGGGGAGAAGCGGTGGGGGAAACTGGCCAAGGTGGCGGCAGAGCCGCCGCCTCGGCCAAAAAAAGGGAGCAGAGACCACCGGCAGCACGGAGGCCGGCGGCACGGAGGCCGGCGGCAGCACGGCGGCCCAGAGCCGACCGCGAATGGCGCGGCCCGGCCACGGAGGCCGGCAGCGGCGCCCCAAGAGTCTGCCTGGCCGCTGAATGAGGGGGAAAGAGGCGGCGGGGGAAGCCGGCCAAGGGGGGAGAAGCGGTAGGGGAAACTGGCCGAGGTGGTGGCAGAGCCACCGCCTCGGCCAAAAAAAGGGAGCAGAGACCACCGGCGGCACGGAGGCCGGCAGCACGGAGGCCGGCGGCAGTACGGCGGCCCAGAGCCGACCGCGAATGGCGCGGCCCGGCCGCGGAGGCCGGCAGCGGCGCCCCCAGAGTCCGCCTGGCCACTGAATGAGGGGGAAAGAGGCGTCGGGGGAAGCCGGCCAAGGCTCGGCCGCCGCGCCGGAGCCGGGAGGGAGAATTTGGGGCCTGAAGCCGGGTAGTGGGGAGAAGCGGTGGGGGAAACTGGCCGATTTGAATTGCAGGTAGGGTCTCTCTCTCTCCCCCTTCCCCACCCTACCCCTTCCCCACCCTTCCCCTCACCCCACCCCACCCCTCCCCCACCCCACCCTCCCCCTCACCCCACCCCTCCCCCACCCCACCCTCCCCCTCCCCCTCACCCCACTCCTACCCCAACCTCCCTCACCCCTCCCACCCCTCCCACATCCCCTCCCACCCCTCCCTCACCCCCAGCCCCACCCCCACTTGTTATGGACTTATTAGGTTTGAGTCATGTTACTGGTGTTGTATTATTCTGTTCTGGCTAAAATTGGTTCTTCCTTAAGAGGGATTATTTATGTATGTATTTATTTAATTATCTTTTTTGTGTTTTTGTGCTCTGGTCTATGACCATAATAAAATTGGATTGGGAGTCGCCCCTTTCTCCGGAGGCCAAGCCCGGAAGGGCTGAGTAGCAGGGGCTGCCAGCTGTGAAGAGAGGGCCGGTGCCCGGCCGGCCTCAACGAGGATGTTTCCTTTTCCCACCATGGGGCAGCCCCAGGAGACAGTTCCTCTGAGTCACCTCACCAATGCCTTCCATTCGCCCCAAAGTCCAGCTCCATCTTTCACGGCAGCGTCCATCCAGTGTGTGCAAAGGGAAGCAGCTCCTGAACATGATGTACAGAACACGGAGCCAACGCTTAATCTACGAGATCGAGGACGACCTGATTGGAAAGCTAGCCAGATTGATGAACTAGTGGACAGGCTACTTCCTGGAAAAGAAAACCCCTTCCCACGGGCAAACGTCCTATATATCTGCACAGTCCTTCTTTGGAAATAAGTATGGTTTTGCAGATGGATTTAGTGTTTTGCGCTCATCTGATCTGTATGGACAGCATCCTAGCCCTCTCCAGAATGTATGCAAAAACCTTCAACGCTGGCCAGTTTTCGTTCAGTCTCGAGGTTTTAAAACCCTGAAATCAAGAGCAAGACGACTGCAGTCCACATCAGCACGATGAACAGAAACAGAAAATGTAGCACCCTCATTTGTAAAGGGTCTCCTGCTGAGAGATCGAGGAATTGATTTTGAAAGTTTAGAGAAATGGATGAAAACAAAAAACATACCTGAAGTTCATCAAGATGCTTTTAAAACTGGGTTTGCAGTGGGCTTTTTGAAATCACAGGCACTCTCACAGCGTACAAATGATTCCTCAAGACGAAACCGTTACATTCTGGTTCTTCGGATAATGCTTAGTATTTATGCTTTATTTAAAAACCCATATTTATCTGGTAAAGGCTCCTTTTCTGATACTGTGCGTTTCCCAGCAACTTCTGGGCTTGATGCAGCAGTGGACCCTATTCAGATGAAAAATGTCACCTTTGAACATATCAAAGGAGTTGAAGAAGCTAAGCAGGAGTTGCAGGAAGTGGTAGAATTCTTGAGAAATCCTGATAAATTCACTGTACTCGGAGGTAAACTTCCTAAAGGTATTCCTTTGGTGGGACCAGCTGGTACTGGCAAAACCCTTCTTGCCAGAGCTGTGGCTGGAGAAGCTGATGTTCCATTCTATTATGCCTCTGGGTCTGAGTTTGATGAGATGTTTGTTGGTGTGGGAGCCAGTCGTATCAGAAATCTGTTTAGAGAGGCCAAAGCAAATGCACCTTGCATTATATTCATTGATGAACTGGATTCTGTTGAAGAAGAGGAAGGAGAAGAACGAAGCCCGATTAGAGTAATGCGGTGTGATTTCACCAGGTCGCGTATTTTAGTGTATGTTAGCATTGAGTGTAACTCTATCGTTTTTCGTCATAGTCTAATGTATGGTGACCAATCTTAACTTTAGCTTTTTAAATGCCCCTTTTATCCTTTCTGTGCATTTTATGATGTTAAGCGGTTTTAGTTTCTTAGCAGTGTGGCTTGTTTCTTTTAAGTTATAATTATTTTGAAATTCTTGCCTTTTCACAAGAGCTGTCATCATAGCTACCATCATATTTGCAATCACCTCTCTCAACATGTAACCTTGCTCTAATATTACTTTCATTTAATGTGTCATTTTATGCTGGTCTCTGACCGTAATAAAGGCTTATGTCTATGTATGTATGAATGAAGCCCGTTTCTGTAGGAAATTGT
Organism: Hemicordylus capensis; assembly: GCF_027244095.1. Taxonomy (NCBI): domain Eukaryota; kingdom Metazoa; phylum Chordata; class Lepidosauria; order Squamata; family Cordylidae; genus Hemicordylus; species Hemicordylus capensis. The sequence continues at coordinate 14,730,290 of NC_069668.1, read as the reverse complement.
GCTATGGATGGTGGTTACTCTCTGCTCTCCTGGGATCTAACCTCGGTAGAGAGACTGCGCTGACCCCAATTCAGGAGCACGCCGCTCCTTCGGGGTAGGCAGCCACCAGTTGAGGACTGAGCTAAAGCCACTGGCAAGCGTAAGAATGCATTATTACCTTACTGAAACATTCACTCTCCTCTACAGGGCCATTACCTTCGGCAGAAGAGCAGGGAACTAGGCCCTCCAGAACAATTCATTGACTCACAGAAAAATGTCCGGACACAATTATGCAGTTAATGATATCAAAGTACTTTATCATACTTACCACCGGTAAAGAGGAATACAATCACTTCAGCAAGCTGGGTGACCAGGCCTGGGCGAGTTAGTGTGGAGCTTTATCTGCATGACTGGCAACCCCTTCCCATCCTCTCTCCACCACTCTCATACCCAGGGCTGCAGAAATCCACTAGTCTACTAGTCTGTGACGAGCGAAACATGATGCCCGACGAGCAAAAAAAGTCCTACCAACATAGCTGGACAAGGAAAACATTTTGTCTGGCTGATAAACTGAGCTAAACATTTCTTCACCCCTGCCTAGACTCACTGCCCCACAAAGAAACCCTTAGAACATATTATCTTTACTTGTTTATAGGGATATTGGTTGGCTAGACCCCTTATCCCTTGACCGTTCATATCACCCGATACGCATACGTCAATTGTGAGGTTGTTTCTTTTTTAGCAAGCCAGAGGTTGCCGGTTTGAATCCCCGCTAGAATGTTTCCCAGGCTATGGGAAGTTTGAGAGCCCCCTCAAACAGCCTACTTACGGCTCTGCCAGCATCATCGGCAAGGCCTTCTCCTGGATCTTGGAGGGCCTCTATTGAAGCCCATCATGTAGACGCCCTGCAGGAGCTGCGGCTTCCTAGAAGAGAGAGAGAGAGAGAACCCAGAAAGGCTGTTGAATGAGGAGTGGACAGTGCAGGTAGTGGTTCGAGTGCTGGACTAGGGCCAGGAAGACCCGAGTTCAAATCCCCGTTCAGCCATGAAGCTCGCTGGGTGACTCTGGGCCAGCCACTTCTATCTCCGCCTAACCTACCTCACAGGGCTGTTGTGAGGATCTACATAACCATGGACATCACTCTGGGCTCCAACGGAATTAAACGTTCAATCAAACATTGATTTTTAATTAACACACCACTTCTGCTTTCAGAGACAATTTGGAAGAGCAGGGTAATAAGCTCCAGGTACAACCCCCTCACCCAGCAATAAAGTAGCAAGCTTTCAAGCCGCACAGAATGCCACTTTAGGAGACAGCAGCAGCAAGAGATTAATAAACAAATACGTACAGTTCAGGTGTATAAGAGGTAGCTAAAGGGAGACGTCTCGCCAGGTATTTGTGGCACAACCCTAAGCGTGTTTACTCACGAGTAAGTTATAGTAATCAATCCTATCCAATGGGATTTAGTCCCTCGGCAGTGCTTAGGACTGCCACCCTCATTTACTCAGACTAACAGGCTAGGAACAGAGGAAGCTGCCTTCTACCGAGTCAGACCCTTGGTGTGTCTTGCTCAGGATTCTCTGCCCAGACTGGCAGCAGCTTCTCCCACTTTGCAGGCAGGAGGAGTCTCTCTCAGCCCTACCTGGAAATGCCCGGGAGGGAACTTGGAGCCTTCTGCGTACAGGTGCTCTGGACCCAACCCTTCAGGGGAATATCTTACGCTGCTCACACCTGTGGTCCCCCATTTAAATGCAAACCTGGGCAGACTCTGCTTAGCAAAGGGAACCAGTCATGCTTGCTATCACAAGACCAGCTTTCCTCCCGAAATTATAGACTCTGAGACTAGAATCCTACTCGGCGCAGAGTGGCTGCCACTTCCCGCGCGACTCAAGAGTCCTGCATTTGGACCGCTTGGCTACTGGGAGCCGTCTAGCTAAGCTCCTGGCTTTCAAATACCCGAACGGGGAGCCCAATTCCAAACCACCACAAAACGACTGGCAGCATCAAAAGCAAACAACACGGGCCACCGATCTGTAAGCTCAGAGGGCAAGCAAAATGCCAGCAAGGCTAAACCCCTCCCACGCCTCTCCCACCATCCTCTTCAAGGCCCCCATCCCTTTCTAGCTGTTCACCAAAGAAAAAGTTGCTCATTCTTGGGGGGGGGGGAGAAGGGGGGAGTTGCACAAGATGCACCTTTCTGGCAGTGTGTCGACGCTTGCTCAATAAGCCAATCAAATCTCCTTCCTGCTCCTTTCCACCCAAAGGCCTCCTGAACAGATTCAGCGTATCTCGCGGTGTAGTGGTTAGAGTGCTGGACTAGGACCGGGGAGACCCGAGTTCAAGTCCCCCTTCAGCCAGGATACTTCCTCGGTGACTCTGGGCCCGTCTCAGCCTAACCTACTTCGCAGGGTTGTTGTGAGGCGAAACTGAAGTCTGTAGTACCCCGCTCTGGGCTCCTTGGAGGAAAAGCGGGATAGAAAAGGTAAAAAATGAAATAAAAATAAAATAAAATTTATCAAAAGGCCCAGGCCCAGAGCGGGTCGTGCTGGTAGCAAGCGCAGCTCTTTAAGTGTGGGTCTGCCCCAAGCTTGTGTGAAGCAGGGAGAGCAAGGGGTGGATGGGTTTATTAAGAGCAGGGGGGGCATGCAGGCAGGGAGTCCTGAAGCCCTCCCCAGGGATGAGGACTTGCCCCCTCCATCATGTGCTTGTTCCAGGACTGGGCAAATGAAGGGGACGATGGGGCTGTAATAGGAACATAGGAAGCTGCCATCTACTGAGTCAGACCCTTGGTCCATCCAGCTCAGGATTGTCTACCCAGGCTGGCAGCGGCTTCTCCCAGGTTGCAGGCAGGAGTCTCTCTCCGCCCTCTCTTGGAGATGCTGCTGCCAGGGAAGGAATCGGGAACCTAGATGCTCTTCCCAGAGCGGCTCCATCCCCTAAGGCAGGGATTCTCAACGTGTGGGTCTCCAGATGTAACTGGACTTCAACTCCCATAATTCCCAACCAAAGACCACTGGGCCTGGGGATTATGGGAGTTGAAGTCCAATAACACCTGGGGACCCACACGTTGAGAATCCCTGCCCGACGGAAACTTACAGTGCTGTTCACACATCAAGTCTCCCATTCAGATGCAACCAGGGCAGACCCTGCTCAGCTAAGGAGACAAGGCATGCTTGCGACCCCCAGACCAGCTCCCCTCAGTGGCAAGCCCTGGCTTCAGTCCCTGGCAGCATCTCCAGGTAGGGCTGAGAGAGACCCCTGAGCCTGAAACCTTGGAGAGCTGCTGCCAGTCAGTGCAGACAATGCTGAGCGGGACGGACCAATGGTTGGACTCCGTATAGGGCAGCAGCTTCCGATGCTCCTAGATTTGCTGAGAAATCCCTAACTGAGAAAGTGTGTGCAACTAAGCAAAGACCAGCTCTCCTCTCCTTATCTGTCTATGAAGATTTTCATTGGGGGTTCTTGGGTGCACTAGCCATGAAGGAGCACCCACTGGGTATGGACAGTTTGTGGAGCTCTAAGCAGTAGCCGCATCGGGGTTCTAGAGCCAAAGCCTCTCCCGACGCCGGGAAAATCTCTGCAGCACAAGAAGGCAGACTAAGAGCTAACTGTCGGTGCGTTTTGGCACACAAAGCCGCTTATCTCTGGGGTTCTCAAACTCCAGCCCCCCGACTATGTTGGGCTATAACTCCCCGGGGATGGTGGGGTCCCGGGTTCGAGAAGTCCTGGCGAACTGAGTGCTTCCCTTTCCATGCTTTTGGGATGATGATGCCTCCTATTTGTTACTCCTCTTTCTGCTGGCCAATGGCCGTAATAGAATTGATGAGACAGGATTCTGCCTCTTCGCTTGCAAACTTAAAGCTGCCTCCCGGAGCAGGACAGCGCTGGACGGGTGGGAAGTATTCTCAATAAATACAGGAGCTCCAGGGCCCCCTCCATTAGCAGTCCAAGAGTCCTGCCTGTAATTGGATTCCCTGGGAAAGGGTTAGGGTTCCACGGATTGAGTGCATCCGTCATACTTGTCGAGGGATGGAATGTCAATTATCGTCAGCTGTATGGGTCCCCCCACCCCCACCCCAACTCCGCTTCTGCCTCTGCCTGTTTTCTGGTCTGTAGCTTATGCCGTGTTAAATACATAGAACAAACTCTTTTGTTTGTTTTGTGCCTTGAGGATAAAACTTTTTTAATTTTGTTTGTTTTGTTTGTTTGATTGCCTTGAGGATCTGGGCAGAAAGGCCGTATTTTCTGGACCTTCTAGATTAAAAATCCGATTTTCCGTTTTCTACATTCAGAAACCTCCCCACCGAACCTTTGCAGGGGTACCATCCAGAATGCAACCCCCCCCCCCACGATTCCAGACTGAAGTGGCAACTTCCAGAATCACACACACACACACACACACACACACAATTCTGGTCTAAGTGGTACAATCCAGAACTCTACCAGAATACCGCTCTAGACTTCAAATGGGCTGCAGCCATGTTATATGGGGCCCCATTCCCCGCTCCCTGGAAACCAGACCCCACGAGTAAGGGGCGGAGCTTGAGGAGGGAGGGCACCGCCCACTCCGCCTGCATTTCTCAACACGAGACAAGGAGAAGCAGGTAATGCAAGACAAGACTTCTCCCGGGGGGGCCCCAATAGCAGGGGCGTCACTCTCATAGGGCCAGGGGGGACAGTTGTCTGGGGGCCCACTGCCTTGGGGGGGCCCCCAGAGGCAAGTCACCTGACTGACTCCCCCAGCCACGCACCCGCCCGGGCTTCCTTCAGTTGTATTCATCCTCCGAAACTGATGGGAGTGTGAAGACCTGGAGCGACCAGAACAGCCGGTCTTTCTCGAGGACCATTCAATGACTTGCATCGTCCACAACTGACAAAACCTGATGCTTTTTAGCCTCCTTTAAGATTTCTTTACTTCAGGAGCTGAGCTTCAGTGGGGGGGGGAAAGCATTTTAAAATCTTGTCTCTGGGCCCCCTCCAACCTTGAGACGCCCCTGTCCAGTATCCTCCCTGCAAAGGCACTATGATCATCCTCTAACCCGGCTGAAAAAGTGAGACGCCAATATTGCAAAAATACAGGAGAAAGGAAGAGCTTTTAAGAAAGGCAATCCACTCAATGTGTGTTTACTTCGTGCGTGGTGAGGGCCACCAGCTGGGATGGCTTTAAAAGGGGCGTAGACTGATTCAGGGAGGACAGGTCTATCCATGGCCACTAGTCTGGTTCTGGTGGCTCGAGGCCGCCTCCGGCCTCAGAGGCAAGATGCCTCTCAGTCCCAGTGGCAGGGGAGCAGCAGCAGCAGCAGGGAGAGAGAGGGCATGGCCTCCCCTCCTGCCTGGGGGCTGCTCCCCAGAAGCATCTGGTGTGAAGCAGGAGGCTGGGCGAGAGAGGTCTTGTGCCAGCTCCAGCAGGGCGGTTCTGGTGTTAACTGTGTGCACACACGACAGATAAGAAATGCTGTCTACATACACAAGAATCGATAGATATTTATCAGCCAGTTTGGGGGCATGTGTATCCGTACCTTGTAGCCGCTGGATTAAGCCATTCACATAGAAATTAAATAAAAAAGGGGCTAATATGCAGCCCTGTCTGACTGCCTTTTTGTGGGCATTTTCTTTGAGAGATGACCCATGTAATCAAGGCGTAGGCCCCCCAGAGGCAAGTCATATGTGAAGTGTGTGTATCAGCGAGGGGCCCATTTTAAAATTGTGTCTCTGGGCCCACTCCAGCCTTGTTACGCCCCTGCCCAAGAGAGCAAGAGACTCCCCCCAAAAAGCACAGCCAAGAGAGGCACTCACAGCCGCAGTTCTTCCAAAGACTTGGCCGAGTCGAGGGGAGACGTGGGGTCCTTCTGCAGCACCTCCACTTGGCTTGTGTTGTCCACCAGGTTGCTGCGGATCAGCTTGTTCAACAGCGACTGGGCCGCTCGGTCCTCTGATGGGAGGCAGTTATTTTTTAAAAATAAAACGTAGTGAGTTTTGTCGCTCGGCAGAGAAAAGGAAGAGCAAGCAGGAGACACACAGCATGAACTGCACAGCAAGGAAGCAGGAACGCTCGGACGTTCAGGTTGCCACCTCCGGCCAAGGCTGGTCTGAGGAGCAGACCCAATGATGCACAGCCTTCAGCAAGCCTGAGAGTTCTGCAGAATTCTTTGGCAGGTTGGATATTAAGCACTGAGCACTCCCCCCCCCCCAAAAAAAAGAGGAGAGGGGGAAGGGAGGAGGGATAGCTGGCCGGGGGGGACGGGGACAGCCCTGGCAGTCGGCAGCTGATTTTATTGATGCATTTATATCTTTATTTATCAAATGTGTACACCACCCCAAACCTTCGTCTCTCGGTGGTTAACAATAACATAAAACAAGTTAAAACGTGCATAAAACCTAAAAAAAACAATTTAAAGACTTTAGAAATCAGAACAGACGGAACCCCAGAAATTTAAAAAGCTGGGAAAAGCTTGAATGGAGAGCTGGGTTGTCAAGTGCTTTGGAAAAACTGCCAGAGATGGGGAGGATCACATTTCAGTCGAGAGTGCATCCCACTTCTGACGGCACAGTAGATTATACTGGCCAAACTAGACCTTAATCCATGAAAGACTACTGTGCTTCTCTTCCTCCTGCACATTGCCAGAGAAAGGGGCAGAACAGAGTGGCTCGGGGGTTCTCAAACTCCGGCCCCCGGATGATGTGGGCCTACAAATCCCATCAGTCCCAATGGGCTCTGATCACTGTGGCTAGGGATGATGGGAGTTGTAGTCCAACAACATCTGAGGACCCGAGTTTAAGCACTCGCCTTAAGAGAGTGCCTTCTTTGTGATGAACCTTGTCGCCGACTAAGATCACCTGGAGAGGTCCGGTTAGGGTTGCCACCGGCACATTTGCTGGCGACCCGGGACGGGGCCTTCTCTGTGGCTGCCCTGAGGCTTTGGAATATGCTCCCTGTTGAAATAAGAGCATCTCCCTCTCTAAATTAGTTGATATACTGGCGACGCAATACGCATAATGGATCTACACCAAATTCTCTCCAGACCTTTTTATTGCAGAGATCCAAAGAAAATTAATTTTCTTTAAAACACAGAAATGAAGCACCCAAGCTCCGTCCCAGAGGGCTTTCCACTCTAGAAGAGGAGGAGGACGCAGATTTCTAATTATTATTATTTTTTGTCCCAGGGCTTGAGGATAGAACCAGCAGATGGAAACGCCGCTGGCACCGAAGACAGAACACTGGTTCGCTTTTTCTTTACCTCCAGACATTACAGAGCTGGGCACCAATCGCCCAGGCCGGCCAAGAAAAGGAGGCCAAACATGTTGACCTGCCGATCTGCAGACACGATTCTAGGAACAGAGGAAGCTGCCTTCTACTGAGTCAGACCCCTGGTCCATGCAGTTCAGTGTGGTCTACACTGCCTGGCAGCGGCTTCTCCAAGGTCGCAGGCAGGAGTCTCTCTCAGCCCTGTCTCTTTGGAGATGCTGCCAGGGAGGGAACTTTCGACATGCAACTCCTACAACGGACTAGTGTCAGGCCATCCTAAAACGAAGAACAGGGAATGCCCACGGAAAGGCACCCATTCCTTCCGAATGGCCACGGTATGCGCTGAATTTCCAAACGGCCATGCCACGCAATCCTAGAGCCGTTCGGAAGGAAGCAGTGCATTTCAGTGGGCATTCCCCGCCGTCTCTTTATTACACATCCTGGAGTCTAGCTGATGCATGATGCATGGCGCCAGCCTAGCGGGCTAGGGACATCCGAAGCTGGCTTCTTCCAAGCCAGACCAGTGCTCCACCCAGCTCAGTATTGTCTACCCCAGAGCTCAGCCTTCCCGAAGGTTTTGGACTACAACTCCCATGATCCTCAACCACAGTAGCCAAGAGTCGGGGATGATGGAAGTTGTGGTCCAGCATCTGCAGGAGGGCTAAAGTTGAGCAGCACCTTCTCCAAGACTTCCCCTGCTAACTGAGCAAAGAGGCCCCTTTAAGAAGTGGTGATTCTCTGTATTTAGCAGGGGGAGAGCAACTGGCCCTATCCACCCCCCAGCACAACATCCCTGCAGTGGCTGTTGCTGGGGTCTATCTTCTCTTTCTTTTTTGGATTGTGAGCCCTTTGGGGACAGGGAGCTATTTTATTTGTGTCTATGAGCCACCTAATGGCACAGTGGGGAACTGACTTGAGTAGCAAGCCAGAAGTTGCCGGTTCGCAACTCCGCTGGTCGGTTTCTCAGACGATGGGAGACACCTATATCAGGCAGCCGTGATTGAAGAAGGTGCTGGAAGGCATCATCTCAGACGGCGCGGGAGGAAGCCATGGTCAACCCCTCCTATAGTCTACCAAAGAATACACCACTTTGGGAATTGTTGTTGAAAAGCCGTCGATACATATTCATCGTATTCGCATCGCATTCGCATCGTATTCAGGCAGGGGGCTTTCTCAGCCCTGCCCGGAGATGCTGCCAGGGACCGAACCTGGAAGCTCCACAGGCCAAGCAGGGGATCGACCACTGGACCATGGCCCCGTCCTCCAAGGGGAATCTCTTCAAGCAGACAGGGCTCACCTGGGGGGGGTCACCCATCCCAATGCAGACCAAGACAAACCCTGCTTAGCAAAGAGAACCATTCATGCTCAGGGTGGCAGAAACAGCTGAGTTTTGTATTCTCTCTCCGGGATGGATCCCCGAGCACAAAAGTTTGAGCACTTTTAGGGAAGTAGTCCTGGGAGCAGGTCCCTTTGTTTGTCTGCTCCCTCTCATTGAGAAGGAAGCAGGGCCCTGCAGTGGGCATCCCCTGTCCTTCATTTTAGGGTGCCCATTGTAGGACTTGCAGGCAGAAGGTCCCGGGTTCCCTCCCTGGCAGCATCTCCAGAGGAGGGCTGGGAAAGATTCCTGCCTGAATCCCCGCTGAGCTTGGGGGACCAACGATCTGACTCGGCAGAAGGCAGCTTCCTATGTGTGTGGCCCTTGGGAATAGGAATATAGGAAGCAGCCATACAGGTGAAACTCGGAAAATGAGAATATCGTGCAAAAGTCCATTAATTTCAGTCATGCAAATGAAAAGGTGAAACTGATATAGGAGACAGACGCATGACATGCAAAGCGAGAGAAGTCAAGCCTTAATTTGTTATCATTGTGATGATCATGGCGTACAGCTCAGGAAAACCCCAAATCCACCATCCCAGAACATTAGAATATTACATGGAACCAAGAAGACAAGGATGGTAGAAGAGAACAATATCGGACCTCTGAAAGGTATAAGCATGCCTCTGTATTCAGTCCTTGGTTGGGGCCCCTTTGGCAGCAATGACTGCCTCCAAGCGGCGTGGCATGGATGCTCTCAGCCTGTGGCACTGAGGAGGTGTTATGGAAGACCAGGATGCTTCCTTAGCGGCCTTCAGCTCTTCTGCATTGTTTGGTCTCATGTCTCTCATCCTTCTCTCGGCAATGCCCCATAGATTCTCTGTGGGGTCAAGTCAGGCGAGTTTGCTGGCCAATCAAGCACAGTACACTGTATACTTTTCACAATGATAACAAATTAAGGCTGGACTTATCTCGCTTTGCATGTAATGCGTCTGTCTCATATATCAGTTTCACCTTTGAATTTGCATTACTGAAATTAATGGACTTTTGCACGATATTCTCATTTTCCGAGTTTCACCTGTATACTGAGTCAGACCACTGGTCTATCTGGCTCAGTATTGTCTTCACAGACTGGCAGCAGCTTCTCCCAGGTGGCAGGCAGGAGTCTCTCTCAGCCCTCTCTTGGAGATGCTGCTGCCAGGGAGGGAACTGGGAACCTTCTCTTCTTCCCACAGCGGCTCCATCATTCCCTGAGGAGGAATGTCTTGCAGTGCTGACACTTCTTGTCTCCCATTCATTTGTAACCAGGGTGGACTCTGCTTAGTTAAGGGGACTAGTCATGCTTGCTACCACAAGACCAGCTCTCCTATCTGAGAGAGGATGGGACGGGGTGGCCAGGCTGGTTCTCAAGATTTTTGTGGGTGCTGGGCCTTCAGGCAATAGGCGATAGGCCCGTGTGAAACGGCATCCCGCCTCCTGCAGGATCTGCAACAGCTGCCGGGACCTATTTCGGTCCAAGACTGGTGACAATCCCAATACAATGAATACTTATATACCACTTTAGAAGAGGAGAGCTGCTCTGGTGGTAGCCAGCATGACTTGTCCCCTTAGCTAAGCAGGGTCCACCCTGGTTGCATATGCATGGGAGCCTAGAAGTGTCAGCACTGGAAGAGATTCCCCTCAGTAGGGGATGGAGCCGCTCTGGGAAGAGCAGATTTCAAGTTCCCTCTCTAGCTTCTCCAAGAGAGAGCTGAGAGAGACTCCTGCCTGCAACCTTGGAGAAGCCGCTGCCAGTCTGTGAAGACAATACTGAGCTAGATGGACCAAGGTTCTGACTCAGTATATGGCAGCTCCCTATGTTCTGCTCTCTGCAGTTTCACTCTTTACTTTATATATTTACTTATATATATATTACTTTATCTATATTACTTTGTATATCGTCATTTTAAAGGGCTGAACTGTTTTAAAGCTCTCATTCTCCATTGTCCGAGGGAGCAGTGAGTCGAAAAGCAATTTAGAAGCATGACCCAAAAAGATCCTGGGGGTGGGGGTGGGTGGGATTAATATCTGAATATACAGAACACAAGTGTGTGAGAGATTTTAAAAACAGAAAGCAGTTTCCAGGGGAAATTGAAATTAAAGGTTGAGGCAGAAGAAGACCAGAATAATCCCAGCAGCCACGGGCGCCCTAGGTGCAATTCCAAAAGACCTTGAAGAGCACCTCAATACCATAGGGGTCACGGAAATGACAAAAAGCAACTTTACTGGGAAAAGCTTACATTTTGCAATGATATTTATAACAACAACAACAAGAGGAATATTGACAATAAAACTCAGCCATCCCAGGTCCTTGGGAAGGACTCGATGTCTGGATAAAACAAAGTTAATAACATCTGTCTGACTGTGTGAATAAAGAATAATAACAATAACAACAACAACAACAACAACAACAACAATAATAATCCCCCAGTGAGGCACTACCTTGACGTGGTTGTGGGGCTTGTGTGCTCTGAGGAAGGTGTGAGCTATGCCAGAGGTCCAACCATACTGGACAGGTCTCACCAGAGGAGCCAGACAAAGAGTGCCTCTCCCATCAACAATATGGTGAGATGTAACTTTAATAAATCTATACCGGATCGGTCGTCGCCCGGGTCAACAAGGACCGCGCCAGGTGCTATAGTCCCTGGACATCTGGTGGCAAGAGGGCAACAGGACTCAGGATCTTCAGTTGAGCAACCAGGGCTGGAGACAGCAAAGCTACTGGAAGAAACGTCACTTAACCAAAAAAAATATACGAAAAATGCCAACAAGGAAATAATGATCTGCTATTACAAGTCTAGTCCAACTAGAAGAGCTTATTTAAAAAGAATGTACCAAATTTGGAAAGAGAAGCATCCAGATACAGAAATAACAGAACAAAGGCTAGCAGACCAGAGAAGATTCATAATAAGAAATAAAGTATTCACAGGAGTTGAGCTGGAAGAACTGCAAAGAGCAACACAGGCTCAAGATATGGAAGAAGAATTACCACCAACTGAAGCAGTTGCTCAGGCGCAGGTGGAGGAGGTGTTGGAAATAGAGGATGCCACTGTTGCTGAACTGTTTCAAAATCAAAACCAGGCAACCTCCCCTTTGCCTTCACCTCAAAAACCCAAATGCCGTTTAACAGAAAAGCAACAAGAACTAAAGCAAAAAATAACTGAGCACATGAACCAAACAACCACCAGGGTTCGACTTCCAGCTCTAAAAACAGTTGCCAAAAAACAACTTGCTCAGGTATTAAAAGATGTCAATGCTGCACTTGCAGAAATAACAACCAAGAATTTTCAAGAAACAAACCAACTAATGTACAGTGCAGCAACAATAACAACACAAGAGCTCGGATATAAGATCAATGGACCTGTAAAAAAAGAAAGTAGTACATCACCTAAATGGAAGATTAGTTTAGAAAATAAAATCTCCAGGCTTAGATCAGATGCTAGTAAATTGAAAGATATGAAAGACAAGAAGCTGAAGAATGAAAACACTAAACAGTATCTGATCCAAAAATACCACCTAGATTCAAGGAAAATTAGAGAAGTGCTGGAAATAATAAAGCAGCAAATAACAGCAGTGTCAAAGAAGATTGAAGGTATGAAGCCAGAATTACACAACACAGGCAGAATCTCCAATTCCAGTCGAATCAGAGACGTTTCTACCAAAGCATAGAAGGAGAAACTGCAAGAAACGTAGAAACACCAAATAAAGAAGAAACAGTGCAATTCTGGTGGAAATTATGGGACAATCCAATAAATTATAATAAAAAAGCAGGCTGGATGAAGGAGGTCAAAAAATGTAACCAACAAATGCAAGATCTATTAATAACACCAGAATTAGTAAGTGAAAGAGCAAAGAAAATTAAATATTGGACTGTGCCAGGTGATGATGATCTGCATGGCTTCTGGCTTAAACACCTAACAAGCCTTCATAAACAACTATCAAAACAGTTCAATCACATTATGAAAGGCGGTGATATTGAACAATGGCTAACAACTGGGAAAACTCATCTCATCATGAAAGACCCAGCAAAAGGTGCCAAGTAATTATAGACCGATAACCTGCCTGCCAACCATGTTCAAATTATTAACTGGAATAATAGCAGATGAAGTGATGCAACACTTATTAAATAACGAACAGCTTCCAGTTGAACAGAAAGGAAATTGCCCGAACACCAGAGGCACAAAAGACCAGCTGCTGATTGACAAAATGATTTTAGAAAACTGCAAGAGAAGAAAAACCAATCTAAGTGTTGCATGGATTGACTACAAGAAAGCCTTCGATTCATTGCCTTACACATGGATACTAAAATGTTTAGAAACAACTGGTGTCAGCAAAAACATTCAGATATTTATTAAAAAAAGCAATGAGCATGTGGAGTACACAGTTAACAATCAGTGGCGAGACACTTGAACAGGTTAGCATTAGAAGAGGCATTTTCCAAGGGGACTCACTATCCCCTCTATTGTTTGTAATCGCCATGACCCCACATTCACAACTACTAAACAAAACAAGCCTCGGATACCAAACATCTAAAACATCAAGTCAAATCAACCACCTGCTGTACATGGACGATCTGAAGTTGTATGGAAAGTCCCAATCAGAAATTGAATCACTGCTAAACACTGTCCGTATATTCAGTAGCGATATAGCAATGGAGTTTGGACTAGACAAGTGTGCTGCATTAATAATGAACAGAGGGAAAGTAACAAAAACAGAAGAAATAGAACTGCCCAATGGAAGCAACATCAAGAACCTGGAAGAGAAAGAACATTATAAATACTTGGGCATTCTCCAGGCTGATTACATCGCACACACTGAAGTTAAAAGAAAAATTGGAAGTGAATACATCAGGAGAGTTAGAAAAATCCTCAAGTCCAAACTCAATGGCGGGAACAACATACAAGCCATAAACACCTGGGCTATACCTGTTATCAGATACACTGCAGGAATAATAGACCGGACCCAGGCAGAGCTAGAGATGCTAGATCATAAGACCAGGAAAATCATGACCATCAATCATGCTCTGCACCCCCGCAGTGATGTCGATAGGCTCTACCTCCCTCGCAGCTCAGGTGGAAGAGGAATGCTGCAAGTCCATCAAACAGTAGAGGAGGAGAAAAGAGGCCTTGAAGAATATATCAAGGACAGTAAGGAAGATGCACTTCAAATGGTCAATTACTCGAAACTCTTCAACACCAATGAAAGAAAGCAGGCCTACAAGAAAGAACAAGTCAAGAACCGAGCAGAAAACTGGAGAAATAAGCCCCTGCATGGTCAATATTTGCACAATATAAGTGGAAAATCAGGCATCACCAAGACCTGGCAATGGCTTAAGAATGGTTACTTGAAGAAAGAAACAGAGGGTTTAATACTGGCTGAGCAAGAACAGGCGCTAAGAACAAATGCAATAAGAGCCAAAGTCGAAAAATCCCCAACAAACAGCAAGTGCCGCCTTTGTAAAGAAGCAGATGAAAGAGCGGACCACCTAATCAGCTGTTGTAAAAAGATCGCACAGACTGACTACAAACAAGGGCATGACAAGGTAGCAGGGCTGATACACTGGAACATCTGCAAAAAAGACAAGCTACCTGTAGCCAAAAATTGGTGGGACCATAAAATTGAAAAAGTGGTAGAAAATGAAGATGTAAAAATATTATGGGACTTCCGACTACAAACAGACAAACATCTACAACACAATACACCAGCTATCACTGTAGTCGAGAAGAAAGAAAAACAAGTCAAAATAATCGACCTAGCAATACCAGGGGATAGCAGAATAGAAGAAAAAGAAATAGAAAAAAATCACCAAATACAAAGATCTACAAATTGAAATGGAAAGGCTGTGGCAGAAAAAGACCAAAATAGTCCCAGTGGTCATTGGCACCCTGGGTGCAGTCACAAAAGCCCTTGAAGAGCACCTCAACACCATCGGGGCCACAGAAATCACCACCAGCCAATTACAAAAAGCAGCTTTACTGGGAACAGCCTATATTCTGCGACGATATCTATAACAAATGACAAGAAAATTCAGCTATCCCAGGTCCTTGGAAAGGACTCGATGTCTGGATAAAACAAACCAGTCAATAACACCTGTCTGACTGTGTAAACAAGAAATAATAATAATAATAATAATAATAATAATAATAATAATAATAATAATAATAATAATCCACTTGTGCTCCAGTCGCCTACCTTGCTGCTTCAGCCCCCGTAGATCTTCCATATACCAAGGGGCCAAATTTCAAGCGGGTTGGAGGGGACGCTTGGAAGCCATTGTGTCTACTGCCCTGGTGAGCAAGTTGCTCTAGTTCTTAACCAAGGCATGAACAGGATCGCCAGCAAAGCCAACACCGAATCCCTCCAAGGCTTCTTGGAATCTTACTGGATCCAAAAACCTCTTCGGGCGGACCATTCTAATAGGCCCCTCGCCCCTGTGGAGGTGAGAATTGGTTGTAAGACCAACCTTAACCTGATGGTGGTCCATCGATGACAATGGGGAAATCACAGGGTTCCCCACCCCTGGAACACCACCCTGATCAGAGTGAAAGACCAAATCAAGCATGTGACCTGCAATATGCATCGGTCCAGAGACCACTTGGGATAGGCCCAAAGTTGTCATGGCTGCTATGAACTCCTGAGCGACCCTGGACAGATTGGTCCAGAAATGAACATGGAAGTCCCCCAGCACCAAGAGTCCGGAAGACTCCAACGCGAGCTCTGCGACCAAGTCCGTGAGCTCGGTAAGGGATTGCGCTGGGCAACGGGGCGATCGGTATACCAACAGAAGTCCCAATCTATCCCTGGTCCCCAAACATAAGGACTGTACACACATTCAATACGGTCCGATACCCTAACAGGGACCCTGGTAAGGGAGATATTATCCTTATAGACCACAGCCACCCCACGTCCCCGCCCACACCCCCTCACCTGCTCCTCTACAGAATATCCTGGAAGGAGAAGCTGGGACCAAACTGGACCACTAGCCTCCCCCAACCAAGTCTGGGTGATACACACCAGGTCGGCCCCTTCACCCATAATCAGATCATGGATGACTTCAGGTATATTTTGGACCAACCTGGCATTACCGTGAAAGGCTTTGTGGGTTGTTGGCAGTGCTCCCCAAGGTCAAAGAGCTGGCAGGACAGCCAGAAGGGGAGACGGCTATTAAATTTCTGACTAGCCCTTCCCTGGAACGGCTGCTTCACTGCTCCTCTGTAATGCCAGGTCGGTCCAAAATCAATCTGAATTCATCCATGATTTGATCATGGATGAGGAGGCCGACCTGGTATGTATCACTGAGACTTGCCAACATTACTTCTTCTATTCCCCACCACCACCAGGATAGCTGCCCCATAGTCAACCAAGGCGTTTCCCTGTCCCCCCATCTCCAGATGGACCCAAACACATTACAACAACTTCAACCCAAGTCCAAAACAGCTTAAATCTAATTAAACTGAAGCCCTCTAGCCCTCGCCCTTGTTCTCCCCCAAAGTGGCTCCCGCAATGGGCGACCCCCTTTGGTGTCGCCCCTTCAGTGGCGGGCCCGCCACCAAAAGGAACCTTCCTATAAAGCCCAAAACTGAGCTGGTGACCCAAGGAACAGCTGAGTCACTCAGGAGCTGGTCCTTTTTTTAGATGTGGTGACCAGAATTGTATGCAGGACTCCAGGTGTGGCCGCACCCTAGTTTTATATAAGGTCATTATAATATTTGCAGTTTTCTTTTCAGTCCCTTTCCTAATGACCCCTAGCATGGAACTGGCCTTTTTCACAGCTGCTGCAGAACCTCAAATCCAACCATTCATTTTCCTAATATAAACACTAAAACCACAACTTCTGGATACTTTATTTTTTATTTTTATTTTTTGCTTTCTTCCCGAAATTGGATAGAGAGGATTTATAAATTATTTGCTGGAAAGATTATTCACTTTCCTTGGGAGATGAGGCATCTGCTGCTTGGTCATGGAGCCTCCCACTTTCCTGATGGTTTTGGTGGCATCTTCCCATTTTTGGAAGAGGGAAATATTTGGGAGGAGGAAGGCATGTTTGCTGCATCCCCTGATTTTGGAGGAAGAGGAGCTGAAGCCTGCTTCTCAGGGAGCTTGACCGTTTTTGTTCTTCTCCCTCGGATCCCGTCCCAGACGTGCTTGAAGGCAGCAAGGATATTTTGCTTTTTGGTCCTAGGCCTTTCTTCTTCAGAGCGGTGGAAGTCCTGGTCTTTCTTTCTTGCTGGGGCCTGGTGGGGCCTGGTGGGGCACTTCTCTGGGGCTGCCCTTTTCTTTTTAAACCACCTCATAAGATGGCAGCTAGCCTGGTTTGTGGTATTCCTCAGAGGTTTATACTTAATTTGGCTTGAAGACTCATGAGGGTCCTCCTGGTCCTCTTCAAGGGCTCGGCACACAGGTCGCCATGAGGGGGCCTTCATTGCCTCAGAGACCTCTGTTCTCTCCTTCGCCGCATCTTTGGTGGTCTTCCTGCCATACGTAACTTTCTGGAGGTTGGTCTGGGTGGGTATAATAGAGGGCTGGGATGCCTGTTTGGCAGGGAACTGGGTCTTGGGTGTCGGCTCCTCCAAAAGACTTTGCAACGGGTTACCTTTACCAGGCTGTGCCGCCTCTGGCCCAACTGCTGGACATGCACCATGGCGGTGCTGTTGAACACTCTGGGTAGGACCTTCAGGCAAGCTGGGTCGGCCTCCTGGGCAGGTGTCTCCCTGCAAGAGGGCCTCCAGAAGCGGGACCCTGGCTCTCGCACTAGCTGGGCTGGTTTTCACTGAAGGTGGAGATCGGGGCAGGAGGCAGGAGGCTGCAGCATGAGGTAAAGGACCAACACAAGGATCCCGTGCCTCTGGAAGTCTGTGCATTGGACCTGAGGAAAACGAGAAGGACGACTCAGACAGCTTCACCTTCACTGGCTTCCCAAAGAGGTCCTTTGGGCCAATAAATGGCTGAGATATTGTCATGTAAGCAGGGCCTTGGGAGGGTGAGGGAATGTGTTGGTTTAATCGATCTCTGTTACCACTTGACTACGATGATTCTTTAAGATCCTCCCCACCCCAGTATGTCGATCCCAAGGGGAATAATTTAATACAAGCAACCGCCTGCCCACGTCAGGCCCAGAATCCCTTGTGCTACAGATATCACACAATGACTTGGAGGGTGAAGTACGGGCGGCAATGTCCTCGGGTCAGCTCTTGCCTCTAGGTGGCTTTAGGCAAGCCAGTATTCCCTCAGACTGCAGATGGGAAGAATTCACACCATTGAATGGTCCACCTTTGGAAACAATTCCTCACATTCAGGAAACTACAGGGTCAGGAACGTTCTCCTTGACATGCTAGCTTTTCATGTGGAAAGACTTTAACATTCGGGCATGTCAATGATCCCCACCCGCCCGCCTCAGTCTGAAGTGGTGCAGTCCAGGCACAGGTTGACTAGCTTGGAAAATTAGGCCTCATACTCACAGCTAGCTGCCCTGGTATAGATCGTGGAGGTGGCTGCTCCCTGAGGGATGCTGCCAGGAGCTTCTTCTGAAGCGCTTTGATGCTGCTGCTGGCTCTTCCTCTCCGGAGCATTCATTTCTGATCCTTGCTTCCGTATTTTCTGGGTGTCGGAGACGCAGCTATTCAGCACGTCAGAGGAGACCTTGGACTCCCGCACCTTCCTTGCCAATGGCTGGTCTACCAAGCCTCCAGGCATGCCATCCTGTGGCCTGAACTTGGGGCCAGTCTTGGGCACCAAGGGTGGGAATGGAGTCTCTGCTCTATCTTTCCGGGTGCGCCTTGGAGACCATTTCCCCTCAGAGCTTCTGCTACTGAAGGAGGTGGTGTTAGATGCTCTCTGGCGGCGTCCGGGCACAACGGAGAACAAATTGGCCAAGGACTCAGAGTGGGGTGTGGGGCCCCCCCACAACTCTGGCAACTGCTTTTTATGCAAGTTGAATTCCACATGGTCATGGGCTGCAAATTCCCTGCGAAGCTCCTTGAGCCCGGGTCTACGGAGTCTGGGCAGGGTCCGCAAATAGGTGCCACCTGCTTCCCATGGGGTGGCAGGAGATGAGGGGAGGGATCTCTCCAGCCGGCTGAACTGAGGAAGAGGCCCAATTGAGGAAGAGGTCCACGCACTGTTCAAAGAGGAGAAGGAGGCCCAAGTGGTGCTGGACAGACTGGACAAGATTCTGTTGGGAAGAAGAAGAATGGGTCAGTGGTGGGAGGAAGGAACGTGACTTTCCAAAGGGGAGAGGATGGGTGAGAATTTCCACACTCCGGCTCTGGGAGGGTGTAGCAGACACCGGAGGGAAGGACTCTCCCTCTCCTCACCAAGTTCCTCTCCTCACAAAGTAGCTCAGGAATAGAGCATCTGCTCTGCATGCAGGAAGTCCCAGGTTCAATTCCTGGCATCTCCAGGGAAGGCTGGGGAAAACTCCTGCTTGAAACCTTGGAGAGCTGCTTCCAGTCAGTGTAATACTGTGCTAGATGGACCAATGGCCGGACTCAATATAAAGCTGCTTCCTATGTTCCCGCACAACTTGCTGCTGTAAGTAGCCACTTGGGGAGAGGCAAACTCAGGGAATCAGTGGTGAGAATTACACTCACCTATCTCATCTGGATTGTGTGACAAAACACAAAACAGCTGAATTCTGCTCCTACCCTCGTCCAATGGCCTCCAGTGAGAAAATTTTTAGATCGTCATCTCTGTGGGACAATGATTTGCTTTTGTGTTGCTGTAAAGTGCGGTGCACATTAATGGTGCTCTATAAATAATACATAAGTAAATAACAGTTGCTTTATATCCATATGAGCTTGCAGTGTGCATGGCCACTTGCTGGCCTTTAAACCACAACTAAAAAAAAACCAACCACCCTTAGATGGTGTTGATATCAACAATGTCTTCAGCCTCTGGTGATGAAACCTTCCAGGCAGGTTTGTTAAAGAGCGAGTTCCCTGGTTGCCTGTGGTGATCTGGATGCACACACAACCAGGCTGGAAGTGACATGAAAGGTTGATTCTTTTCTCTTTGGGGCCATCAGTGACGGGAAAGTCTGTCGGCAGCAGACCAGAGAGTAACGGAGTTTACTGGGTAGAGCAACGTCTATGGGTTGTTTGGGGAAACCAGAAGTTGAAGTGAATCAAATCTCCCCCACCCCCCACCCCACCCCAGGGGAAAGCGTTTCCTCGCCTTTCTGTCTGTAAGAGACCTCTTCCCATCGCCCAGCCACACGTCCCTCCTGACAGTGGAGTCCATCCCTTTTCCTGTCACTCCTTGGAGGGAAGCCTGAGACCTGGCAGCTGCTGATGCTGCTCCCTCTCTAGAGCTCAGCACCTTGTGAGCAGATCACAAGTGTCTCGATCTTCTCCAAGGGATGGGATGTCCACATCTGTGGCTCTCAGCCTCCCTTGGAGAAGACGATCGGCCTCCATGGCAAGGTCAGCACCTCAGACTGCTTTGGGGGCCTGGGGGGGGGGGAAGTAGAGAATGTCAGGGCTCCTTGGACATACGACATGGCAATGGATTAAGTTGACAGACCTCGATGGGCTTGGCCTGCCAGAAGAATGGTGATCCCCTCCTGGGAGACACACCTCACGCTGTGGGACATCCAACAAGGGCAGGATGCAAGCATGTGTGATGTCACACGCATTGGGGTAGCAGAGGGCCTAAGGCTGCCGCTGCTGCGTAGTGGCTCCCTTTGGACGCAGTGGCTATCACTTACTTCTTCCTCCTCCTCCTCCTCCTCTTCTGGTATCTGCCCTTCCCTGCTCTCCTAATACATCTTGAGATTGCTGTAAAGAAGAGACAAGAGGCCAAGTGAGCTGGCTTGGGACAGCTCAGACCCCAAGTGCCCTACACACACACACACACACACACACACACACACACACACACACACACACCTCTAGCCCTGCCCCAGTGAAAATAAAGGCTGCTCACCAATCAATGCACGCTGGATTTTGGTCCATTTGATTCTGGGGCCATCAATCTGTTCATGCTGAAGAAAAAAGCAGTAAGCATTGGGCAAGTGAGGGAGTAGGCAAAGGGCCAACCTCTTTCTCAGCCTCCACCACCAACAGAGGCACAGAGTCCCCCCCCCATTGTACCAGCCTCTCCACCCCTTGCTGCCTCTCAGGTCCCCACTCCCGTACCTGAGGGTCTGAGCCTCAGGAGGCAACCCTACTGCATTGGTTTAATCCAAAAAGGCTCTTTTAAGGTTCACCACAGTGCACTCATGGGCAGGTCCAAGTGGTCTTCTTGGATCAGGCTGCAGATACAAGCCAGCCATGGGGACCCTGGAGCCAAACTGAGGCTCCTCTAACATCCTCCCCTTAAAGCTGCCTCTTACCCATAAGTCTACAGCAGTCCAAACGAAGACCCAGAAGATGCTGAAAAGAGCCAAGAGATGCAGGAGCTCCAGTATGCGGCCACCACCACTACCAGCCACCAGGTCCTCTAGGAGCACGAACATGGTGCTGCCTCTGGCTAGGCGAGCAAGAGCTGCTCTGGCAGTTTCTAGGCTGTGCCTGGACTCCCCTCCTGAAGTCACGCTTGCAACACAAATACCTTTTGTGGCCTCGCCCTGCTTGGCCAAGGGAGTCCTCTGAAAAGATAGATGAGACGTCACAATCAGGCAGGAGCATCATCACCACCCCCCAATAAGCACCTCCTCCCCACTTTGTGCAGGGGGGGTCCTTGGCAAACACACACACACAGCCTCCAAGGCCATCCCCTTTCCTGCACCTGAGGCATCGCCCAGGCAGAATGGGAACATCCCACCACACAGGAGAAGCCACCTTCGTCTGGGCTTGGGAGACATGGTGCAGATGAAGCAGATGGACCTGCTCTTGCGGATCTTGGATCTCATTGATCTTTCCAGAGGCAGTGGGTGGACTGGGGAGGAAGGCCAATGACCTGGCCCTTGAAGGGCTTCTCTAGCAGGCCCGCAGCTAGAGAAAAGCAGCTCCCGGTCCTCCTCTCTGCGGTCTGGGCTGCCCCACTTCCGGCTACAGATGGGGGCTCACATGCCACCTATAGAGCAAACATCCAGCCAGAAATTCAACAGCTCCCCAATACAGTGTGTCTGTCTGCGGCATCCCTACAAGGCACAGTTCTCTCCCCAGATGCTGTCAGTATGGATGACCAGAAATGCCCAGGCTGAAATTCTCCATGTAGCAGCGTCACATATCATTCTTCCAGGAAACCTTTCTCCCCACGTCCTTCAGGCTCCGCACTATGTAAGAGCTTTCTTGGCCCTCAGGAGGAAGAAGGAAATATTGATGCTGACACATTTCCTATCTTAAAAGGGGTGTGTGTGTGTCTGTTTTTATGGTGGAGATGAACATGTTTGTTTATTATGCTTCCCTTTTATTTGGTTTAGCTCTGGATGGCTTAGCTCCTGTCTCTATCACTTAATGTTTCTTCAATCCAGCCATTCTTAGTCAGAGATGCCACCTCAGTTTGCTTTATTCCTGAACATATTCAAACTAAGTATCACTGCTATCAAGTATAATGGAGTTCCGCAGATCATTTCGCAAAATAAAGAGTTATTGCCATGCATTTCTGTTTTCAGATGCAATTAATATATCACTTTTTCACTTTTCAGGATGGAAAAAAGTTGCTCTAAGAGCTTAGCAGCCCTAACCCAGTCTCGGCTGCTCTTGAGAACAGCCTCCCAGCCATCCAATATTGCAGCAAGTTGGCTATGGCTCTAAAGGGGTGGAGTCTGTGTGTGTGTGTGTGTGTGTGTGTGTGTGTGTGTGTGTCCCTTTGAAGTGCTGACATTCAAAGCATCCACACAGTGCCGAAACTAGGGAAAATGGTGCCCAGGGCAAGCACTGAAATTGCACCCCACTCCCATGCCCCCCAACATACATCTGACTGACACACATGTTTCAGAAAAATTTTATTTTAAAAATTTGAAAAATTACAAAAATTACCAATATCATACATGTGGTCAAGCTCCTATCTACCACTTCAGATTTATTTTTTAAAACTATCCAAATTGTGGGGCTATCATTAATTTGTTTGGATAGCTCAGGTTAAAATGCTGGAAAACGACTATTTTCAGTATGCTGGGGCTCATGAAATCCCCCAATATTATGTGGAGTTGTACTTGGAAAAACTAAAAGAAGTGCCTGTCTAATTCTCTGCTATGCATTGTAGCATCACTATTACATAAGTTTTAAAAATAAATGGGGAATTTGACTTTTCCCAGATACTCTGAAAATAATTAAAGGATATGCAGAGTCAACTGTGTCACTGCTTGGAATACATTCTAGTCTTTCAGAGAGACAGTAAAAATGAGAGAAAGAGCAAGAAACTCCCAGAGGGCCTTAATACTAAGGATTTCACACTGATTCAAAGACAAACTGACCATTAATAGCCATATGATTAAGACATCACATTTAACTCACTTATCACAAGAAGCAAAGTAAGAGCAAATGGATACAATCTTAGCTCATAAACTTCAGCTCCGTATTCACAAGCCCTTATTCTATGTACATAGTGCCAATCTGAATATGTGTACAGGGACATATTATATTAATTTTTAAAAAAAAAAATTACCTGTAGCCCCTTCGGGGGACATCTTAAAGCCTGTGGGGGGTCTGCAAAGTTTCCCCCTCCTCCCACTGGCCTCTAGGGCCTCACAGGCACCATTTGAGCATGTGCAGTGGTCATTTTTAAATATATATATATTTTAAAAATGGCCGCTGAAAACAAAATGGCCACTGTGCATGCTCAAATGGCCTCCGTGAGGCGTGGCATGCCCTAGGGCCTCACAGAGGCCATTTGAGCATGCCCAGTGGCCATTTTGTTTTTGGTGGCCATTTTTAAAAATTATTTAATTTTAAGAAATTGCGCCCCCCTTCAAGTGGCGCCCGGGGCACGTGCCCCCCTGTTCCCTATAGATACGCCCCTGCATCCACATCATCTTTGTGGATCATGAGCTATGATTGCACAAGACATTGTGTACCATTAGGTATCCCCCCCCCCAAAAAAAAGTAGAATTGAACATTCACACACAGTTTGCAACAGCAATGGGAATATATTAGGACTTTGGAAAGTATCAGCAGGAAAATTTAGCATTTCTTTTGTTTTGAGGATATATCACATTTCTTATTGGTAATTAAAACACCATTTTCAAGTGTTTGTATTTGTTGTTAAATACCAATACTGTCTTCTCAGCTCATCTTCATCCTGTCATTTCTGTGCAGTGTGAAAGTTGTAGCAATATACAGATTACAGAACACGAATGGTCAGATACCATTTTGAAAAGCTACTGCATAAGAAGATGTTGAAGGATCAATTTATGCCAGAGGCAGCGGGGTGTAGCTGCAATGGAGCAAGGGAGGAATAATGTCCCTGGTTCCTTGAGGGATCTGGGTGAGGACTTGTGCTTTGCCCTTTCTTTGTGGAAAGGAAAGGAAAGGTTGTGCTGTCAAGTCGGTGTGGACTCCTGGCAACCACAGAGCCCTGTGGTTTTCTTAGTAGAATCCAGGAGGGTTTCCCATGGCCATCTCCCACACAGTCTGAGATGATGCCTTTCAGCACCTTCCTGTATCACTGCTGCCCGATATAGGAGTTGCCCACATTCTGGGAAACATACCAGTGGGGATTCGAACCCACACCCTCCTGCTCTCGGAAAATGTGAGGGAACATTTCTCCATATGTGGTGGTCATGCGGGAAGGCAAAGGCCTTTTGGGAGATGATATCCAATGAGCTGAAGAAAACTAAGTGACATTTCTTCAGAGGCCAGAATCCTTCCTGCTGGGAATAACTGAAAGAGAGTTCTCCAGATGAAATTCAACATTTTTTATGTATGCAACCATTGCGGCCAGGATAGTAGATGCACAAAAATGAAAATACACTAAAATGCCCCCCCAAAGAAGACTGGTTGATAAAAAATTTGGAATATGCAGAGATGGCAAAGTTTACAGCACTTATAAGAGATGGGAATTTGGAATGCTTTAAAGTAGATTGGGAAGCCTTTTTGCTTTACTTAAAGAACTATTTTTCTAATATGGACTTTTCAGTAGGGTTTGAAATATAGGAAGAACAGCAGGTTGGGTTGGGTAAAATCGAGTAGTATTGTGGAGTATGTATGTTTTGAATTATTATAGCAATGGTTTATATGTCTAGTTATTGTGAACTGCGCAGATAGGCAAGCGGGAAGTCAATATGAATGAAAAAGCGATTGCAATTTAGAATGGAAAACACCCTCCTGCTCTCTAGGCAGGTTCCTTCCCTGCTGCGCCATTAGGTGGCATCTTCTCTTTGCATCTCTCGGAATAAAAAGAAGCCGGGCAAGGGTCCCCGCCAACCTTGCGAAGCCCCTTCAGATTGTTGAAACCTCATTGACTGTTTGTTTTGTTTGACTGGTGTTGATGGTTGCTTGATTGACAGTTGCAGCAATAGACAGCTTACAGAACACGAATGGTCTGTCATCTTGGTGAAACTGTTTCTCTCTGAAGCATGGTATGATTTGATTCCATGGAGATTGCCTGATTTCTGATTCCCGTATGTCTCTCTTGTGTAAGTGTACCCCTTGCTTAGGATAGCTTTTTGAGTAGGAATACTGTCTTGTCTTCATATGGTGCTTTGAAAGGTTCAAACCACTTCACACACATGATATTGTTCTAATCTTTGCAACCACCCCATCAGGGAGGTCAGGATTATTATCCCCATAATAAATTCCCCATTTATTTTTAAAACTTATGTAATAGTGATGCTACAATGCATAGCAGAGAATTAGACAGGCACTTCTTTTAGTTTTTCCAAGTACAACTCCACATAATATTGGGGGATTTCATGAGCCCCAGCATACTGAAAATAGTCGTTTTCCAGCATTTTAACCTGAGCTATCCAAACAAATTAATGATAGCCCCACAATTTGGATAGTTTTAAAAAATAAATCTGAAGTGGTAGATAGGAGCTTGACCACATGTATGATATTGGTAATTTTTGTAATTTTTCAAATTTTTAAAATAAATTTTTTCTGAAACATGTGTGTCAGTCAGATTTATGTTGGGGGGCATGGGAGTGGGGTGCAATTTCAGTGCTTGCCCTGGGCACCATTTTCCCTAGTTTCGGCACTGTGTGGATGCTTTGAATGTCAGCACTTCAAAGGGACACACACACACACACACACACACAGACTCCACCCCTTTAGAGCCATAGCCAACTTGCTGCAATATTGGATGGCTGGGAGGCTGTTCTCAAGAGCAGCCGAGACTGGGTTAGGGCTGCTAAGCTCTTAGAGCAACTTTTTTCCATCCTCAAAAGTGAAAAAGTGATATATTAATTGCATCTGAAAACAGAAATGCATGGCAATAACTCTTTATTTTGCGAAATGATCTGCGGAACTCCATTATACTTGATAGCAGTGATACTTAGTTTGAATATGTTCAGGAATAAAGCAAACTGAGGTGGCATCTCTGACTAAGAATGGCTGGATTGAAGAAACATTAAGTGATAGAGACAGGAGCTAAGCCATCCAGAGCTAAACCAAATAAAAGGGAAGCATAATAAACAAACATGTTCATCTCCACCATAAAAACAGACACCCCCCCCTTTAAGATAGGAAATGTGTCAGCATCAATATTTCCTTCTTCCTCCTGAGGGCCAAGAAAGCTCTTACATTGTGCGGAGCCTGAAGGACGTGGGGAGAAAGGTTTCCTGGAAGAATGATATGTGACGCTGCTACATGGAGAATTTCAGCCTGGGCATTTCTGGTCATCCATACTGACAGCATCTGGGGAGAGAACTGTGCCTTGTAGGGAGGCCGCAGACAGACACACTGTATTGGGGAGCTGTTGAATTTCTGGCTGGATGTTTGCTCTATAGGTGGCATGTGAGCCCCCATCTGTAGCCGGAAGTGGGGCAGCCCAGACCGCAGAGAGGAGGACCGGGAGCTGCTTTTCTCTAGCTGCGGGCCTGCTAGAGAAGCCCTTCAAGGGCCAGGTCATTGGCCTTCCTCCCCAGTCCACCCACTGCCTCTGGAAAGATCAATGAGATCCAAGATCCGCAAGAGCAGGTCCATCTGCTTCATCTGCACCATGTCTCCCAAGCCCAGACGAAGGTGGCTTCTCCTGTGTGGTGGGATGTTCCCATTCTGCCTGGGCGATGCCTCAGGTGCAGGAAAGGGGATGGCCTTGGAGGCTGTGTGTGTGTGTTTGCCAAGGACCCCCCCTGCACAAAGTGGGGAGGAGGTGCTTATTGGGGGGGGGTGATGATGCTCCTGCCTGATTGTGACGTCTCATCTATCTTTTCAGAGGACTCCCTTGGCCAAGCAGGGCGAGGCCACAAAAGGTATTTGTGTGGCAAGCGTGACTTCAGGAGGGGAGTCCAGGCACAGCCTAGAAACTGCCAGAGCAGCTCTTGCTCGCCTAGCCAGAGGCAGCACCATGTTCGTGCTCCTAGAGGACCTGGTGGCTGGTAGTGGTGGTGGCCGCATACTGGAGCTCCTGCATCTCTTGGCTCTTTTCAGCATCTTCTGGGTCTTCGTTTGGACTGCTGTAGACTTATGGGTAAGAGGCAGCTTGAAGGGGAGGATGTTAGAGGAGCCTCAGTTTGGCTCCAGGGTCCCCATGGCTGGCGTATGTCTGCAGCCTGATCCAAGAAGACCACTTGGACCTGCCCATGAGTGCACTGTTTTAGAGTGCACTCTAAAAAGAGCCTTTTTGGATTAAACCAATGCAGTAGGGTTGCCTCCTGAGGCTCAGACCCTCAGGTACGGGAGTGGGGACCTGAGAGGCGGCAAGGGGTGGAGAGGCTGGTACAATGGGGGGGGGGACTCTGTGCCTCTGTTGGGGGTGGAGGCTGAGAAAGAGGTTGGCCCTTTGCCTACTCCCTCACTTGCCCAAGGCTTTCTGCTTTTTTCTTCAGCATGAACAGATTGATGGCCCCAGAATCAAATGGACCAAAATCCAGCATGCATTGATTGGTGAGCAGCCTTTATTTTCACTGGGGCAGGGCTAGAGGGGTGTGTGTGTGTGTGTGTGTTTAGGGCACTTGGGGTCTGAGCTGTCCCAAGCCAGCTCACTTGGCCTCTTGTCTCTTCTTTACAGCAATCTCAAGATGTATTAGGAGAGCAGGGAAGGGCAAATACCAGAAGAGGAGGAGGAGGAGGAGGAGGAGGAGGAGGAGGAGGAGGAAGTAAGTGATAGCCACTGCATCCACAGGGAGCCACTACTCAGCAGCGGCATCCTTAGGCCCTCTGCTCCCCCAATGCGTGTGACATCACACATGCATGCATCCTGCCCTTGTTGGATGCCCCACAGCGTGAGGTGTGTCTCCCAGGAGGGGATCACCATTCTTCTGGCAGGCCAAGCCCATCGAGGTCTGTCAACTTAATCCATTGCCATGTCGTATGTCCAAGGAGCCCTGACATTCTCTACTTCCCCCCCCCCCAGGCCCCCAAAGCAGTCTGAGGTGCTGACCTTGCCATGGAGGCCGATCGTCTTCTCCAAGGGAGGCTGAGAGCCACAGATGTGGACATCCCATCCCTTGGAGAAGATCGAGACACTTGTGATCTGCTCACAAGGTGCTGAGCTCTAGAGAGGGAGCAGCAGCAGGAGCTGACAGGTCTCAGGCTTCCCTCCAAGGAGTGACAGGAAAAGGGATGGACTCCACTGTCAGGAGGGACGTGTGGCTGGGCGATGGGAAGAGGTCTCTTACAGACAGAAAGGCGAGGAAACGCTTTCCCCTGGGGTGGGGTGGGGGGTGGGGGAGATTTGATTCACTTCAACTTCTGGTTTCCCCAAACAACCCATAGACGTTTCCTCCCAGTAAACTCCGTTACTCTCTGGTCTGCTGCCGGCAGACTTTCCCGTCACTGATGGCCCCAAAGAGAAAAGAATCAACCTTTCATGTCACTTCCAGCCTGGTTGTGTGTGCATCCAGATCACCACAGGCAACCAGGGAACTCGCTCTTTAACAAACCTGCCTGGAAGGTTTCATCACCAGAGGCTGAAGACATTGTTGATATCAACACCATCTAAGGGTGGTTGGTTTTTTTCCCGTTGTGGTTTAAAGGCCAGCAAGTGGCCATGCACACTGCAAGCTCATATGGATATAAAGCAACTGTTATTTACTTATGTATTATTTATAGAGCACCATGAATGTGCACCGCACTTTACAGCAACACAAAAGCAAATCATTTTCCCACAGAGATGACGATCTAAAAATTTTCTCACTGGAGGCCATTGGACTAGGGTAGGAGCAGAATTCAGCTGTTTTGTGTTTTGTCACACAATCCAGATGAGATAGGTGAGTGTAATTCTCACCACTGATTCCCTGAGTTTGCCTCTCCCCAAGTGGCTACTTACAGCAGCAAGTTGTGCGGGAACATAGGAAGCAGCTTTATATTGAGTCCGGCCATTGGTCCATCTAGCACAGTATTACACTGACTGGAAGCAGCTCTCCAAGGTTTCAAGCAGGAGTTTTCCCCAGCCTTCCCTGGAGATGCCAGGAATTGAACCTGGGACTTCCTGCATGCAGAGCAGATGCTCTATTCCTGAGCTACTTTGTGAGGAGAGGAACTTTGTGAGGAGAGGGAGAGTCCTTCCCTCCGGAGTCTGCTACACCCTCCCAGAGCCGGAGTGTGGAAATTCTCACCCATCCTCTCCCCTTTGGAAAGTTACGTTCCTTCCTCCCACCACTGACCCATTCTTCTTCTTCCCAACAGAATCTTGTCCAGTCTGTCCAGCACCACTTGGGCCTCCTTCTCCTCTTTGAACAGTGCGTGGACCTCTTCCTCAATTGGGCCTCTTCCTCAGTTCAGCCGGCTGGAGAGATCCCTCCCCTCATTTCCTGCCACCCCATGGGAAGCAGGTGGCACCTATTTGCGGACCCTGCCCAGACTCCGTAGACCCGGGCTCAAGGAGCTTCGCAGGGAATTTGCAGCCCATGACCATGTGGAATTCAACTTGCATAAAAAGCAGTTGCCGGAGTTGTCGGGGGGGGGGCCCCACACCCCACTCTGAGTCCTTGGCCAATTTGTTCTCTGTTGTGCCCGGACGCCGCCAGAGAGCATCTAACACCACCTCCTTCAGTAGCAGAAGCTCTGAGGGGAAATGGTCTCCAAGGCGCACCCGGAAAGATAGAGCAGAGACTCCATTCCCACCCTTGGTGCCCAAGACTGGCCCCAAGTTCAGGCCACAGGATGGCATGCCTGGAGGCTTGGTAGACCAGCCATTGGCAAGGAAGGTGCGGGAGTCCAAGGTCTCCTCTGACGTGCTGAATAGCTGCGTCTCCGACACCCAGAAAATACGGAAGCAAGGATCAGAAATGAATGCTCCGAAGAGGAAGAGCCAGCAGCAGCATCAAAGCGCTTCAGAAGAAGCTCCTGGCAGCATCCCTCAGGGAGCAGCCACCTCCACGATCTATACCAGGGCAGCTAGCTGTGAGTATGAGGCCTAATTTTCCAAGCTAGTCAACCTGTGCCTGGACTGCACCACTTCAGACTGAGGCGGGCGGGTGGGGATCATTGACATGCCTGAATGTTAAAGTCTTTCCACATAAAAAGCTAGCATGTCAAGGAGAACGTTCCTGACCCTGTAGTTTCCTGAATGTGAGGAATTGTTTCCAAAGGTGGACCATTCAATGGTGTGAATTCTTCCCATCTGCAGTCTGAGGGAATAGTGGCTTGCCTAAAGCCACCTAGAGGCAAGAGCTGACCCGAGGACATTGCCGCCCGTACTTCACCCTCCAAGTCATTGTGTGATATCTGTAGCACAAGGGATTCTGGGCCTGACGTGGGCAGGCGGTTGCTTGTATTAAATTATTCCCCTTGGGATCGACATACTGGGGTGGGGAGGATCTTAAAGAATCATCGTAGTCAAGTGGTAACAGAGATCGATTAAACCAACACATTCCCTCACCCTCCCAAGGCCCTGCTTACATGACAATATCTCAGCCATTTATTGGCCCAAAGGACCTCTTTGGGAAGCCAGTGAAGGTGAAGCTGTCTGAGTCGTCCTTCTCTTTTTCCTCAGGTCCAATGCACAGACTTCCAGAGGCACGGGATCCTTGTGTTGGTCCCTTACCTCATGCTGCAGCCTCCTGCCTCCTGCCCCGATCTCCACCTTCAGTGAAAACCAGCCCAGCTAGTGCGAGAGCCAGGGTCCAGCTTCTGGAGGCCCTCTTGCAGGGAGACACCTGCCCAGGAGGCCGACCCAGCTTGCCTGAAGGTCCTACCCAGAGTGTTCAACAGCACCGCCATGGTGCATGTCCAGCAGTTGGGCCAGAGGCGGCACAGCCTGGTAAAGGTAACCCATTGCAAAGTCTTTTGGAGGAGCCGACACCCAAGACCCAGTTCCCTGCCAAACAGGCATCCCAGCCAAACACCCACCCAGACCAACCTCCAGAAAGTTACGTATGGCAGGAAGACCACCAAAGATGCGGCGAAGGAGAGAACAGAGGTCTCTGAGGCAATGAAGGCCCCCTCATGGCGATCTGTGTGCCGAGCCCTTGAAGAGGACCAGGAGGACCCTCATGAGTCTTCAAGCCAAATTAAGTATAAACCTCTGAGGAATACCACAAACCAGGCTAGCTGCCATCTTATGAGGTGGTTTAAAAAGAAAAGGGCAGCCCCAGAGAAGTGCCCCACCAGGCCCCACCAGGCCCCAGCAAGAAAGAAAGACCAGGACTTCCACCGCTCTGAAGAAGAAAGGCCTAGGACCAAAAAGCAAAATATCCTTGCTGCCTTCAAGCACGTCTGGGACGGGATCCGAGGGAGAAGAACAAAAACGGTCAAGCTCCCTGAGAAGCAGGCTTCAGCTCCTCTTCCTCCAAAATCAGGGGATGCAGCAAACATGCCTTCCTCCTCCCAAATATTTCCCTCTTCCAAAAATGGGAAGATGCCACCAAAACCATCAGGAAAGTGGGAGGCTCCATGACCAAGCAGCAGATGCCGCATATCCCAAGGAAAGTGAATAATCTTTCCAGCAAATAATTTATAAATCCTATCTATCCAATTTCTGGAAGAAAGCAAAAAATAAAAAATAAAAATAAAAAATAAAGTATCCAGAAGTTGTTGTTTTAGTGTTTATATTAGGAAAATGAATGGTTGGATTTGAGGTTCTGCAGCAGCTGTGAAAAGGGCCAGTTCCATGCTAGGGGTCATTAGGAAAGGGACTGAAAATAAAACTGCAAATATTATAATGCCCTTATATAAAACTAGGGTGCAGCCACACCTGGAGTCCTGCATACAATTCTGGTCACCACATCTTACAAAAGGACCAGCTCCTGAGTGACTCAGCTGTTCCTTGGGTCACCAGCTCAGTTTTGGGCTTTATAGGAAGGTTCCTTTTGGTGGCGGGCCCGCCACTGAAGGGGCGACACCAAAGGGGGTGGCCCTTTGGGGGAGCCACTTTGGGGGAGAAGAAGGGCGAGGGCTTGAGGGCTTCAGTTTAATTAGTTTTCAGCTGTTTTGGACTTGGGTTGAAGTTGTATCTATAAGTTGTTGTTGGAGTGTTTATATTAGGAAAATGAATGGTTGGATTTGAGGTTCTGCTATCCGTCTATGCCTTAGTCTTCTGAAAAGGCCTATGATGGAGGGACATCTGATCACGCAAGGAGAACCTGATCATCGGTCCCTCCCACAGCTACTCTTCCTTTCAGCTGGAAGTTGTCAGGCCCAGGAAGAGGGAATATGCGGCCTGGCTATGGGGAGGAAGCTGGGAGAAATACTTGCAGGTTGAGAAAAGAACGTGGTGAGCCAGTGTGAAAAGAGGAAGAGGGGGATGTCGAGAAGGAGGTGTTTTCTGCTAGAGGGTGCCACCATCACATCATGGCCATGACTTTAAAAAGGCCCAGAAAGCCTTAATGAGCAGCTGGCCCTCAAGCTGTGTGTGGTGTGAACTCAGAATACTGTCTGTGTGTGCCTCCCAGGGGCTATCTAGTCTCATGCAGAAGACCATCATGAAGAGGGTCTGCCCCTCTCCCTGGTGGTCCCGCGAGAGAGAGGGGGGAAGATGGGGGCTCCTATGGAGTTGGGGGCCCGGGTTCTGAGAACCTCTCCGCTCCATTACAGCTACACCCGTGGTCATCAAGCTCTCCTGTTTGTGACCGTTTCCCTGTATATCAGCTCCATGCTGCTTCGTCTCTACCTTTTATGTCTTCTTCAATCAGGCTTGTTTCGTTTAATTTATTTATTTACGATCATTAACCAGGAACAAAACCAAACATTACAAAGGTTGCCATAGCAAAAAAACAAGTGTCAGTCGAATAAACAATATCACAGCCGCAATTAGAGCGATAACAATCATCATCAGAGCCGTCTCGTGAACAGTCCGCGCTCCTCTTGGAATCCGCCAAGGAGCTACGCACGCACCCTAATGGCTGTTTAGCAGCATGTTACCATGGTGTAAGAAACAAGGGAATCATTATCCACAGGTAAAAATTTAACGAAAAAGCCATCAGGATGTCCAGAGGATGGCGACCCCCTCTAGACCCTGCCGGCCAAGGGACTCTCACCCCCCTTGCTGCCTTCTCCCCATGCCCCTGGTGCGCAGAGCCATGAGTTGGGACAGAAATGCATTTGTTTCACACACTGGTCATAGTGAGCTACTGTGGCTTCTACCAGCTTCCCTCGCAGACCTCTAAGAACCCCCCAAAACTCACCTGGCTGACACTGAACAGATGCAATTCGAGTGAAGGAAACGATCCCCTACCCCCACTGCCATTGCTTCACCCCCAGGGCCAATTCTGCTGGAAGTGGGGCATTTTTTAAGTCCCATGGTCAGAACATGAGTTGCAACATATGCTGCATGAGGACAGTAGCTGCTGATACTCTAGCATGAAACATGCCAAGCTGAATGAAGATGGAGGGAATGCAGACGGGGGAGGTTTCCCCTTCATACTCCGGAGCCAGCCCTGGATTGGAGGAGGGATTTGCTGTGGCAATCGAGTCGGGATCTCTGCTTGGGAAACCAAGTGGTCGTGACCAGTTCAAAAACAAGCATTCCCAGGGGGCTTGTATCGGAAGGCTGAACACGCTTGCTTTCCTCAGGACGGCTTAACTGTCTTTTGCAAACTTAGCACTCTCAGTGCAGTTATGGGCAGCTCTTCACAAGCCCATAGGCAGACAGGGAGACAGGGCCACTCATGAAGCTAGGCTGCCAAGATGTGACAAAAGCCGCCGCATGAGCTGAATTTCGGCCTGCCTAATGCTGTTGGAAAGGCAGGATCTTGGTTCCTTTTGTAATTTGGTCACACTGACCGCCCGGGACTTTGAGCCTGTTGCTGCCACCTTGGCTTCAATGACAGCAGCTTAAATAAAAAGGCTCCTTTCGGCTCCACAGGGTAGTGGATCAGGCTGCCTTTTAAAAAATGCTCTGATATTCTTCCAGTTTCTCAGCCGCGCTTTGAAATCTGTCTCTGACTCAGTCAACCTGCATTCGCTTTACTAATAATTTCTAGTGGAGCAAGACCAGCTCTTTACTCTTCCTTCCTTTCCCCCATTTAATACCAGCTACTGGATTAAGCGGCCATTTGATCATTCTCTCCAAGGCAGCTTTCGCGGGTCCTGCAATCATCTCATCACAGGGTGGTGCCCAACTGAATCCCCAAAGCAGGTGCTTAGGTTCAATACATTCTTCACAGGAATGATGGCATTTTTATCATCCTTAAAAAAAAAAATTGAAGGAGAGTTTTGGGATGAGAATAAAACAGCACTAAATCATGCTTTACAACCTAGGGAGCCCCCTCCCTCCCTCCCTCCCTCTCGCCTTCCCTACTAAGGGTGTTTCACACATCACAGTGGCAAGTAAGTAAAAGAGAACCACTGTTCTCGGCAAGCACATGCTCTCGGGGCGAGCTGGTGTTTCCACCCCTTTCCATGGATTGCTAACTGGTTGAAGGACAGGAAACAGAGGGCAGGGATACATTGAGAGATTTTTTCACAATGGAGGGAGGGAAGGAAGAAGTGGAGTCCCACAGGGCTGGGACCGGTGCTTTTTAATGTCTTCATAAATGACCGAGAAGTAGCAGTAAACAGCCAGGTGGCCAGATGTGGAGATGATACCAAACTCTTTTGGGTAGTGAAATCCAAAAAGGGATTGTGAAGAGCTCCCAAAGGATCTCTCCAAACTGGGCGAGCGGGCGACAAAATGGCAAATGCGCTTCACTGTTGGCAAGTGTAAGGTCATGTACATTGGGATGAAAACCCCCAACTTCAAGGATGCGCTGATGGGATCGGAGCTGTCAGTGACTGACCAGTAGAGGGATCTTGGGGTCCTGGTGGACAGTTCGTTGGAAGTGTTGACTCAATGTGCGGCAGCTGTGAAAAAGGCCAGTTCCATGCTAGGGGTCATTAGGAAAGGGACTGAAAAGAAAACTGCAAATATTATAATGCCCTTATATAAAACTAGGGTGCGGGCACACCGGGAGTCCTGCATACAATTCTGGTCACCACATCTAAAAAAAGGACCAGCTCCTGAGTGACTCAGCTGTTCCTTGGGTCACCTGCTCAGTTTGGGGCTTTATAGGAAGGTTCCTTTTGGTGGCGGGCCCGCCACTGAAGGGGCGACACCAAAGGGGGTGGCCCTTTGGGGGAGCCACTTTGGGGGAGAACAAGGGCGAAGGCTAGAGGGCTTCAGTTTAATTAGTTTTCAGCTGTTTTAGACTTGGGTTGAAGTTGTTGTAATGTGTTTGGGTCCATCTGGAGATTGGGGGACAGGGAAACGCCTTGGTTGACTATGGGGCAGCTATCCTGGTGGTGGTGGGGAATAGAAGAAGTAATGTTGGCAAGTCTCAGTGATACATACCAGGTCGGCCTCCTCATCCATGATCAAATCATGGATGAATTCAGATTGATTTTGGACCGACCTGGCATTACAGAGGAGCAGTGAAGCAGCCGTTCCAGGGAAGGGCTAGTCAGAAATTTAATAGCCGTCTCCCCTTCTGGCTGTCCTGCCAGCTCTTTGACCTTGGGGAGCACTGCCAACAACCCACAAAGCCTTTCACTGTAATGCCAGGTTGGTCCAAAATATACCTGAAGTCATCCATGATCTGATTATGGGTGAAGGGGCCGACCTGGTATGTATCACCCAGACTTGGTTGGGGGAGGCTAGTGGTCCAGTTTGGTCCCAGCTTCTCCTTCCAGGATATTCTGTAGAGGAGCAGGTGAGGGGGTGTGGGCGGGGACGTGGGGTGGCCGTGGTCTATAAGGATAATATCTCCCTTACCAGGGTCCCTGTTAGGGTATCGGACCATATTGAATGTGTGTACAGTCCTTATGTTTGGGGACCAGGGATAGATTGGGACTTCTGTTGGTATACCGATCGCCCCGTTGCCCAGAGCAATCCCTTACTGAGCTCACGGACTTGGTCACAGAGCTCGCGTTGGAGTCTTCCGGACTCTTGGTGCTGGGGGACTTCCATGTTCATTTCAGGACCAATCTGTCCAGGGTCGCTCAGGAGTTCATAGCAGCCATGACAACTTTGGGCCTATCCCAAGTGGTCTCTGGACTGATGCATATTGCAGGTCACATGCTTGATTTGGTCTTTCACTCTGATCAGGGTGGTGTTCCAGGGGTGGGGAACCCTGTGATTTCCCCATTGTCATGGATGGACCACCATCAGGTTAAGGTTGGTCTTACAACCAATTCTCACCTCCGCAGGGGCGAGGGGCCTATTAGAATGGTCCGCCCGAAAAGGTTTTTGGAACCAGTAAGATTCCAATAAGCCTTGGAGGGATTCAGTGTTGGCTTTGCTAGCGATCCTGTTCATGCCTTGGTTAAGAACTAGAACAACTTGCTCACCAGGGCAGTAGACACAATGGCTTCCAAGCGTCCCCTCCAACCCACTTGAAATTTGGCCCCTTGGTATACAGAATATCTACGGGGGCTGAAGCAGCAAGGTAGGCGACTGGAGCACAAGTGGATTATTATTATTATTATTATTATTATTATTATTATTATTATTATTATTATTATTATTTCTTGTTTACACAGTCAGACAGGCGTCATTGACTGGTTTGTTTTATCCAGACATCGAGTCCTTCCCAAGGACCTGAGATAGCTGAATTTTATTGTCAATGGTTATAGATATCATCGCAGAATACAGGCTGTTCCCAGTAAAGCTGCTTTTTGTAATTGGCTGGTGGTGATTTCTGTGACCCCGATGGTGTTGAGGTGCTCTTCAAGGGCTTTTGGAACTGCACCCAGGGTGCCAATGACCACTGGGATTATTTGGGTCTTTTTCTGCCACAGCCTTTCCATTTCAATTTGTAGATCTTTGTATTTGGTGATTTTTTCGATTTCTTTTTCTTCTATTCTGCCATCCCCTGGTATTGCTATGTCGATTATTTTGACTTGTTTTTCTTTCTTCTCGACTACAGTGATAGCTGGTGTATTGTGTGGTAGATGTTTGTCTGTTTGTAGTCGGAAGTCCCATAATATTTTTACATCTTCATTTTCTACCACTTTTTCAATTTTATGGTCCCACCAATTTTTGGCTACAGGTAGCTTGTCTTTTTTGCAGATGTTCCAGTGTATCATCCCTGCTACCTTGTCATGCCCTTGTTTGTAGTCAGTCTGTGCGATCTTTTTACAACAGCTGATTAGGTGGTCCGCTCTTTCATCTGCTTCTTTACAAAGGTGGCACTTGCTGTTTGTTGGGGATTTTTCGACTTTGGCTCTTATTGCATTTGTTCTTAGCGCCTGTTCTTGCTCAGCCAGTATTAAACCCTCTGTTTCTTTCTTCAAGTAACCATTCTTAAGCCATTGCCAGGTCTTGGTGATGCCTGATTTTCCACTTATATTGTGCAAATATTGACCATGCAGGGGCTTATTTCTCCAGTTTTCTGCTCGGTTCTTGACTTGTTCTTTCTTGTAGGCCTGCTTTCTTTCATTGGTGTTGAAGAGTTTTGAGTAATTGACCATTTGAAGTGCATCTTCTTCACTGTCCTTTTTATATTCTTCAAGGCCTCTTTTCTCCTCCTCTACTGTTTGATGGACTTGCAGCATTCCTCTTCCACCTGAGCTGCGAGGAAGGTATAGCCTATCGACATCACTGCGGGGGTGCAGAGCATGATTGATGGTCATGATTTTCCTGGTCTTATGATCCAGCATCTCTAGCTCTGCCTGGGTCCGGTCTATTATTCCTGCAGTGTATCTGATAACAGGTATAGCCCAGGTGTTTATGGCTTGTATGGTGTTCCCGCCATTGAGTTTGGACTTGAGGATTTTTCTAACTCTCCTGATGTATTCACTTCCAATTTTTCTTTTAACTTCAGTGTGTGCGATGTAATCAGCCTGGAGAATGCCCATGTATTTATAATGTTCTTTCTCTTCCAGGTTCTTGATGTTGCTTCCATTGGGCAGTTCTATTCCTTCTGTTTTTGTTACTTTCCCTCTGTTCATTATTAATGCAGCACACTTGTCTAGTCCAAACTCCATTGCTATATCGCTACTGAGTCATTGCTGCCAAAGGGGCCCCAACCAAGGACTGAATACATATGCAGGCTTCTACTTTTCAGAGGTCCGATGTTGTTCTATTCTACAAGCCTTGTCTTCTTGGTTCCATGTCATATTCTAATGTTCTGGGATGGTGGATTTGGGGTTTTCATGAGCTGTACGCCATGATCATCACAATGACAACAAATTAAGGCTTGACTTATCTTGCTTTGCATGTCATGCG
Organism: Hemicordylus capensis; assembly: GCF_027244095.1. NCBI lineage: Eukaryota > Metazoa > Chordata > Lepidosauria > Squamata > Cordylidae > Hemicordylus > Hemicordylus capensis. The sequence continues at coordinate 14,692,083 of NC_069668.1, read as the reverse complement.
TCTGTCTCATATATCAGTTTCACCTTTTCATTTGCATGACTGAAATTAATGGACTTTTGCACGATATTCTCATTTTCCGAGTTTCACCTGTATGTTGCTTTCATTGGTTTTCAGATGGCATTTGACTCTATTTCAAGAGGCTTTCTTTGGGCAAAACGGTTTCAAACATCAATTGATAGGAGGCTATTGTTATTAGTCCATAGACTTCATGAAAACTCAACTCTCTGTGTACGCCTTGATTACATGGGTCATCTCTCAAAGAAAACACCCACAAAAAAGGCAGTCAGACAGGGCTGCATATTAGCCCCTTTTTATTTAATTTCTATGTGAATGGCTTAATCCAGCGGCTACAAGGTACGGATACACATGCCCCCAAACTGGCTGATAAATATCTATCGATTCTTGTGTATGTAGACAGCATTTATTATCTGTCTTGAGTGTGCACACAGTTAACACCAGAACCGCCCTGCTGGAGCTGGCACAAGACCTCTCTCGCCCAGCCTCCTGCTTCACACCAGATGCTTCTGGGGAGCAGCCCCCAGGCAGGAGGGGAGGCCATGCCCTCTCTCTCCCTGCTGCTGCTGCTGCTCCCCTGCCACTGGGACTGAGAGGCATCTTGCCTCTGAGGCCGGAGGCGGCCTCGAGCCACCAGAACCAGACTAGTGGCCATGGATAGACCTGTCCTCCCTGAATCAGTCTACGCCCCTTTTAAAGCCATCCCAGCTGGTGGCCCTCACCACGCACGAAGTAAACACACATTGAGTGGATTGCCTTTCTTAAAAGCTCTTCCTTTCTCCTGTATTTTTGCAATATTGGCGTCTCACTTTTTCAGCCGGGTTAGAGGATGATCATAGTGCCTTTGCAGGGAGGATACTGGACAGGGGCGTCTCAAGGTTGGAGGGGGCCCAGAGACAAGATTTTAAAATGCTTCCCCCCCCCCACTGAAGCTCAGCTCCTGAAGTAAAGAAATCTTAAAGGAGGCTAAAAAGCATCAGGTTTTGTCAGTGGTGGACGATGCAAGTCATTGAATGGTCCTCGAGAAAGACCGGCTGTTCTGGTCGCTCCAGGTCTTCACACTCCCATCAGTTTCGGAGGATGAATACAACTGAAGGAAGCCCGGGCGGGTGCGTGGCTGGGGGAGTCAGTCAGGTGACTTGCCTCTGGGGGCCCCCCCAAGGCAGTGGGCCCCCAGACAACTGTCCCCCCTGGCCCTATGAGAGTGACGCCCCTGCTATTGGGGCCCCCCCGGGAGAAGTCTTGTCTTGCATTACCTGCTTCTCCTTGTCTCGTGTTGAGAAACGCAGGCGGAGTGGGCGGTGCCCTCCCTCCTCAAGCTCCGCCCCTTACTCGTGGGGTCTGGTTTCCAGGGAGCGGGGAATGGGGCCCCATATAACTTGGCTGCAGCCCATTTGAAGTCTAGAGCGGTATTCTGGTAGAGTTCTGGATTGTACCACTTAGACCAGAATTGTGTGTGTGTGTGTGTGATTCTGGAAGTTGCCACTTCAGTCTGGAATCGTGGGGGGGGGGTTTGCATTCTGGATGGTACCCCTGCAAAGGTTCGGTGGGGAGGTTTCCGAATGTAGAAAACGGAAAATCGGATTTTTAATCTAGAAGGTCCAGAAAATACGGCCTTTCTGCCCAGATCCTCAAGGCAATCAAACAAACAAAATAAAAAAAGTTTTATCCTCAAGGCACAAAACAAACAAAAGAGTTTGTTCTATGTATTTAACACGGCATAAGCTACAGACCAGAAAACAGGCAGAGGCAGAAGCGGATTTGGGGTGGGAGTGGGGGGACCCATACAGCTGACGATAATTGACATTCCATCCCTCGACAAGTATTACGGATGCACTCAATCCGTGGAACCCTAACCCTTTCCCAGGGAATCCAATTACAGGCAGGACTCTTGGACTGCTAATGGAGGGGGCCCTGGAGCTCCTGTATTTCTTGAGAATACTTCCCACCCGTCCAGCGCTGTCCTGCTCCGGGAGGCAGCTTTAAGTTTGCAAGCGAAGAGGCAGAATCCTGTCTCATCAATTCTATTACGGCCATTGGCCAGCAGAAAGAGGAGTAACAAATAGGAGGCATCATCATCCCAAAAGCATGGAAAGGGAAGCACTCAGTTCGCCAGGACTTCTCGAACCCGGGACCCCACCATCCCCAGGGAGTTATAGCCCAACATAGCCGGGGGGGGGGGGCTGGAGTTTGAGAACCCCAGAAATAAGCGGCTTTGTGTGCCAAAACGCACCGACAGTTAGCTCTTAGTCTGCCTTGTTGTGCTGCAGAGATTTTCCCGGCGTAGGGAGAGGCTTTGGCTCTGCAACCCAGATGCGGCTACTGCTTAGAGCTCCACAAACTGTCCATACCCAGTGGGTGCTCCTTCATGGCTAGTGCACCCAAGAACCCCCAATGAAAATCTTCATAGACAGATAAGGAGAGGAGAGCTGGTCTTTGCTTAGTTGCACTCTTCCTCAGCTAGGGATTTCTCAGCAAATCGAGGCGCCTCGGAAGCTGCTGCCCTATACGGAGTCCAACCATTGGTCCGTCCCGCTCAGCATTGTCTGCACTGACTGGCAGCAGCTCTCCAAGGTTTCAGGCTCAGGGGTCTCTCTCAGCCCTACCTGGAGATGCTGCCAGGGACTGAAGCCAGGGCTTGCCACTGAGGGGAGCTGGTCTGGGGGTCGCAAGCATGCCTTGTCTCCTTAGCTGAGCAGGGTCCGCCCTGGTTGCATCTGAATGGGAGACTTGATGTGTGAACAGCACTGTAAGTTTCCGTAGGGCAGGGATTCTCAACGTGTGGGTCCCCAGGTGTTATTGGACTTCAACTCCCATAATCCCCAGGCCCTGCAGGGGATGGAGCCGCTCTGGGAAGAGCATCTAGGTTCCCGATTCCTTCCCTGGCAGCAGCATCTCCAAGAGAGGGCGGAGAGAGACTCCTGCCTGCAACCTGGGAGAAGCCGCTGCCAGCCTGGGTAGACAATCCTGAGCTGGATGGACCAAGGGTCTGACTCAGTAGATGGCAGCTTCCTATGTTCCTATTACAGCCCCATCGTCCCCTTCATTTGCCCAGTCCTGGAACAAGCACATGATGGAGGGGGCAAGTCCTCATCCCTGGGGAGGGCTTCAGGACTCCCTGCCTGCATGCCCCCCCTGCTCTTAATAAACCCATCCACCCCTTGCTCTCCCTGCTTCACACAAGCTTGGGGCAGACCCACACTTAAAGAGCTGCGCTTGCTACCAGCACGACCCGCTCTGGGCCTGGGCCTTTTGATAAATTTTATTTTATTTTTATTTCATTTTTTACCTTTTCTATCCCGCTTTTCCTCCAAGGAGCCCAGAGCGGGGTACTACAGACTTCAGTTTCGCCTCACAACAACCCTGTGAAGTAGGTGAGGCTGAGACGGGCCCAGAGTCACCCAGGAAGTATCCTGGCTGAATGGGGATTTGAACTCGGGTCTCCCCGGTCCTAGTCCAGCACTCTTAACTACTACACCGCGAGATACGCTGAATCTGTTCAGGAGGCCTTTGGGTGGAAAGGAGCAGGAAGGAGATTTGATTGGCTTATTGAGCAAGCGTCGACACACTGCCAGAAAGGTGCATCTTGCGCAACTCCCCCCTTCTCCCCCCCCCCAAGAATGGGCAACTTTTTCTTTGGTGAACAGCTAGAAAGGGATGGGGGCCTTGAAGAGGATGGTGGGAGAGGCGTGGGAGGGGTTTAGCCTTGCTGGCATTTTGCTTGCCCTCTGAGCTTACAGATCGGTGGCCCGTGTTGTTTGCTTTTGATGCTGCCAGTCGTTTTGTGGCGGTTTGGAATTGGGCTCCCCGTTCGGGTATTTGAAAGCCAGGAGCTTAGCTAGACGGCTCCCAGTAGCCAAGCGGTCCAAATGCAGGACTCTTGAGTCGCGCGGGAAGTGGCAGCCACTCTGCGCCGAGTAGGATTCTAGTCTCAGAGTCTATAATTTGGGGAGGAATGCTGGTCTTGTGATAGCAAGCATGACTGGTTCCCTTTGCTAAGCAGAGTCTGCCCAGGTTTGCATTTAAATGGGGGACCACAGGTGTGAGCAGCGTAAGATATTCCCCTGAAGGGTTGGGTCCAGAGCACCTGTACGCAGAAGGCTCCAAGTTCCCTCCCGGGCATTTCCAGGTAGGGCTGAGAGAGACTCCTCCTGCCTGCAACCTGGGAGAAGCTGCTGCCAGTCTGGGCAGAGAATCCTGAGCAAGACACACCAAGGGTCTGACTCAGTAGAAGGCAGCTTCCTCTGTTCCTAGCCTGTTAGTCTGAGTAAATGAGGGTGGCAGTCCTAAGCACTGCCGAGGGACTAAATCCCATTGGATAGGATTGATTACTATAACTTACTCGTGAGTAAACACGCTTAGGGTTGTGCCACAAATACCTGGTGAGACGTCTCCCTTTAGCTACCTCTTATACACCTGAACTGTACGTATTTGTTTATTAATCTCTTGCTGCTGCTGTCTCCTAAAGTGGCATTCTGTGTGGCTTGAAAGCTTGCTACTTTATTGCTGGGTGAGGGGGTTGTACCTGGAGCTTATTACCCTGCTCTTCCAAATTGTCTCTGAAAGCAGAAGTGGTGTGTTAATTAAAAATCAATGTTTGATTGAACGTTTAATTCCGTTTGAGCCCAGAGTGATGTCCATGGTTATGTAGATCCTCACAACAGCCCTGTGAGGTAGGTTAGGCGGAGATAGAAGTGGCTGGCCCAGAGTCACCCAGCGAGCTTCATGGCTGAACGGGGATTTGAACTCGGGTCTTCCTGGCCCTAGTCCAGCACTCGAACCACTACCTGCACTGTCCACTCCTCATTCAACAGCCTTTCTGGGTTCTCTCTCTCTCTCTCTTCTAGGAAGCCGCAGCTCCTGCAGGGCGTCTACATGATGGGCTTCAATAGAGGCCTTCCAAGATCCAGGAGAAGGCCTTGCCGATGATGCTGGCAGAGCCGTAAGTAGGCTGTTTGAGGGGGCTCTCAAACTTCCCATAGCCTGGGAAACATTCTAGCGGGGATTCAAACCGGCAACCTCTGGCTTGCTAAAAAAGAAACAACCTCACAATTGACGTATGCGTATCGGGTGATATGAACGGTCAAGGGATAAGGGGTCTAGCCAACCAATATCCCTATAAACAAGTAAAGATAATATGTTCTAAGGGTTTCTTTGTGGGGCAGTGAGTCTAGGCAGGGGTGAAGAAATGTTTAGCTCAGTTTATCAGCCAGACAAAATGTTTTCCTTGTCCAGCTATGTTGGCAGGACTTTTTTTGCTCGTCGGGCATCATGTTTCGCTCGTCACAGACTAGTAGACTAGTGGATTTCTGCGGCCCTGGGTATGAGAGTGGTGGAGAGAGGATGGGAAGGGGTTGCCAGTCATGCAGATAAAGCTCCACACTAACTCGCCCAGGCCTGGTCACCCAGCTTGCTGAAGTGATTGTATTCCTCTTTACCGGTGGTAAGTATGATAAAGTACTTTGATATCATTAACTGCATAATTGTGTCCGGACATTTTTCTGTGAGTCAATGAATTGTTCTGGAGGGCCTAGTTCCCTGCTCTTCTGCCGAAGGTAATGGCCCTGTAGAGGAGAGTGAATGTTTCAGGAAGGTAATCATGCATTCTTACGCTTGCCAGTGGCTTTAGCTCAGTCCTCACCTGGTGGCTGCCTACCCCGAAGGAGCGGCGTGCTCCTGAATTGGGGTCAGCGCAGTCTCTCTACCGAGGTTAGATCCCAGGAGAGCAGAGAGTAACCACCATCCATAGCACAATTTCCTACAGAAACGGGCTTCATTCATACATACATAGACATAAGCCTTTATTACGGTCAGAGACCAGCATAAAATGACACATTAAATGAAAGTAATATTAGAGCAAGGTTACATGTTGAGAGAGGTGATTGCAAATATGATGGTAGCTATGATGACAGCTCTTGTGAAAAGGCAAGAATTTTAAAATAATTATAACTTAAAAGAAACAAGCCACACTGCTAAGAAACTAAAACCGCTTCACATCATAAAATGCACAGAAAGGATAAAAGGGGCATTTAAAAAGCTAAAGTTAAGATTGGTTACCATACATTAGACTATGACGAAAAACGATAGAGTTACGCTCAATACTAAAATACGCGGCATGGTGAAATCGCACCGCGTTCATCTAACGGTGCTTCGTTCTTCTCCTTCCTCTTGGCGTCGCCCTGCAGCCCGCAGAACCTCGTTGCCCAGACTCAGTCTGGTCCCAGGAAGACGGCGGCGGTGTTTGCGTCGGCCATGTCGAGCCGCGTGGAACCCGAGAACAAATACCCACAGGCAGCTTGGCCCTTGGAGTGGCGCCGGGGAGGGAAGCCCCGTCTCCCCCGGCGAAGGGCATGCTCTCGCTGGCCATATTCGTCAGCTGGTCCAGGATGCCGGCGCAAGGATGCTCGGGGGTGCCAGTCGCTTCCTGAGCATCACACCCACCCTGCCTCAGCCCCATTGGCTACTGGCCGGCTTCCGGGCGAGATCCAAGGTGCTGGTCTGGACCTTTGCAGCCCTCCACGGCTTGGGGCCGGGGTGCCGGTCGGACCGCATGCGCCCCTATGAATCTGCCAGTCTCCTTCAGGAAGCTTCCCCAGACAAGCCAGGCCTCCTTGCTCTTGCAGTGCCCGTGCCTCTCCCCGGCTTCCGACGGGCACGGTGACTGAGCAGATGGGCAGGTTCTACCCAGAGCCGAAGCTGGGTCCGCGGCCACCAACGTGAGCGTGGCCTCTCCCGTGGGGGTCCTCCGGGCGTGGGGAGGGGGTTGGAAGCCAGCCGGGGCCCAGGGAAGCCCCTCGAGAGCTGGTTTCCGTGGGGAGAGTTGGAAGGGGCGGAGTGATCCAGGGTTGCAGGCTGGCGGCTGCAGGAGCCGGCGGATCGCGTCGTGTCCCGCCGCGAGGAGCCCCGCAAAGGTGCCGATGTCTTGCGTCTGGACCTCCCTGCGACACTGAATAAATGATCATGATGACGATAACAACATTGACAACGTTGATGATAAAATTCAGCCATCCCGGGTCCTTGGGAAGGACTCGCTGTCTGGATAAAACAAACCAGTCCGTAACACCTGTCGAACAAGAACTAGTCATTTAAAACTCCATCTCTGGCTCCTGCTTTGTGTTCCCCACCGACTGAGAGGCAGCCGGTGGCTACGAAGAAGAGACTTCATTAGTGCTAACTCAGCAAAGAGGCTCCTTGTGAAAGCGGCGATGCTCTTTATTTGGACAGGGGGAGAGCGACTGGCCTTCTCCGCCCCCAGCACAGCATCCCTCCAGTGGCTGTGGCTGGGGTCTATTTCATGATCCTTCTAAAGATTGTGAGCCCTTTGGGGACAGGGAGCCACCGACTTCTTCTTATTTCCTATGTAAACTGGCTGGCAAGCGGAATATAAATGTTTGTCGTAGTAATGGCCCCAGGGTGGTGGAATCCCCCTACTAGGGAGGCTTGCTGTGCCGTGTCTCTCTTGGCTTCTGAAGGCTAAGCCAGATGGTGCTTTTTCAGAGGTTTCCGGGGGTTGGCGAATCTTAGGATATTGTGCAGAGTGCTACTGAGACGTCCTGCTTCTACCTTATTCTGGAGCTGTTTTGTGTGTGGCCTTTTTATTTTGTCGGTGGATAGAGCCAGCGTGGTGTAGTGGTAAGAGTGGTGGACTTGGGGCCGGGGAGACCTGCGTTCGAATCCCTGTTCATCCACAAAATTCTCTGGGTGACTCCCTTCTCTCCCAGCCTGACGTCCCTCACAGGGCAGTTGTGGGGAGAGACGTGACCAAGTACACCACTTTGGATTCCTTGGAGGAAGAGTGGGATGTAAACGTAAAAAAAATAGATTGCTGGATCTGGATCAAAGAGCAGGAAATAAATCTCTTCGATGAATAAATTAACCTGCATAGATCACGTTGGCTTTCGATCAAGCCGCAACTGGCTGGTTCTTCTGTGGGACACATCCAGAGGATCCTGAGTGTGATAATTTGTAGGCTGAGCCAGCCGGGGAGGAGAGTTGGTCTTGTGGTAGCAAGAAATTGGTCCCCTTTGCTCAGCAGGGTCCACCCTGGTTTGCATTTGGATGGGAGGCTTGATGTGTGAGAGATTCCCCTTAGGGGATGGGAGCGCTCTGGGGAGAGCACCTAGGTCCCAAGTTCCCTCCCTGACAGCTTCTCCAAGGTAGGGCTGAGAGAGATTCCTGCCTGAAAGCTGGGAGAGGCCGCTGCCAGTCTGAGTAGACAATCCTGAGCTAGGTGGACTAAGGGTCTGACTCAGTATATGGCAGCTTCCTGGCTCCTCCCAAATTAGAGTTTCTACGGGCAACCTGACGGCGTCGCTGTAGAGCTTGAGTCTTCTGGTTGCAGGACTGAGAAATCCTTTAAATGCAGAATATTAGACCCGGAGAGAGAAACCCGTCGTGTGTGTGGAGGGCAGGGAGAGAAAGAAATCAGTGGCCACTGGTGGGAGACCAGCAGAAGCACTGCTTGACCAAGACGGGCATGATCCCTTAGGAAGACTTGCGCAGGAGGAGGTTCCCAAGTGGACTGTGGTCTCCTGAGCCCCAACCCACGTCTTGCCTCATCTCTCAACAGTGGAGCGTGGTCAGAAGACCGCCGAGCAGATCGTCATCGCCACCCCAGGCACCGTCCTGGACTGGAGCTCCAAGCTGGAGTTCCTCGATCCCCAGAAGATCAAAGTCTTTGTCTTGGATGAGGCCGATGTCATGCTTGGCACCCAAGGCCACCAGGACCAGAGCATCCTCATCCAGAGGTGAGGGCGGCCACACGGTTACCTGGCTTGTGGTGTGGAGGCTTCTCTCTTTCTGATTTGATATGGATGATATTATTATTAATTACATGAACATAATTAATATATCCAGATCTGGCAGGTCTGGACATGGTTCCACCAAGTTGCGGATACGGTCCGCACATCGGGACCAGGCCTTCTCTGTGGCTGCCCCAGGGCTTTGGGACTCGCTCCCTGCTGAAATTAGAGCATCTCCTTCTCGGTGTTTTTTTTAGGACCTTGAAGATGTGCCTGTTGTCCCAGGCCTTCAACTGAGATCAAATTTTTAAATTTCAATGTGTTTTTATTGATTAGGATTGTTATACTTTATGAATTTTAAATCTTTTATATTTTTATACTATGTTTTAATTTGTACACCGCCTAGAGATTTCAATATTAGGCGGGATATAAATCCAATCAATAAATATATCCTGCTTTCCAGAGCAACAGAGTCCAACTCTGATCCTCTTTCTACATGATAGCCCTTCAGATATTTGAAGACAGCGATCCTATCTTCCCTCTTATCTTCCCTAGACCAAGCCTGCTCAACTTAGCCCCCCCCCAGCTGTTTTTTTTTACTACAACTCCCATAATCCCCAGTCACAGTGGCCAATAGCCAGGGATTATGGGAGTTGTCATATCCGCAGGAGGGCCAAAGTTGAGCAGGCCTGGTGTAAACTGCCATGGTCATCAGAGAATGCCTGACTTCATGTCCCTCCATCATTTGCAGATGGGATGGGAGAGGGGTTACCTGGGGCACCACCTTCTCCTTGGCAAGGCCCAGACTGCGGATTTCCTTACCCGACAAGATCTCGCTGGCCCCTTCTCTGGGAACGTGGCCAATACAAGGATTCTGTTCAAATGAGCATCTTGTGAGAATCCTCCTCAGGATGCTTCGATCTGGGCTTTGGCAGCTGCTTTTATCTATTTATCTATTTCTTTATTTGATTTCTATACCGCTCTTCCAGAAATGGCACAGAGAAATACTCAATAAATAAGATGGCTCCCTGTCCCCAAAGGCGGACGCCAGCCACAGTCACTGGAGGGATGCTGTGCTGGGGGTGGATCGGGCCAGTGACTCTCCCCCTGCTAAGTAAAGAGAATCAGCACGTTAAAAAGGTGCCTCTTTGCCTTGTGCTAGCTGTTTTAATTATTTGGGGTTGATCGTTTTTTAGCATTATTCTTTTGATATTTGTTAGCTACCTCGAATGCCCCATTTGGAAGGGAAATGTGAGATTTTTCCCCCTAAAGAAAAAATAAAGCAGGCATTCACCACTTGGTCCTTCTGCTCTGCTCCCTGTTTTGCATTTTGAGGAGGAAGGAATATTTTCCAAGAAACACCTGCATCTTTTGCTATAAAGACAGTTCCTCTACGTAGACAATACTGAGCTAGATGGACCAGTGGTCTGTGTTGGTATATGGCCGCTGACTATGTTCTTGTGTTCGTGTGTTACAAAGTGTTCTTACAGTTAAAAAAAAAATCCCACCCCCGGTGTTTCCCAACCAGGGTTCCTCCAGATCAGTTCAGTTCAAAGTTTATTACAGTCTATGACCAGCACAACAAGGAAATAAAATAGAACATATAACACAGTTTAGGATAAAAACATAATACCAGATATTTACTTCTAGATATTCTATGAGATTCTAATAATGCAAACATCTGATCCATTAATTGGCCTTAAGTTGGCCTGGGAAAATGACCTTCAACAAACTATTAGGGACTCACGATGGAATGGAATACTGAAATGGAAGCCGGTGGTTTCTACCTCTTCCCGAATTAGAGAGAATTTTGTTAAGCTCTTTCATAGGTGGTATTAGATTATCCCACATGAATAAGAGTTTGTCCCCGCTATGCTGGAACAGCTGTGCAAACAGGGGGACATACTTCCATCTATGGTGGTCTTGTCCCACTATTTTCTGCTTTGGGACCGAGGTATTTTTAGAAATGGGTAAAATTACACAACAGAGGTTAGCTGTGAGACCAGAGTTGGCTCTGTTAAATGTATTCTCGGGAGCTAATTTGGCATTGTTGTCAAAGGATCTTATGGTTTTTTATGTCAACTGCGGCTAGATTATCCATTGCACAATACTGGAAGCACAAAACTATGTCTTTGGCATCTTGGTATCAGTCCATGTGGCATATTGATATTGCCATATCTGAAAAATTGACCCATATAATTTGTCTTCGAGCGGGTCAAGCTAATTCTAACGATTTTTCCATGATATGGTCAGATTTTATTCTGTTCACAAATCAAGATAATTTTGGTCATTCTCCTCCATCTGATTGTTTACATCTCTAAGGATGGTTAATGGATGTCATGATGTATCAGTTTTACTATTCATGTTTATGTATTGTCTTATTACATTTAAAACAAAAACATAAGACCAGATGTTGGCAGCATAAACCACGGCTGGGGAGGCTTGGAGTTCTAGTTGGGCAACATCTGCTTCCTTGTGTCATGCCCTCGATCTCCGACAGCGAGGAGGAAGGGGGAGCTGTCCACTTTCCACTGAGGCGTGTCTGAGGGGCAGAGCTTGGCTGTCAGTAGTCATGAAACGGCAGTGGGAGATCCAGCTGGTGATTGAGAGCAGGCACAACAACCGGAGACAGCTGAAATCGCGCAGGACCAATCCACCGAAGAGCTAGGCAATGGAACACCACTGACACCACAACCATGCAGGCGCACGAAACGCAGAACGCAATCAGAGTCTATTAGAAGGAGCAAACGCCTCTTACTGAAGGCTGATAAGCCGTCAATTCTTGCCAGCTGGGAGCTCTCAGCTTCCGCTATAAATCATGGCACCAGCCGTCTACTACTTGCTGAAAAACAACGGACGTCAACCAGTCGGCAGCGTCCAGCCAAGCCGAGAACTTCCCTGGCAGTTGGCCAGACCGTGACACCTTGTCGTTTCGACCCTTTGGTTCGAGTCCGCTCTCCGGAGCGGAAGAGAACCGGTTGACTTCCTTCTCCAATATCGGGAGACGGCGGTGCATGGAGGAGGCCCGTCGCCCTCTTCTCTGTGGGCTTCCCAGAGGTATCCGGCTGGAAGCAGGCGGCTGGCTCTGATGGGCCTCTCGGCTCTTGCGGCCACCCTGACTCTTTGCCCTCATCTTCTAGGATGCTCCCCAAGGCCTGCCAGATGCTGCTCTTCTCGGCCACCGTTGAGGACTCGGTGTGGAACTTCGCCAAGAAAGTCGTCCCCGACCCCAAGATGGTCAAGCTGAAGCGCGAGGAGGAGACGCTGGACACCATCAAGCAGTCCTACGTCTTGTGCAACAGCCGGGAGGAGAAGTTCCAGGCCCTCTGCAACATCTATGGCACCATCACCATTGCCCAGTCCATGACCTTCTGCCACCTGAGTGTCTGGAGGGGCATATGATGGCTCTCGGGCCTCTGTGGCCAGCGGCGACATTTCACAGGAGTCCAGAAAAACGACAGGCCGGGGCGTTTTTCACACAGCAGGTTTTACTGCGGATTTACTGTGAGTTAGTTGCCCCCCAAACCGACACCAAAAGTAGCTTTTTAAAGCCCTGGGTATAAATTGGGCTACGCTCTTGGTTGAATCCCTGCTGGTATGTCCCCCAGACTATGGGAAATGTCTGTATCAGCAATATAGGAAGATGCCGAAAGGCGTCATCTCATACTGTGCGGGAGGAGGCAGTGGGAAACCCCTCCTGTATTCTGCCAAAGACCACCACAGGGCTCTGTGGGCGCCACGAGTCGACACCTACTTGACAGCACACTTTATCTTTTTACCTAAGGCACAGCGGAAAATCCAAATCGTGTGTGACTCACAGGGACTTTGGGGAGCATCTGGCCAATATGGGAACACCCCCCCTCCATTCCAGAGGTGATGGGAGCAAAAAGCCCTGTGTGAAAAACGCCCAGGGGATGATGGGGATAAATTGTAGCTGGGAAATCGTAGTTCAGCAACAGCGATTGTACCCGAGGTTGGGCATCCCTGCCACAGGATGTGATATTGGACTCAGCTTCCTGGAAGGTCTTCCCTTCCCTTTTTGAAAAGTAAGGTTCTTGCCATTAACGCTGCAAACGTTGCCTGGATGAGTGCCGCCAGCACTTCCCATAACTGGCAGAGCCGGAGCTAATTATGCAAATGAGCAAAAATGTGCCTAATTAGACAAGGATTGTGATGCAGCTTTTTCTTGAAACAAAATTCCTTGACTTGGTATGACATGATGGATCCGTGGGCAGCTAGTGCAAATAGCTCCTGGAGAACCTCTGGCCCCCAAATGTGAAATTGGGCTATGAACCTCATGGGCCTAGCGAAGAGCCTTGTGAGACCCAAAAGCCTGGAGCGTTTAGCCCGCTAACGAGATCATTGTGGCCTCTTCGTGGGGAAATGGGATCACCCCCTTTGGGAGTCCTTAAAAAGAAGTCAAGCTTTCCCCTGGTCTGTTGCACTTCATACTCCCAGATTCTCTCCCTTATGTGGTGTGTTGGTTCTCCCTTCCATTTTGCACAGGCATTGGAGGGTTGCACTCCTTGGAGTCAGACTCCCATAGAAATGAAGTCAGTGAAATGGCGGCGGGCGGCGTGGAAGGAAGCATCGTGTGTGAGGATGTGTGCTCTCTGTAGCCGGAGTTCGCTCTTCCTCCCAGTGAGGTCTTACCAGCCCCGCTTTCTTGGTTCCACTCCGCAGTCTCGCAAAATGGCGGGCTGGCTGGCAGGAGAGCTCTCGAAAGAAGGCCATCAGGTGGCACTCTTGAGCGGCGAGATGATGGTGGAGCATCGGGCCACTGTGATCGAGCGTTTCTGAGGGGGCGAGGAGAAGGTCTTGGTGACCACCAACGTCTGCGCCCGAGGTAACTGCAGCGCTCCGCTGGGGACACGAGTTGCACGGGGGAGCAGGAGCGGCCACTGAGAAGGCCTCGCTGCCGAATCCTAGAATGTCCGGGTTGCCAGGGATCTTGGAGGCCTTCCCGCCCGGCCCCCAGCTTTGTGATTCCAGGTGGCCACTTGCTTGCCCTCTCCTGGTGGTCTCGGAAGACAGTCGAGGCTCACATGGGGAGCAAGTAGGTTTTGAGAGGTTTCCCCATCGGGCGGACACACCAGTAGGTCTACAGGAAATCTTCACCGTCGGCCTGGAATCAGTGTTCAGTCCTCAGCTGCCATAGAGCAGTGGTTCCCAACCAGGGATCCTCCAGATGTGGCTGAACGGCGACTCCTCTTGCAGCTAGGAATGATGGGAGTTGGTGTTCGGCCACATCTGGAGAAACCCCGGTTGGGAACCACTGCCATAGATGAAAGGGCAGCTTTAAGCCACGCTAGTCATCAAATTAGTTGGGAGGGACCTTTGGAGGCCATCTAGTCCAACCTCCTCCTCCATGCAGGGATCTGCTACAGCCTCCCTGACAGACGGCAGCCCAGCCTCTGTTTGGAAACTTCCAGCAAAGGAGAGCCCACCAGGCAGGCTGTTCCACTGCCGGGCAGCTCCTACAGTACCTCCTAATGTCAAGCCTAAATCGGCTCCCTTGTCGTTTCAACCGGTTGTTCTAGTCCTGCCCTCGGGAGCAACAGAGAGCAAGTCTCTTTCTTCTTTGCCTTCAGATAGTTGAGGACAGGAATCATCTCTTGCTCTTGCTCCCTGGGGCAAAGAGGCACGTTCCAAAGTGGGGTCTCTCTCATACTCAGGGCTGCAGAAATCCACTAGTCTACTAGTCTGTGACGAGTGAGAAATGATGCCCAATGAGTGAAAACAGTCCTGATGAGTAATGTACCAACACAGCTGGACAAGTAAAATATTTTTGTCTGGCTGATCAACTGAGCCAACATTTCTTCACCCCTGCTTATGGGCGGAAGAGTTACTCTCCCCACCCAGCCCAGCCCAGCATCTTTTCCGTGGCGATTGCCGGTGTCTCCTTTGCATCGTCCGGTTAGACTGCGAGCCCTTTGGAGATGGGGAACGAGTCTCTCATTCTTTTCGCCACCTAAACTGCTTGGAGAACTTCCTGAAAAGCAGCATATCAATAAGTCTCCATCAACCATTCCTCCTACGAGAGGGTCAGCAACCCGATGAGATGCATGCCAAAAGTGGCCCCTGGGATGATTTCTGAGTGGCATTCCTCCTGCTAGGAATAGGGGCCGCAGTGAAGCCCGTTGCCTTCCTCTGGCTGGCGTGTCACTGTCTGCCGTAGCCTGCAGCAGAAACCTAGGACTAGTTGTGGCTGTGTCGGTTGGCTGGCTCTCTCTTGAACATGCATGCTCTGAAAAAAATGGATGCTGGATGTGAGAGCCAGTCGGTACAGCCAGAGAGGCCACCCCCGTCAGTCCTGGATGTCAAAACAGTGACCCACCAGCTGGGGGCAGGCAGCAGGCATCCGATGTGTCAGAGGGAAGGGAAGGAAGATGGTGTTGGACAGGGGGAAAGTGCGTATTTATTTTACTAATCTGTGTTTTCAGTGCGGTGCTGGTGTTAGAGGTTGTTGATGTTTACCCACAATAGGTAAAACAGCAGAGCACGAAGGAATGAACACACACTCCAGTGACCGAGTAGGGAGCAGAGGGTGGTTTGGATATTGCAGCTGTTTAGAGAAAAGACATGGAGATCCTTGTGTGACTAAACACTAAACATGTATTGGTTAAATACACTTGGATAGGAAAGACCTATCTCTAATCTAAAGGACTACATAGTGGATAGGTAAGGAGAGAGAGAGAGAGATGTTTCCATCTGCTCTCTAGGAGGAAAGGAAGGATTGTGACTCAGCCCAGGAAGTGCTGCAGAGTCAGTGACTCTACCCTGACTCACTGTCTCTACTCCCGATGCCCCTCGTGGTCATTAGGACAGTGGGTGCAAAAGGTCGAGGCACTGGAAGTTCCTCTCCAACAGCTGGCATATGTGTTTCCCAGCTGGTGGACACAAACATTTAGATATCGCTTTTCAACCCCAGAACCAGCCCCTTCACCCGCAATGCTTTCCTCCCCTAGGGATCGATGTGGAGCAGGTCTCTGTCGTCTTCAACTTTGACCTCCCGGTGGATAAAGACGGCAACCCGGATAACGAGACGCACGGGGCGCTTTGGCAAGCGGGGCCTGGCCATCAACATGGTGGACAGCAAGCACAACATGAACATCCTCAACAGGATCCAGCAGCATTTCAGTAGGTCCTTTCCAGCTTCTTTCTGCCTCGAAGCACATTCTCAAATTTATTGCCGAACTCTCTGGTTCCGGAGGGTGACTTGGGACATTGTATGATCCTGTAGGATAGTGGGGTTCTCTAACCTGGGTTCCCAGATGTTGGACTACAATTCCCATCATCCTCAGTGGCCATTGTGGTCAGGGATGATGGGAGTTGTTGTGCATTGGCATCGGGGGACCCACGTTTGAGAAGCCGGTGCTGTCGTGCCTTCATGTGTAAGGAAAACACGACGTGCAATTCTGGTCGCTCCCTGTCTCACAAAAGAGAGATCAGTGTTGGGGAATGACCCTGTTGTGCCATCCATGTGAGTGGTGCTGTGCAGAGGACAGGCCCTTGCCCCAAGGAGCCTACAGTTTGGGATGCAACACTGGAGACAATAGAGGGAAGGGGAGGAAGAGTGTGCATTTATTTTATTACTGTATTTACCTGAATCCAAGACTAGGCTTTTTGATACCAGAAACCAGGAGTCCTGTTCCTTTGGAGTAAATTCAGGTGTAACCTGCATCTAACCTCTGCTTTTTCAGGGGGTCATCTTACATTCGGAGATGTCTTCGATTCCGGTAAATATGATTAATACGTGCTTTCCATGAGGCGCTGGCACAGGAGTTTCACCGTAGGTGGCAGAGACAGTTACACACATCTATATCCCGCTTTTCAGCAAAAGTGTTCTTCACGCAGCTGCCCTGGGCGTCCTGCTTTCCAGCTGGGAGCACGCTCAGGCCGGCAGCGTGCGCAGAAACCCTGGACTGGCTCCCGTGCAGCTCGATGGCAATACCCACGCTTGCACACTTGCCTCCCCAAAGGTTACTTTTTGTCAATGAAGTATGCCTTGCCTGGTGGAAATATAAGAGCCGTGAGGACCAGAGTACAGGAGACCCTCAGATACCAGGGAGGTACCATTTGAGCAAAGTTCCGCAAACATTGGAGTCACGGGATTTGAATACTAGACCTAACTGCGGGAAACGGAGTTCGGTTCTGCACGGGCTGCTCCTGGGGACTTCAGATTTAAAAATCTTGTCAGCTGGTGCAAAGGAAGGAATGTTTGAACTTTAGACCGCCCTGAGCCACTTTAGGAAGGGCGTTAGGGATATATCAGTCAATCAGACCCCAAGAGCAGCCTCCACACTTCCCCGCTGGTTTGTAGGGGGCTCTGGGAAGTTCAAATTTAAATTCTAAATTTGAACCTTTAAACGGGCCTTCTCCGTGACTGCCCTTGGGCTTGGGGATGCGTTCCCTGTTGAAATTGGGGCCTCCCCATCTCTGGCAACTTTTAAAAAGGCACTGAAGAGACCCATTTATTCACCCAGGGCTTTCCCTTAGATGGATAGTTTTGAAACATTTTCAAGACTGGGTTTTAAAGGTTTTATGTGATTTCCATTGTTAATTGATGGGATGTTTTCAACCATTTTAATTGTAAGCCGCCCTGAGACGCAAGATTTGGGCGGTACAGAGATATTTTAAATAAAATAAACTCGGGGGCCCGGGCACAGAGCATGTGTGCCTTGAGCTGGGCCCAACCGGCAGTGTGCCCCACCACCGGCGTGCCGGGCTTTCTGGCTGGCCGGCCAGCTAACTGGCCGTTCCCCTCCAGCGGGAAGAGAGCTGGTCTGGTGGTAGCAAGCACGGCTTGTCTCCTTACGCTAAGCAGGGTCCGCCCTGGCTGCATACGAAAGGGAGACTAGAAGTGTGAGCACTGGAAGAGATTCCCCCTCAGGGGAGGATGGAGCTGCTCTGGGGAGAGCATCTCGGTTCCAGGTTCCCTCCCTGGCAGCATCTCCAAGATCAGGCTGAGAGGAGAGACTCCTGCCTGCAACCTTGGAGATGCCGCTGCCAGCCTGGGTCGACAATCCTGAGTGAGATGGACCGAGGGTCTGACTCCATATATGGCAGCTCCCTAGGTCCCCCCCACCACACACACAGCGCCTCCTCCTGGCGGCCAGGCCAACCGACAGCCGCCCGCAGCCCCCAGAGTCAACTGTCCAACTCCTTTTGGCTTTCTAGCCGTCCGCAGCCACCAAACTCCCTGCCGCTCCGGGACTCTCGCGTGCTCTTGCGAGAGGTTGCCACGCCTGGACCGTCTTGGAGAAAGAACTATAGAGAAGCTAATTCGATAGATACCCCTCCCCGTGCACCAGCTGAGAATTGGCGAGTGGCGGGGTGTTTAAACTTTCAGCCTCAAGGTGCTGCCTGAGGACTGCATCTCAGCTGACTCCTTCAGGCAGACCAGTTTAATTAGGGGGTTATGGAAAGGAAGAGGGAAACCCTGCAAATGACTGAAACGACCCCCATAACGGCAGAATTGGTGTGCATGGTTGCCTGAGAATGGGCAAAACTCTGGGAGATGAACCCCTAATAGCCAAAGGTCTCCCGGATTGGGTGGAAGACCCACTTCTCTGTCTGTCTGTCGTCTGCTGTCACGTTCTTTCTGAGGAGCAGATTCGTGGGAAACTATTTGCATCAACCCTGTCACCTGCTTCCTGGTGGCAGATTTCTTGAGGGTTATTTCCGTTGGCCCTGCCAAAGCCTGAAGATCCCCCAGCAGTAGCAGCCACCAATCTGATCATTTTGTTTTGAACTGTCATAGGGACATAGGAAGCTGCTGTCTACCGAGTCAGACCCTTGCTCCATCTAGCTCAGTATTGTCTGCACAGACTGGCAGCAGCTTCTCCAAGGTCACAGGCAGGAGTCTCTCTCAGCCCTATGCTGCCAGGGAGGGAACTTGGGAACTTCTGCATGCAAGCAGAAGCAGGCAGATGCTCTTCCCAGAGCGGCCCCATTCCCTAAGGGGAATATCTTGTAGTGCTCACATGTGCTCTCCCATTCAAATGCAAACCAGAGTGGACCCTGCTTAGCAAAGGGGCAATTCATGCTTGGTACCACAAGTCCAACTCTCCTCCCTACAGTGCCAAGAAAAGCATTCAGATCTACAACAGGCAGCCTCCTAGGGACATCGGAAGCTGCCTTTTACTGAGACAGGCCCTTGGTCCATCTAGCTCAGTACTGCCTACACAGACTGGCAGCGGCTTCTCCAAAGTAGCAGGCAGGAGTCTCTCTCAGCCCTCTCTGGAGATGCTGCCAGGGAGAGAACTTGGAACCTTCTGCTCTTCCCAGAGCAGCTCCATCCCCTGAGGGGAAGATCTTGCAGTGCTCACACAGGTAGTCTCCCATTCAAATGCAAACCAGGGTGGACCCTGCTTAGCAAAGGGCCATTCAGGCTTGCGGTCTGGAAGGTGGTATACCCATAATTCAAATACCTGGAGACTGTGCCCCTAAGTCGTTGGGCTGGACTTTTCTGCGCTTTGGGGGCAGCTCTGATCCTCTGATTGTGTTTCTTTTTGTAGACAAGAAAATCCACAAACTGGATACAGACGATTTGGACGAAATAGAGAAAATAGCTAACTGAAGTGCAGCGGCTGGAACAGATGCGTGCCGCCTCCCGTGGTCGCCCTCCCACTCCAATTGGATCGCCATCTTGATTGGCACACTTCCCAGCCAGTCGCACGCAACGGGACGTTTTTAGAGATAACCAATACACAGAAATTAGTACCTCATGGGGGAGGGGCGGGGCATGTGGCTGGACGGGATTTCGAAGGTTTGCCAAGTGCAACTCTAGGGAAAGGAGCAATGTTTACAGCAACTGTTAACGTTCTTTCTTTTTTTAGTTTAGCCTTAATGGGAAAGTCTCTTCAACTCTAAAGATGCAATGATGCCAAAAACATAGTCAGTCAATTAGGCCATCGGCAGCCCTGCTTTGATCTCTTGTCAAGTGGGGAGCACCTTTTTTAAAAAAAACACCCACAAGCCGTAGTATATTAAATGTTCAGCCACCAAGTATATGCAGACGACCTTTTTCTTTTTTTGAGAGAGCTTGAAGCAGATCGGAGCAGGGCGGAAAACCAAGTCTTCACGGAATGGGGTCTTGGCTTTGAGCTCTCATGGCGAGACGACTGGGTAGATTCTGCTTTTCCTTGGGTCGGCAGTCTGGAGAGGTTGCTCTCCACTGACCGGCACCGATCTTCAATGCCGTTCCCCCCTCAAGGAATTGGGGGAAATTGTAATCCCGCAAGGCGTCCCAAGATCCTTTGCAGATCCCAAGATCCTTCACAGAGTTCTTGGCAGGGCAGTTAACCCTTGTTGTATTTTTTAAGATCTCAGGGCAGAGATCCAATAGGCCGCTAAAAAATAAGTAGGATGTATTTCAACTTTGCTGAACCCAATAGGCGAGCGGTTAGCAGTGCTAGTTCAACTGGGACAGCTTCAGGGTTTGGAGGATGCCGGAGTGCTGTGCTGTAACACCCCGCTCTCTCCCCCGTGAGCTGCCCATTTTCTCGCAGATCCTCTTCCAAGCAGATCTGCCTCCCCAAAACGGTGGATGGCTCATCGCTGACTCCTTCACAAGAGCTGGGGCACCCTATAGACTGCATAAGGTCGGAAGTGGAGGAGGCCAGGCAGGCACTTGGTGCCATCGAAGAGGAAGGCTTCTACTCTCACCGTTGGTAAATCACCTCCTAGCATGTTTTACCTTGAAGGGGATTGGCTTTTTAGGCAGAAGCGGCCAGTTCTCCACATGCTGTCCGAATCGGGGCAGCTCCACGAATCGGGGCAGCTCCACGAATCGGGGCAGCTCCACCAAGCGCCCGTATTGAGTGGCCTTCATTTTGACGGCACTTGCCTAAGAAGCAAGAGGGTCATACAAGAATGCGGCCGGGTGGGTTCTCTCCAGCCGCCTGGACTTCAGACAAATCCGTAGCTACGAACTCAGCATCTGCTTTGATTTGGGTGGGAGCAAATCCTAGTTACAATTATGTTGACCCAAAAGATCCTTTGGTGGGAAGTGCCACCTTTGCTTCTTTTTCATGCTTAGTCACCAAGGTTTCAGTTAGCGAAATGATTCAGAGATGCATGGCAGCTCATCTGGTCCCACTCTGCTTGCAGCTTTTAGACGCAACCAAACCGTTCCCTTCCAAATTCATTTGGGTTTTCTGGTCCCATTGGCACGATGTTAGATGCACAAGGGTTCGGGCTTTCACCTGCTTTCTCTGGGCAAAGGTTAGAATATTTTTCTTCACACGGAGAGAGAATTGGAAGGACCATCAACCCCCTACTTGGTGTGGGAATCCCTTTTAAACGAACACACAAATTGTGCATTCTGGGAGGTTCCCCCCCCCCCTTTGTAATTCTTGGCTGTGAACTGTTCTGTTCAAAGACAGAAACATGGATTCTTTTAGCAATAGCAATAGCAATAGCACTTACATTTACATACCGCTTTATAGCCGGAGCTCTCTAAGCGGTTTACAATGATTTAGCATATTGCCCCCAACATTCTGGGTACTCATTTTACCGACCTCGGAAGGATGGAAGGCCGAGTCAACCTTGAGCCCCTGGTCAGGATTGAACTTGTAACCTTCTGGTTACAGGGCAGCAGTTTTACCACTGCGCCACCAGGGGCTCTTTTACCAAGTAAAAAAAGACAAAACCACACACAGTTCGTTTTTAAAATGTACCTAAAATTTTAGGAAACCTGCGTGCAGCCTCCTATCAATTTATGTAAATGGCTTTCGTGGTGGTGGGGTAGGTTTGAAAAAGAAAAAGAAAAGAAAAAACACCCCAAATTAATAAAAAAATGAACTTGCAAAACAAAAAACAAAAAACACCCCACAGATTTTTTTTTTTTTTTGGTATGCTGGGGTAGATCTATTTTTATTCTGCTGGAAATGGTAGGCGAGTGTCTTCTTGTGTGGCGTGTGGCGGGAGGCCCTTTCAAGCACCTCCTTGGGTACTGAGTGATGGCGTGAGAGCAGCCTGCCGGCACGGGATGGTCTATCCCACTGCCGCGCTCGGGTGCTCTTTCTGATGGACTTCTCAGTTGGAAGAAAGAACACAAAACACGGACGTTGGTCTCGGCTGCCTTCCTTGCGCCCGCAAGCTCTCGTCCCCAGAGCCTGGAAACTGAATGGGGCCCAAGTCAGCCCTGGCGTACGAGACGGTGAAGCCCTCATGTGATCTGCAACTTGTACAACAAGACGAGGTGGTGATGGCCACCAGCTCGGATGGCTTTAAAAGGGGCTCCGATAAATTCATGGAGGACACGGCTATCAGTGGCTCCTAATCTGAGGGCTAGAGGCACGACGCCTCTCAGGCCCAGCAACAGCAAGAGAGAGGGCATGTTCCCTCTAATGCAGGCCTGCTCAACTTAGGCCCCCCAGCTGTTTTTGGACTACAACTCCCATAATCCCCAGCCAGTGGCCAATAGCCAGGCATTATGGGAGTTGTAGGCCACCATCTGCAGGAGGGCCGAAGTTGAGCAGCCCTGCTAGTCTGAACGGGATCCCAGATGTTCTTGACTACAACTCCCACAATTCCCAGTCAAAGGCTGGGAATTCTGGGAGTTGTAGTCAACAACACATAGAATCAGTGTTCCCTCTAAGGTGTGTGCACATGCATCCGCTCACAGATTTTTTGATGTCTGCTTAGTTAATTTTGGGTCCCGCTCCGGTTGAATGAGGAAGGTCCCACTCGGAATATACATGTGCACATACTGCCTTCAGACTGCCACCCAGAACAAAATTCCTTCTGCACACAGATGAAAAAAAAAAACAGGACACTGCATGGAATTCCCTCTTGGGCTTCCAAGTGGCATGTTGTGGGCCACTGTGGGAAAGAGGAGGCTGGATTAGATAGGCCTTGGGCCTGATCCAGCTGGGCTGTTATGTTATCTGTACCAGGCATCTGAGAGCTCTGCACTCAGGTTCGCTTTTGAAATGAATGCAGATCTCAAGTTCTTGCCCACCTTTTCTCCTGCCCCATTTCTATCCTTCAGCTGAGACGGGACGTTTCTTTGGGGAGGAAGATGGTCTTATTCCAGTGAAAGGCAACAAGCAGAATGTATCGCCTGTCGATTAAGCCCTTATTACTTTGTAAAAATAGCAGTAGTTCCGCGTTTAGTTGGGTATCTGAGTGGTCTTTGGTTCCTAGTTAAGGCTAGAATTGTATGTCTTCTTGGGAAAAATGGGTACATCATTGGGGAATGTCGTCTCATCCGATCCCGAACTCAGTCAAATGGAATGGATTGTTTTTAAAAAGAAAACGAATAGAACACTTTTTAAAGAAGTGAATGCAGATAATCATTCACACAAACGAGTGGACATCTGTACACTCACACAGCATGTCTATCTTCGGCACCCTTAGACGTTATGGGATTGGCCACATTTTGTATTCTGTCTTGCCTTCAAGGAGCTTAGAGGGGCATTCGTGGGGAGCAAGCAGAGATGTGGGATTGGAACGTTTCCCCACATTTTGTTTTTCGGTGGCTTTCCCGGTGGCTATCCTTAGGAAGGGCGTGAGCGCCCACGTGTTTTGTTGGACGAGCTGATGATCCTAGAACAGATCTCCGATATTTAGGCAAATGGAATGCTGTAAATTACACCCCAAATCTCTTTTCTTGATTTTAACAGCACACATAGCAAGTCTCAGATTATTTGAATGCAAAAAGGATACACTTCTGCACAGGAAGGTGATCTGTTTGCTGTTTTAAGCCAGATTTCCCCACCCACCCTGGATTTTTCCTGGGTTTTTTTGAAAAGCTGTGTCCAGAGTGTCACGCCTGCAGCCTGACCAAGGAGGATCTTGTTTTTGCCAGCTGTCTACCTTGGGAGACATGCAGCCCTCTAAGGCAGGCCTGTTCAACAGTGGCCCTCTTGCAGATGTTGGCCTACAGCTCCCGTAATCCCTGGGTATGGGCCACTGCGGCTGGATTATGGGAGTTGCAGTCCAAAAACAGCTGGGGGGGCACCATTGAGCAGGAACAAGACACAAATACGAATCCACCTTGGCCCGCCAGCTGGTTTTGGACTACAACTCCCATCATCCCCAGCCACCATGAACAAACAGCTGAGGGTTATGGGAGTCGCAGGCCAATGTCTGCAGGAGTGCAGCTCGTAGGTTTCCCATACTAACCTGGCTGAGCAGAGAATCAGAAAGTAATGTTTAGTTGAGCATGGAGGTCATCTTCCCCACTTCTCCGAAGAGAAGAGCCGCTGCTGTGGAATCCAGTGAGAAGAAGGGTGGGCAAACCTGGCCCTCCGAGCAGTTGCACTGCAACTCCGCTAAACTGAGGCTGGGGACGATGGGAGTTGTAGTGCAACAGCTGGAGGGCCAGGGTTGCCCACGCATGGGCCAAGACACATACTTGAGCAGCACAAGGGAAACGTTCTTCCCAGACTGCCCCACTGCAGATGTGGGACTGTTGCCCCATCGTCCAGCCTAGTCTTCTTCCTGCTTGCCTCTGTGTGCACGCCACTCACCCCAGGAAGCGCTTCACCGACTACACCCGCGAGCCCTGCGCCTGCTGCAGTTCTTTAGGCACAACCGGGTGGTGTGACTACGAAACTGGCCGTGGTCCAGCATGCCCTTCTCCTTGCCTCACCTGCTGCTGGCCACCGGTTCTCGCCCCTGCGGCCAGGGCCCTCGGAGCACGTCGGGCGGCATGGCTCAGGAGAAGGGGGGGTCTGTCTGTCTGTCTGTCTGGTGAGCGTGGGACACACGCTATTGCCAGGATCCGGCCTTGCCTCCAAACCGCCTTCAGGCGTCGGCTCCAGCGGTGACGTTGCGACCCATTCGTGGCCTCGCCCTGTGTGCTGACCACCTGAAACTTCCTTCCTCCTCTTTGAGCCCTAAACTGGACGACGGGGGATGCTGACAGCTAACAAACTACAGGGCATCGCCCCCTCTTGCTGTGGGCTGCTGGAATTTGTTGCTTGTGGGACTTTCCAGGTGCCTTGGTCACTGCTGAGAGCTGGCAAAATGGCGGACGTCCAAGGCTCTGGCCAGACGGCAGCTGGATGTGTTACTCACCTAACCTATGAACACTTACGACAGAAAGGGCAAAACCAAGGGCCCCTACTCCCCACAGCATGGGTTGGCTCTCCAGCTGTTGTTCAACTACAACTCCCAGCATCCCCTGCCACAGTTTATGGTGGCCAGAGATGACAGGAGTTGTAGGTCAACAACTGGTGGGAGAGCCAGCGTGGCCTGCTCATGCTGAGGGTGCTCACTCCGGGCCTGACTCTTTAGCACAGGGGATTCTCCGCCTTGGGCCCCCAGACACCACTGGACTACAACTCCCATCATCCCCAGCTGCAATGGCCAGAGGCCGCTGGGGATGCTGGGAGTTGTAGTCCAACAACGTCTGGGGACCCAAGGTTGAGAACCCCTGCTTTAGCTGCGGTCATCAAAAGCTGGGGTGATCATCCGACCAACCTTAGAGGCTAGTTTGGCCATTTTATGGAGGAAAAGTCAGATTCGGTGCAGAGAAGTAGAGCATTTGGCAAGCAGAGCTGTCAGAGCTCAACCCATCTTGGAGTAATACTGGGGTTTTAAACCCTGCAGGGGGACAGGGAGGTTGTCTCCATTCAATACAGGTGTTTTGAAAAAGAATACACATGGCATTTCGACACACACAAACAGGTCCAGTCTTAAACAGGTTGGAGTGTAAACAAAAAGAAAAGAAAAATGAGGACAGTGGCTTTGGAGAGAAGCCCCTTGCTCGTAGCCAGGCAAAATGGGGTTTGGATTATAAAAATACCAGCTCAAACACTTCTTTGCAAACTCATTTCTGTTTCAAACAGCAACCCTTCTGCACCCATCGCCAAACACTGAAATTCACATTTTTGCTGGAAAACCAATTTTTCGCTAGGATTTGCTTTTTCCAGACTAATTTGTGCCATAATCCTGTGAAAACACGTTTGATTAAAAATACATCAACAAGACCAAACTCGGCTTTCTTTGCCAATTTCTATGGAGGAGGAGGAGGGAGCAAGCCTTTGCATGCCCCTCTCTGTCCTTCCATCCAAAGTAACTTCTCTTTGCATCTCAGAGAATGCCCCCCTAGCAAAAAATCAAAATAGCAGGTATAACTTCCAGAAGCAGCTGCACAAATCCGTGACAATTTAACAAAACTGGGCCTGTACGGAAGATATTCCTGGCAATAGTCCATAGTCCACAGGACGTGCAGCATGCCACGGGTGTAATCCTGCACCTGCCGCAAATTTGAAAGATGGCCTCTGTGCTTCTCAGAACCCACAGCTGTGCAAACAGCCACTTCCACGGGTTCCCCCACTGGGGACAACAAGAAAACCTGCAGAGGGAACGGCGTGCAGACCTGCCTGTTCTGAGCAGCCCTGAGGCTGCTGTTCAAGTCCAAGCTGCCATGCAAGCAGCCGCCTCAGGGCGCAGTGTGACACCTCGGTAACGCCAGCCACGGCATCCCTCTCCCCGTCCCCAGCTGCTTCTCTAGACTTCCTCTAGCAAGAGGATCCGTTCCTAGAGCCCAGCAGAGATGCCCAACGGATCGAAGACCATGAACCAGGTTCGCCAACAGATCAACATCATCTGGAGAACAACTCCGCAACCTATCACAAGGCCTGCTGGATATGGGAAGCTAGGGGGGGGGCTTAAATGCCACCTTTTGGAAACAGAAAGGGTTTTCACACTTCCCTCTTGGATATACGGGGAAGATCCTGGAACAGAGCGAGCCCAGGAAAGGGGTCGGCAGGGTCTAATTTCCTTCTCCCCAGAATTTCTGTGGGAGGTGTGCATCAGCAAGCATGCATCTTACCATGTCCAGTAGACTTCTGTTCTTTCTTTCTGGGATTCCATTTTGGGATGGGCAGTAAGCTACCGTGGTTTGATGCATGATTCCATGTTCTCTCAGGACCTGCTGTGTGGCGCTGGACATATATTCTCCTCCATTGTCTGTGCGTAGGATCTTTGGCTTCTGCTCACATTTGTTGCTTGCCATGGCCACGTAGTCCTGGAGTTTCTCAAGCATCTGTGATTTCTCCTTTAGTACAAACACACCCTTGTAGCGTGAGAAATCGTCTATGAACGTGAGAGAAAATCTGAAATGACCTATGGTTGCTGGTAATGATCCAGATAGATCGCTGTAGATTAGCTCCAGGGGTCTTCTGGTCTTCCTTTCACTCTGCTTAGGAAATGGCTTGTTAACTGCTTTGGACTCAAGACAACAAACACAGTTAGTCACAATGTCACATGGTACAAAATCAATGCCATCAGCTAATCCCTTTTCCTTCATGTTCTGGATTGACTCATAGCTCCTGTGTCCCAGGTGTCTATACCACAGTTGATAGCAGTTTTCACGCGGACGTGACTGAGCAAGGTTCACTTTATTGGGCTGGTATGTTCAGGTTTGGACTGGGCTGGCCTCTCTCTGTCTGTCTTTGGTACAGGTTGCTTCTGCACACTGTACAGGCCTTTGCATTCAGAGCCTACAAGGCAAACTTCTCAATTCTGGGTAACAACACATGGTCCATTTCTAATATACAGTTCACAGCCTTGTTTCTCTAGCTTGGATATTGAAAGGAAGGAGCTTGAGAAGTCAGGGATATACAAAACATCTCTCACAAAAACCTCATTCATTGATCCACCCAGTAACTTGCAATACAAAATTCCTTTGCCTTTCTTCTTTGCTTTAATTGTAGTATTATTGCCCAAATGAACAATCTCTTCAGGAATATCAAACAGTTCAGTATAGAAATCCAAATGATGTGAGACATGAATTGTGGACCCACTGTCTAATATGAATTTTCCATCTCCTTGAAACAGTGAAGCACCGGAATTCTTATTGGTATTTGCACACTTAAAGTCCTTATTTAAATTTCTCTCAGTAAAATCAACTCTTCTTGTCTGATTCTTGGGACAGTTCGCCACCTTGTGGCCAAACTGGTTACACAGAAAACATCTAAAGGCATTCGTCCCAGCTGGCCTCATTCCAGGAGCAGTCTCCCTGCTGGCGGTCATGTGACCTCTCTCTCTGGACTGAGTTTCCTTGGCAACGAAGCCAGACCTCTTTGTATGCAAATGTGGGGGCCCCATGCGGTTTCCTTTTGCAGCATTCCCTCCCCACCTTGGGTTTCCTCTGGAATGGCCAATGGTTGCTTTAAGAGCAAAGTTACTTGCCAATTCATTTTCATAGCTAGAATTCAAAACTTTTCTTCTCTTTGCCTCAGAAGATATGGTTTCCACTGCTCTCTCAAAGGTTAGAGCGGTGTGGGTTTCCAATTGGCCAATTATATTGCTATAGCTGGGGGGCATGCTTAGGAACAGAGCTTCCAGCTTCTGACTCTCTGTAAATTCCTCCTCTGCAGCTTTAAATTGTGCAAAAAATATTCCTGCCTGCAACCGTGGAGAAGCCGCTGCCAATCTGTGAAGACAATACTGAGCTGGATGGACCAAGGATCTGACTCGGTATAAGGCAGCTTCCTATGCTCCTCTGTAGCAAGCATGCATTGTCCCCTTAACTAAGCAGGGTCTGCTCTGGTTGCATTTGAATGGGAGACTTGATGTGTGAGCACTGTAAGATATTCCCAAGATAGGGCCGAGAGCTCAGTATATGGCAGCTTCCTATGTCCCTATGACATGCAGGGTGATTTCCTCTGCTTAGTTAGCCACAGGCAGAAATCCAACTGATGCAGCTCTCTCCGTGCTGGAAAACTTTTGGCATGCTTTTTCAGTATGCTGAATAATGGGGGTGGAGCCTCTGCTTTTCATGCAGAAGGATCCCAGGTGAGGCCCCTGGCGGCATCTCCAGGTAGTGCTGCGAAGAACTCCTGCCTGGAACCTCAGCCTGAGCTGCTGCAAGTCAGTGCAGTAGACCATCCTGAGCTGGATGGACCAAAGGTCTGACTCTGTAAAAGGCAGTTCCCTGCATTTGCTGTTTCTGCCTGTGGTGTGGCTACTGAGACCAGTGCTTGCCTCCAAAGAGAAAGGGGAAAGTGGCAACTCTAATATCAACGAAGAGGAATGTGGTTAGGAAATAGAAGAGAACAAGGGTGCTGCAGCAGGATCAAAGCCAAAAGAAGCGACTACGCTCTTTTAATTTAAAATGCCATTTGTTTCAGATCTACGTAAAACTCCTGGCCTTGGAGCTGCAAGAACAATCTCAGGTCAGAAACACTCAGAAGGAAAGTCTCCACGCTTCACACACGCACACCCCTGTTTCCGAAAGCATCCGTGTTGACAGGAAAATGCTGCAGGAGGGGAAACTGAGTCAAAGTTTCTGAAGGGTCAAAGGGTCCAAAGTCTGGGCCCATCACGTGTCCCTCTCTGCCAGGAGAGAGGGCGCAACTTATAGGGGGAGCCGGCAAAGAATGGGAGGCAGTGGGGGGGCGGGACTCTGGAGGGAGGGGGGAAGGAGAGAGGACCTTTGCTGCTGGGGACACCAGGCTGCCTCTAAGCCCGCTGGGTTCAAAGTATCTCATTGTATAAGGCCCACAACAACTGGCCTGCTTGGAGATGGGAAGGGGTGGGTAGGAGGTGGTGTGGGGAGAAGAAGGGGGGGCCCCCTAGGAAGGGAAAGCCCAGAACTGCACAATGGGATGTGAGTGCTGTGTGCATGTGTTTGTGTGTGTGTGTGTGCATGTGTGTGTGTGTGATATGCATGCATGGCCCCCCTGGTGGCGCAGTGGTAAAACTGCCGCCCTGTAACCAGAAGGTTACCAGTTCGATCCTGACCAGGGGCTCAAGTTTGACTCAGCCTTCCATCCTTCCGAGGTCAGTAAAATGAGTTCCCAGAATGTTGGGGGCAATATGCTAAATCATTGTAAAACCGCTTAGAGAGCTTCCAGCTATAGAGCGGTAGATAAATGCAGGTGCTCTTGCTCTTGCTCTTGCTACAACCCCCCACAGCGAGGCCTCTCCCCAGTCTGTGGTCTGTGCACATCGGCTGGGCTGCCAAGAGTCCCCTTCCAGCACACGAAGAAGCCTACCGGGAGTAGGAGGAAATCCCCCAAGCTGGGCCTTTGGAAGCAGTGCTGCCGAAGAGGGCCCTGGACCCTGTGGGGAGTCGCTGTGGAGAGCGTCTTCGGCAGGGGGAGGAGAAATGGGGGGGCTTGATCGGAGGAGCCTGGAGGACTCGCTTCACTTGGACCAGTCTCTCTTGGCAACATCTAACACAATTCAGCTCTTGCATGGCTTGAATGTTGGAACTGCACACATTTTATTTTGGAACGGCACATTTTGTGTCCGGTTGCACCTTTTTAAAAAGTCCTGGTAGCCTCACAAGAGCCCGTATTTGCAGCAAGAAGAGCTGTCTTCCAGGGGCCAGAGTCCATCCTGAAGAGCAGCCACTAAGCAAGCATGCAGAGAGTGCTTTTCCCTTCCAGCTTAGGAACCATGTTGGGCGTGGGAGGAAAGGCCGCTGGGTCAGAGAGCAGAGCTCCCAGGGAGGCTGGGGCCCAGCACCGCTCTGCATGAGAATGAAGCCTTGAAGCCTTGAGTAGTTTGGGGAACCCATAAAGACTCTCCAGACTGAACCGTGGACCAAAAAATGCCAATTCGCTGCCCTCGGTGGACTCCAGAAACCCAGGCAACTTGGGTTTCCACACCTCAGGATTTCGATATGCAATCTCTTGATTTTGGAGTGAAGAGACCCTTTCTTAACCCTCTGGAATTAGGGGGTTCTCCAGTGGGTGGGTGGAAATGTAGGGACTATTCATGAACGAATTAAGCTAGGGGTTCTCAATATGGTAGTCTCCAGATGTTGCTGAACTACAACTCCATCACCTCCAGCCTTTGATTTTGCAGAGGGTGATGGGAGCTGTAGTCCAACAACTTCTGGCCACGCAACTTGGCGAACCCCTGAGTTAAGCCAAGCACAGCCTCTGCTGTTGTGGCTGCAGGTCAGGAGAGGCGAGCTGGAGGCGGGTTTCACGATCCGTGAGACCTGCTTTTACAAAAACTGCGGGGCCTCTGTTCCTTGAGGTTAAACCTTCTCAGCTAGGATTCCTCTCACAGGTCTTTGCACGACGCCTCTCCCTCATTGCAAAAGGTCCTTGCAGAGAAAGCAAAAGAAGAGAGCCAAGGAAGGAAAGAAGCCAGGCTCCCGGAGGAAGACTGGGAGAGCAGAATTCAGACCGACCCCCTCGCAAGGCACATTTCAGGCTCTTGTTTGGGGGAGAAGGCAGGCACTGGAAATCTCTCATATTCGAGTCGATCTAGATTTAGACTCCACAGTTAGCACAGTGTCAGATGCAGAGGTCTCCAGTAACTCCTCTTGTGCAGTTAGACTGGGTCAATTTCAGTTTGTGACTCCTGAGGATGTGGACAAGCTGCTCGGCACGGTGTGTCCTGCCACCTGTCTGCTTGATCCTTGCCCAACATGGCTTATATTATCTGGCAAGGGGGTTGTTGGGGAGAGCCTGGTGGCAATTAAAAATACCTTTCTGAGGGAGGGCAGCATGCCTCCTTGTTTAAAGGAGGCAATTATTAGACCTATTCTTAAGAAGCCTGCCTTGGACCCCCTCAGAGTTCAATAGCGACAGGCCTGTCTCCAACCTCCCATAGTTGGGCAAGCAGATTGAGAGGGTGGTGACCTCCCAGCTTTTGGAAGTTAAGGACTTTGTGCTGTCTCTTGTCTCAGACAGTGGAGGACAGACTAGTGAGTCAGAGGGCTAGAGGCTCAAGACATTGGTCACCCCTTCTCCACTGCTCTGACACGATCCCTTTGAAATGTAGATTGGTACTCTTAGGGATTAACTTCCTCTCTCTCTCCTTTACCTGTTCCTTCTACCTTGCAACATGGCAAGCCTCTCTCCCTGCACCATGTGTGCAGAGAAGATGCAGAATCCATCTGCATCCAGATAGATAGATAGATTAGAGATCCTAACTCCTCACTTTCCCATCTAGAATGGAGTTCCTTAATAAATGCCTTATATATTGATTTGAAACTATGAATTGGCTCCAAGTTACTTGACTCTCAGCACACACGCATGCCTAACTAAATTCCGCTTTGTTGTGCCTCTGTGCACTCTGCTATAATGAAAAAGGGTTTCTCTCACCAAAGAGAATTCCTAACACCAGCTCCAGGAGGTCTTGGAGAAAACTAATTATCTAGACCCATTTCAAACTGGTTTTCAGACGGGCTATGGGGTGGAGACTGCCTTGGTCAGCCTGATGGATGATCTCCAATTAGGACTTGACAGAGGAAGTGTCACTCTGTTGGTCCTTTTGGATCTCTCGGCGGCTTTCGATACGATCGACCATAGTATCCTTCTGGAATGTCTGAGGGAGTTGGGGGTGGGAGGCGCTGCTTTGCGGTGGTTCCACTCCTACCTTTCTGGCAGATTCCAGATGGTGTCGCTTGGAGAGTGCTGCTCTTCAAAATCTGAGCTTTTATATGGGGTCCCTCAGGGCTCCATACTGTCTCCAATGCTTTTTAATATCTACATGAAACCGTTGGGAAAGATCATCTGGAGATTTGGTGCTGGGTGCTATCAGTACGCTAATGACACCCAAATCTATTTCTCCATGTCAACATCATCAGGAGAAGGCACATCCTCCCTGAATGCCTACTTGGAAGCAGTAATGGGCTGGATGAGGGATAACAAACTGAGACTGAATCTAGACAAGACGGAGGTACTCATTGTGTGGGGTCTTCCCTTGGGAAGCAAGATCGATCTAGATGGGGTCACACTTCCTCAGAAGGAACAGGTACGCAGTCTGGGAGTGCTTCCGGATTCACACCTTTCCCTGGTCCCCCAGGGTGAGGAAGAGGCCAGAAGCGCTTTTTATCAACTTCAGTTGATACACCAGCTGCGTCTGTTTCTTGAGGTTCATGATCTCAGAACAGTAGTACACTTGCTGGTAACCTCCAGACTTGATTACTGCAATGTGCTCTATGTGGGGCTGCCTTTGTACGTAGTCCGAAAACTACAATTAGTACAAAATGCGGCAGCCAGGTCGGTCTCTGGGTCATCTCAAAGATACCATATTACTCCTCTATTACAGGAGTTGCACTGGCTGCCAATAAGTTTCCGGGCAAAATACAAAGTGCTGGTTATAACCTATAAAGCCCTAAACAGCCTCGGCTGACAGTATTTAGGAGAGTGTCTTCTTCTGCATGATCCCCATCGTCCACTGCGTACATCAGGGGAGGCTCACCTGTGGCTACCTCCAAGTCGTCTGGTGGCCACCCAGGGACGGGCCTTCTCTGTGCTTCCCGTGGGAATAAGAGTCTCCCTGGCTTTTAAAAAGTGTCTGATCTTTTTACCCAGGCTTTTTAACTTTTTAAATTTTATACTGTTTATTGATTGGTGTCCATTTGTTTTTAGAATTTTAATTGATTTTAATGTTTTGTTTATTGCTTTGTTGGGAACCACCCTGACACCTTGGTTTGGGGCGATATATACATATGTTAAATAAATCCAATCCAATCCAATCCAATCCAATTTTATTAAGAAATGTGATTATTACCACACACACATCAGGAGGAAAAGAAAGCTACACTGCATAAGGAGACTGCTGCATTCTTCAGAGTAATCAGTTGGAACCTTTCTTGTCAAGGAAGCGATCATCTCACGTCCAGTTTTTCCCCCTCTAGAACAATCTGAATCTCTTTGGCATCCGAAGTCTCATAGGTCAGTAACGCTTCTGCAAAATTCTTGTGTTCTTTTGCACGGGTCTTCAGGATATTCTTTGCCCGCTCGTACGAATCCTTTAACAGTGTTCTTATTTCCTGTTCAATTGCAGACTTGGTTTCAGGACTGAGTTTCCCTGTATCTGTGTAGGTCATGACACCAAGCTTCTCACTCATTCCAAACTTAGTCACCATAAGCTTAGCTATTTTAGTAGCATTATCAAAATCACTAGAAGCACCTGTGCTGATATGATCACCTCCAAATATGAGCTCTTCTGCTACTCTTCCTCCCATACTAACATCCATCTGCGCAAGTAACTGGGATCTAATTTCACTCCATCTATCATTTTCTGGTAGCAAAGATACACGTCCAAGTGTTGGTCCTCTTGGTATAATTGTTGCTTTGTTAATTGGCATTGCATCTTTAGTATAAGATGCAGTGATGGCAAGCCCAGACTCATGATAGGCAGTAGGCGTTTTATTCTTATCATCAATTTCTACACTTCTTCGCTCAAGGCCCGTGAGAATTTTGTCCTTTGAGAATTCTAGCTCCTTCATAGTAACCATATCTTTCCCATCAACAGCAGCTTTTAATGCAGCTTGATTCACAAGGTTTTCCAGCTCAGCTCCAGAAAATCCTACTGTACCTCTTGCAATGATTTCTGCATCAATAGATTGATCATACTTTATTTTATTAAGATACCATTTCAGGATTTCTGTTCGGCCCCTAACATCTGGTCTGGGCACTGTAACTTGCATGTCAAAGCGGCCAGGATGTATTAAAGCATTATCTAATGCTCCGGGGAAGTTTGTTGCACCAATGATAATGACTCCTTCATTAGGTTTAAAGCCATCCATTTCAGCAAGGAGCTGATTTATAGTCTGCCTTGATTAGGGATGCATTGGAGACTCTATTCTTTTGCCACCAACAGAATCCAGTTCATCAATGAATATAACGCAAGGTGCATTTGCTTTGGCCTCTCTAAACAGATTTCTGATACGACTGGCTCCCACACCAACAAACATCTCATCAAACTCAGACCCAGAGGCATAACAGAATGGAAGATCAGCTTCTCCAGCCACAGCTCTGGCAAGAAGGGTTTTGCCAGTACCAGGTGGTCCCACCAAAGGAATACCTTTAGGAAGTTTACCTCCGAGTACAGTGAATTTATCAGGATTTCTCAAGAATTCTACCACTTCCTGCAACTCCTGCTTAGCTTCTTCAACTCCTTTGATATGTTCAAAGGTGACATTTTTCATCTTCAGTCCACTGCTGCATCAAGCCCAGAAGTTGCTGGGAAACGCACAGTATCAGAAAAGGAGCCTTTACCAGATAAATATGGGTTTTTAAATAAAGCATAAATACTAAGCATTAGCAGAAGAACCAGAATGTAACGGTTTCGTCTTGAGGAATCATTTGTACGCTGTGAGAGTGCCTGTGATTTCAAAAAGCCCTCTGCAAACCCAGTTTTAAAAGCATCTTGATGAACTTCAGGTATGTTTTTTGTTTTCATCCATTTCTCTAAACTTTCAAAATCAGTTCCTCGATCTCTCAGAAGACCCTTTACAAATGAGGGTGCTACATTTTCCGTTTCTGTTCATCGTTCTGATGTGGACTGCAGTCGTCTTGCTCTTGATTTCAGGGTTTTAAAACCTCGAGACTGAACGAAAACTGGCCAGCGTTGAAGATTTTTGCATACATTCTGGAGAGGGCTAGGATGCTGTCCATACTTATGAGCGCAAAACACTAAATCCATCTGCAAAACCATACTTATTTCCCAAGAAGGACTGTGCAGATATATAGGACGTTTGCCCGTGGGAAGGGGTTTTCTTTGCTATACAACAGCCAGGAAGTAGCCTGTCCACTAGTTTATCAATCTGGCTAGCTTTCCAATCAGGTCATCCTCGATCTCGTAGATTAAGCGTTGGCTCCGTGTTCTGTACATCATGTTCAGGAGCTGCTTCCCTTTGCACACACTGGATGGACGCTGCAGTGAAAGATGGAGCTGGACTTTGGGTGAATGGAAGGCATTGGTGAGGTGACTCAGAGGAACTGTCTCCTGGGGCTGCCCCATGGTGGGAAAAGGAAACATCCTCGTTGAGGCCGGCCGGGCACCGGCCCTCTCTTCACAGCTGGCAGCCCCTGCTACTCAGCCCTTCCGGGCTTGGCCTCCGGAGAAAGGGGCGACTCCCAATCCAATTTTATTAGGGTCATAGACCAGAGCACAAAAACACAAAAAAGATAATTAAATAAATACATACATAAATAATCCCACTTAAGGAAGAACCAATTTTAGCCAGAACAGAATAATACAACACCAGTAGCATGACTCAAACCTAATAAGTCCATAACAAGTGGGGGTGGGGCTGGGGGTGAGGGTGGGGCTGGGAGTGAGGGTGGGGATGGGGTGGGGATGGGGTGAGGGAGGGGTGGGAGGGGATGAGGGAGGGGTGGGAGGGGTGAGGGAGGTTGGGGTAGGAGTGGGGTGAGGGGGAGGGGTGGGGTGGGGTGAGGGGGAGGTTGGGGTGGGGGAGGGGTGGGGTGAGGGGAAGGGTGGGGAAGGTGTAGGGTGGGGAAGGGGTGGGGGAAGGGGGAAAGAGAGAGACCCTACCTGCAATTCAAATCGGCCAGTTTCTCCCACCGCTTCTCCCCCCTGCCCAGCTTCAGGCCCCAAATTCTCCCTCCCGGCTCCAGTGCGGCGGAGCTTTGGCCGGCTTCCCCCGCCGCCTCTTTCCCCCTCATTCAGCGGCCAGGCGGACTCTGGGGGCGCCGCTGCCGGCCTCCGCGGCCGGGCCGCGCCATTCGGGGTCGGCTCTGGGCCGCCGTGCTGCCGCCATCCTCCGTGCTGCCGGCCTCCGTGCCTCCGGTGGCCTCTGCTCCCTTTTTTTGGCCGAGGCGGCGTCTCTGCCGCCACCTCGGCCAGTTTCCCCCACCGCTTCTCCCCCCTGCCCGGCTTCAGGCCCCAAA
This sequence comes from Hemicordylus capensis, assembly GCF_027244095.1. Lineage (NCBI taxonomy): Eukaryota > Metazoa > Chordata > Lepidosauria > Squamata > Cordylidae > Hemicordylus > Hemicordylus capensis. The sequence goes on along the minus strand of NC_069668.1, from coordinate 14,655,749 downwards.
TTCTCCCTCCCGGCTCCAGCGTGGCGGCGGAGGCTTGGCCGGCTTCCCCCGCCACCTCTTTCCCCCTCATTCAGCGGCCAGGCGGACTCTGGTGGCGCCGCTGCCGGCCTCCGCGGCAGGCCGCGCCATTCGCGGTCGGCTCTGGGCCGCCGTGCTGCCGCCGGCCTCCGTGCCACCGGCTTCCATGCCGCCGATGGCCTCTGCTCCCTTTTTTTGGCCGAGGCGGCGGCTCTGCCGCCACCTCGGCCACTTCCCCCCACCGCTTCTTCCCCCTGCCCGGCTTCAGGCCTCAAATTCTCCCTCCCGGTTCCAGCGCGGCGGAGGAGGCTTGGCCGGCTTCCCCCGCCGCCTCTTTCCCCCTCATTCAGCGGCCAGGCGGACTCTGGGGGCGCCGCTGCCGGCCTCCGCGGCCGGGCCGCGCCATTCGCAGTCAGCTCTGGGCCGCCGTGCTGCCGCCATCCTCCGTGCTGCCGGCCTCCGTGCCGCCGGTGGCCTCTGCTCCCTTTTTTTGGCCGAGGCGGCGTCTCTGCCGCCACCTCGGCCAGTTTCCCCCACCGCTTCTCCCCCCTGCCCGGCTTCAGGCCCCAAATTCTCCCTCCCGGCTCCAGCGCGGCGGCGGAGGCTTGGCCGGCTTCCCCCGCCGCCTCTTTCCCCCTCATTCAGTGGCCAGGCGGACTCTGGGGGCGCCGCCGCCGGCCTCCGCGGCCGGGCCGCACCATTTGCAGTCGGCTCTGGACCGCTGTGCTGCCGCCGGCCTCCGTGCCGCTGGTGGCCTCTGCTCCCTTTTTTTGGCCGAGGCGGCGGCTCTGCCGCCACCTCGGCCAGTTTCCCCCACCGCTTCTCCCCCCTTGGCCCGCTTCCCCCGCCGCCTCTTTCCCCCTCATTCAGTGACCAGGCGGACTCTGGGGGCGCCGCTGCCAGCCTCCGCGGCCGGGCCGTGCCGAGGGGTGGGGTGGCATAGGGGTTGGGGTGGCATGGGGGTGGGGGTGGCATGGGGTGGGGATGGCATGGGGTTGGGGTGAGTGGGGTGTGGGTGGCATGGGGTGGGGGTGGTGTGGAGTGTGGGGTGGGGTGGGGGTGGGTTGGGGGTGGCATGGGCGTGGGGGTGAGGGTTGAGGGGTGGGGTGGAGTTTTAACATTTGGGTGCGAGGGAGGGTGGGGTAGTGGGGGGTGAGGGTTGGGGATCGAGGTTGGGGTGGGGGTGGGGGGTTGGTTTTGGCATTGGGAGTTGGGGTTGTGGGGATGGGGTTGGGGTTGGGGTTCGGTGAGGGTTTCCTGCCGGGCTGCAGACAGGGTCGCCAGGCAGCAAGTGCCTTGGGGTGCCACGCCTCTGCATGTCCGAGATTTCGACCTGTCAGAGAGAGAGAGAGAGAGAGAGAGAGAGAGGTTGATTTGCTGAGCTGAGCCCGCCGGCTTTTTGTACACAGGCTTTGCCAACTAGATTTCTAATGGAATCACCATGTTTTTGTAAGAGTGACACCCATTTGAAAAACACACCATTGGCAGAAGCTGGGAGGGAGGTTGTAGCAACCCAAAGGAGATGTGATCCCGCTACGCCATGAGCCGGGTCTCATGATCAGTGAGAGCCGGTTGGGTGAGCTGAGCGGGGAGAGCGGGCTAAGCCCCTTCTCCCCGCTCATGATCTGGGCGGGATCCCTGGGTGGCCGGATCAGCCGCCCACAGGATTGCTGGCTCCGTGACGCTTCTCGCAGGGCATGTTGGCAAGACCCCCGGAGCCAGGCGGTGGCTTTTTGCCTCCCCTCGGGGGGTCTCCTCGTGAGTAGCCATGGCGCGGAGCTGCACCACGTCTACTCTCGATCGAAAACAACGGGATTGCAGAGCGCTCGTTCCACAAACCTGGTTTTAGGGGTGGGGTACTTGAGTGGGTTACCCACTCTAGAACCACGGGGCTTGCAGCTGAGCCCGGTGGTTCTCGCAATCAGCAAAACTTGAGCTAGGCTCTTCTAGCCTGATTTCTGCGGATCGTGCGAATCGCCCCTAAGAGACTCTCCTGAGCTTTGAAGAGAGGAATACCGCGGCTACTCACGCTCTTTCGGACCAGGTTTGCGGAGTTCTCGCTCCGCAAACCTGGCTTTAGGGCAGGCCTAGTGAGGCAGGTTACCCGCCTCGGAACCACTGGGCTCGCTGGCCTAAACCCCTGGTCTAAATCACGAAATCACGGGTCTGAAACCAGGTTTATGGAGCGAGTGCTCCGCAAACCGGGTTTCCAGGATCGTGAGTCGCCGTGGCATGGCTTCGTGCCACGCCGACTCCCGAGGAGACCCTAGGAGGGAAGGCAAAAAGCCGCCTCCCGGCTCCGGGGGTCTCCTCAGCAGGCCCTGCGTGTTCGCGCAGGGCATGCTGGAGCCTGGGGGGGCCAAAAAGCCCCCGCTCCCCCCAGCAGTTGTGTGGGCGGCCGATCCGGCCACTCAGGGGTTCCTCCCCACTCGCCCGAAGAAACCGGGTCTGACGGATCGTGAGACCCGGCTCTAGAACACACTAGAAACGCTAGAGGTACAGTAAGAATATTTATGCTGCTTGGCTCGATCTATGCTAAGATATCGTGAGTTAGAGAGATGTCATTAGAACTCACCCATTTTCTTCTTTCAGCCAGTCTGGAAGATCTCTGCAAGATGAAACCAGAGATAGATAAATCACTATCATGGTCCTGGAATCAAGACTAGGCTTAAAAGTATTTAAGAGGGTTGGGGTCTTCCAGCCTTAGGAGGAGGACTAGAATGTGGGTTTTAGCTCTTAATTTTACAGATATAGATATAGATATAGATATAGATATAGATATAGATATATAATGTTATAAAATTCTTTTTAAAATTTCTTTTGTTTAGTCCCTTGTTCTGTGAAATACACAGACAAGCCTCTGTGTGTGTGTGTGTGTGTGTGTGTGTGTGTGTGTGTGTGTGCGTGCATGTTTCTGAGCGGGAGCCCAAAGCTCTGGTTCTGTGTAGGAATTCAACCCTACATCAATCTTATAGCTCATCTCTGTGAAGATGAGGTTTCTGTTGTATTTATTCTGAATGTATTTATTCTAGTGACATGTTTTTTTTGGTAAACTGTTCCAGACCAAACTTGCTCTGACACTGAATTCCAAAATTCACAGTTATTGTATTAATTGAACATCAAATTGGTCATGGCCTGAGCAACACAGGGAACTTTCAGCGGTCAGCTGGCCAACTGAGGGCTGAATCTTCCCACCTCTGCAAAAGTGCTGCTTATGGCTAAATGCATTAGGCATGAGAGCAAGCTCTATTTCATTCATTCTTATATTAAGTTGATTGTGATATTTCTGCCACTACTGAGTGTCAACAGCCTTTATATGTTATGTTTACTGATTTCCTTGAGATCGTCTCTTACCTATTTTCTGAAGGGAAAATGGATTTTAAGATAAATTAGTCTAATTGTATTACTGTCATGTTTTTGCAAAATCTATGCAATATTTCTGCTAGCTGAATTTGATGTAAACTGAGAGCCAATGATCAAATGGTCTAAGATTTAAATTTTAAATTTGTCTCACCGCCAGCCCTGCCTTTGCCTTCACAGTAGTTGAACCTTCAGATTCCAGAACCCAGACGGAAGATTTGAAGAAATGAAAAATTTTGGGTTTTTTTCACTCCTGCAAGTGGCAAGGAGTTCCAAAGTACCGGTTTGCAATTCACCTTGGAAATTTCCCAGCTAAAGGGGATTAGTCTGGGGCAATAGATGGCTGACTCCCCCCCCCTTTTGGTGGGGAATCCTGGGGTTTCCATGGCTACTACTTTTGTTCTTAATCCAGCTACTTTACTTCCTTTTGAGCTTACAGAAGACCAAGAACATGATTGCTTGCAAGCTGTGGACTGCATCTATGCCAAGCCGTCCTGATCTTAAAGATGAACCTCTCCAAAATGCAGACTTTGAGCTGTACATGGATGGAGGCAGCTTCATGTAAGATGGACAATGTAAGCTGGCTATGGAGAAGTGACTGACCATGAAGTCCTGGTGGTGGAATCTCTTTCTCCAGGTATCTCAGCACAGCTTGCAGAGCTCATCACCTTCAAGGTAATTTTTACACAACTCATGGGGCCACTTGGAAAGAAAGAAGATTTCAACAGTGGGAAACAAGGAAGTCAAGTATGGGACACAGAGATCAGAACTCTAGACTGCTGTTACACGACTAGAAGAGGTTGCAGTCATCCATAGCAGAGGTCACCAGAGGGAAATGACCCAGTGCCAAAGGGTCATTGGATGGCAGATGCTGCAGTTGAAACCGCTCCTCCTTCTGTTCCTGTTTCCAAGCATCTTGGATTCCTGTGCTAACTATCTTGGCACAACCACCCCCCCACACACATATTCAGAAAAAGGACATTGACTTTGCACCACAGCAGGGGGCGCATTTAGAAGAGGATGGCTGGTAAAGAACAGCAGATGGATGTGGAATTCTTGCAGAACCGATCCTTTGGTTTTCCCTCGTCAATACAAAGACACTTTTGTGCCTTTTGGATGTACCCTTTTGCAGAACATGTGGCAACAGCCTGTGTCATTTGTGTAGTAAACAATCCTACTTTACCAAGGTATAGTATCTCACTGGACATGCCAAGTCAGGTAATGCCCAAGCGGTGGGTAGACAGAGGGCAGGGATTGACTTTACCTGTGTGGGCTATCTTTGGGACACCACAACTATCTACACGCTACTGACGAGGAAGTCAGTGATACTGGATGGAGATTGAGTGCCCTGAGAAAGGCCTGTAAGTATGATTGTCAGCCAGCGTGGTGCAGTGGTTAGAGTGCTGGACTAGGACCGGGGAAATTCAGCCATGATGCTTGCTGGGTGACACAGAGCCTGCCACTCAAATGATTTGGCCTGCCTCACAGGGTTGTTGTAAGGAGGAAGAACAGGATACAGAAGAGAATGTGAGATGCCACATGGAAACTGGACTTTGTTAGCAGTGACTATGCTTGACCTAAAAGGCTTTAATGCCTCCTCGGGGCCCTGGACTCAAGAGGGGGGTGAGAAATGTGAATGCCTTTTTCTTTTTGACTTTATTGCTTTGCTTTTGCCCACGATTGCTGTTTTGTTCTCGTGATCAGAAACCAGCCTACAACACAAGCCACCAAGCCTTAAATGAGGACATCATCCCCTGTTCTGGTCTTCGGGGAAGAGGAGCCCAGGGCAAGCAGGGAAACAAAAATATAAATTGGAAAAAAGGGGGGGGGAATGCCAAAAGACCAAATTGAAAATAGCCTCAGGTCTTATCCATCCTTTGTATTATTTGCCTTGAAAACTTGATTTTCCTTTTGTGCTGATGATTAGCACCCAGAGACTTAGTCTCAGGATGCTGTCCCTACATGGGGGGAGGGAATTGGCAACTCACTTGCCTGTCTTTCTCTCAAGTAAACAGGTTTGCAACCAACAGTGGCTTGAATTATCTTTCCAATAAGGATCGGTCCTCCCCAGATTGAGGGAATACTTGGATCCATCGCCAGAATGTGATCCCAAGGGGGTCTCCAGAGGACACCCAGGGAAACTAACCATCAGCAGCAGCAGCAGCTACCAGAGGGCAGTCCCTATCTGCATTTCCAACCCAACCCAATGGTGACAGCACGTCCATCTGCTACCCTGTCCTGTGTTTGAGGAAGAGGGCTTAATGCACAGTTCATCTTCCTGCTCCTAAGTGCTGTCGGAGAGGAATAGACAACAAACAAGCAAGCCAATTTGTTCACTTTTCTCTGGAGTCATACATGCAACAGCATTCCCCTAAGCTGTGAAGCCCTGGAACCATCCTACCTGGGTAAGATACCTTGCCAAAGACACTATTTCAAATTCTGCCAAGGACACTATTTCAGATTGCCCACAAGGGGGGGGGGGAGTCAAGGCTCCCAAACACATGAACATTCGAGCTTGTCTGTGGACACTAGCCAAACAAGCCAAAACAACACGGATCAGAGAACATTCAGGATAGCCAAAATCCTGCAACGTTGTACAAGAGCATTTGGTTCTCAACTGAAGGACTAAAATGTTTTTCTTACCAAGGACTTTTAGATTTTGAATTCTAAAGCCCTCCATGGCTTCCTTTTTGGCCATGACAGACTTTAGAGGACACTAAGGGGGGTGGGAGTTGATGATTTACAATACTTTCTTATATTACTTTCTTGTAATGACTATGCGCTATCATTATGTTGAAAACCCTGCTCTCTCTTGTGCTGTAATGACATGGACCTCACTTGTTTCACTTACATATTGTGCCAATCATCTCATTGTTTTCAACCAAAGTCTGCACCTATCCCCAAGTTACTGGTCTCTTTTGTGCTCTAAGACATTAAGCCATCCCAAGCTTTACCTGCTAACTTTATAGACACTTGTATTTAATCTATGTGACTGTACATGACTTGTCATTGCTATCGCTTTCCACAAGCTGATCACCCATTAATTGCCAGAAGCACCTGGTTCCACATTGCTAGACTGTTATTGATACTTTATTTGGGATAAAGATGGGTTAAAACCATGTTGCTTGTTGTATGATCTTTATATGTACACTTTGCTGTTATAAAACCTTTTATCTATATCAAATCATGCCAGATATGGGTGGTTAAGGATGTGTGTGTGATGTATAGAATTATAATAATTATGTTTATAGCTCTAGGATGTTGTATGCAATGTATCTAGTTTTATTGCCATATGGACAACCCATTCAGCACCTACTATTTCTGTAATGCTTAAGGCATCCCAAAACCACATATGTCCCAAATCCTTTAGCTACACAAAACACAGAACTATATTTCCTTTTATATTTCCAAGATTAGAAGTTTATGTGTTAGAAAGAGCTATTATTAATATTTCCAACAGTTAGAACTTTCATTTAACTAATATGGAGAGCCTAATGATTTAGGGGAAAGGAAGGTAATTCTAGTTATAGCCTGTATTTCCTTTTATTGTTAATCACATGTTGCTGCTTATACTGTCTTCCAGCTTTAATCCAAGTGTTTATGAGAACCTTTAAACCTTGCCAGAATGTAAGACCCATATATATAGCTGTACCTTTACAAACCCATATATCCTGAAGATTCAGGATGATAGAGTATTTCAGGGGGGAACTGATGTGTTTCAGAAAACCAAAGTAACTCCATTTTACTTAGAAAACCTCAGTCTGACTTAAAGTAACCCCAGCCCAGCCCAGCCCAGCTCAGCTCAGAGCCATCAAGGCCTCTCATGATCAACGTCATTATCTCTCTCCACTAAAATGTATCTAAAGAAACTTAAGACAGTTTAGAAAACAGGATGTAACCAAATAAGGAGTGATTACCAGATGAACAATGAATCATTCGCATGCGTACTAGATACTTAGTCCACCATTTTGTTGCCACGTATACTATGTCTGGGGTGTCAGCATCATTCAGATTGTTTGTATACATGTAAGATGCACCTATAACCAATTTGTATTCAATGCAGAGCGATAGCGAATTGAATTACCTGGCTATCTGCAGTAGCAATTAAATACCTCTAATTGATTCCCACGGAGTCTGTTTGATTGGCAAAAAGGCGGACCCAGGGACGAACTGAATTCACATCACTATGGTGGGAAAAGCTCTCAGGTTCTATGTTGTGTAGCTAGTTCTTGCAACTAGAGCAAACCAGCATTTGCAGTGCATAGTGAATGGAAAGTGGAGTGGGGAGAAATGAAATCAAACGGACCTTATTTCCCTCTTTAACGTGATCCGGATTGTCAAATGACCAAGCAATCTTGTTTTGTGTACCTGTGATAGACTTGTGTACTTGCTTGATTGCAGGACGCTAAGGGAATATGCTTGTATAAGACCCGTTCAACTTCTTGCCGTAAATAAACCTGGCCAATGATAGTGTTTTGACGCTGCGGTGTGTAACTTGAACTTTTAGATCTCAGTCAATCAACCTTTATGACGACCAGAGACCAGCATAGAACTTTCCAATAAAAATCTCCATTTGAAAGAAAGAGGGAAAGGATGGGCAGGAGGCTTGGCTTGAGAAATGGTGGGGGGAGGATGGGGGGCAGGGAGGCTTCAGAAAGAGGGAAAGGATGGGGCAGGCCTGGAGGCTTGGAGAGGGCGGGGGCAGGCTGGCGGCAGGCTTTAGGAGCCACCACATCCCGCCAAACATCTCTGTGTTGACTTTGTTACTTGTCTTTTACATTTTTGGTAGACCTTCTCCCCCCCCCCGAGCAATGCATGGCCTTCGGCCCTGGCCGCGTCTCTTGCCAACTGCGAGGCGCGCCTCACGGTGGCGAATGCTGGGAGGGTGACCCCACCCCCAGTTCTCCCAGTCCTGCAGCTTCTCTCTCTCCAACTCGATATCGATTGCCTTTTCATTTCCCTCTTTCCTCTTTCCCCCTCTCAACCTCCTTTTTCACTTTTCCCCCCTAAGAAAAGAGAAAGGGTGCCGATCGCCTTCTGAACTCTCCTCCCTCCCTCCCTGCCCTTCTCCACATGGAGCACGCAGGGAAGACTCGAATGGCACTCGTTCCCAAAGGACACAAGGGCTTTATCTCCACTGCGAGGGCTCCCACTCTACTGCTGCCCAGCCAAGCCCCACACACGATTCCCCACCCTTGGACCAAGGCACCCAGAGGAGAGAGCTCGCCAACGCTCTTGCTGCTCTCCTGGAGGCCCCGACAGGCCCTGGATGCCCAACTGAAGCACCCACCCGCCACCTCGAGGAAACTCAAGGCCACACGGAGCAGACAGGCTTCTCTCGCCACGCCCACGGAAGGGGACAGGGCGAGGAGGAGACCCGGCTGACCGAGCAGCACTGTCCCTGCCCTGACTGGGCAGACCGAGCGCCAGAGAGAAGAGTGGGAAGACCATCCTTCAGGACGCAGCGAGAGCTCATCCTATGGTGTGATCTCCTTCCCCTGCGTGTCCCTCTGGGGCAGGCAGGCCCCAACCCTCTTCCGCCCCATTGCTGCAACGCTCTTTCCACTGCACAGGCGCACCTCGCAGTTGGCAAGAGACCTTGCCGGGGCTGAACACCCTGCATCCATCGCTCTGGGACTCACGAGTGAGGTTGCAGCTGCCGGTGGAGGCGGGTGGGGAGGAGAAGGACTACTCATGTCCTGGCTCACTCCCCAGCAGCCATCGCTCGGCCATGCATCAACAAAAATGTAAAAAGATTTTTAAAAAATACCGGGCTGGGCGATGGGTAATGGGGAGTCATGTGACATGTCGGGGGGGGGGGCTTGAGGCAGCGGGCCCTGAAACAACTGCCTTCCCTTGCCCAATGGTGGCTACACCCATGACCGGGGGACCAAATGACCTTCAGAACCCACTCAAACTCCATAAATCAGCTCCTACTTCTGAACCATCTTTTGCACAGCTGAATTTTAATTAATTTATTTATTTATTACATTTGTACACCGCCCCAAACTTTCGTCTCTGGGCGGTTAACAATAGCATAAAACAAGTTCAAATACATACAAAAACCTAAAACAACTCAGCAATTTAAAAATCAACCATGAATTAAAACCTTCCAATTTAAAGAACAGAAAAAGCTTGGGTGGGTTTTCAAATGCTTTCTAAAAATGGTCAGAGATGGGGAGGATCGTATCTCAGCAGGGAGCGCATTCCACAGTCTCGGGGCAGCAACCGAGAAGGCCTGTCCCCATGTAGCCACCAGCCGAGCTGGCGGCAACTGGAGACGGACCTCTCTGGACGACCTCAATGGGCGGTGGGGCTCATAATGAAGAAGACGTTTTCTTAGATACCCAGGGTCTAAGCCATTTAGGGCTTTTTAAGTTATGACAAGCACTTTGTATTTTGCCCGGAAACCTATTGGCAGCCAGTGTAACTCCATCAAGCTTCCGGACTACGTACAAGGGGCGTAACTAGGTTGGAGTGGGCCCTGAGACAAGATCTCCCCTGCCGAGAAATATAATAATAATAATAATAATAATAATAATAATAATAATGTCATCCACCACAGTGGCCAAGGCAGTTTCAGTCCCAAACCCAGGGAAAAACCCAGATCAAAAAGGGCCGAGATAATCCTTATCATCACCCAAGACCCTTTGCAGCTGCAGAGACCGCACATGCTCTATCACATGACATTACACTACATAAATAAAAGAGAAGCTTTGAAACAGACCGATAGTTATCAATGTGGGTGGAATCAAGGGAAGACTTTTTAAACCTCCAGACTTGACTTCTGTAATGCGCTCTACGTGGGGCTGCCTTTGTACGTAGTCCAGAAACTTCAGTTGGTTCAGAACGCAGCAGCCAGGTTGGTCTCTGGGTCATCTCGGAGAGACCACATTACTCCTTTGTTGATGGAGTTACACTGGCTGCCAATAGTTTTCCGGGCAAAATACAAAGTGCTAGCTATAATTTATAAAAACCTAAACGGCTTAGGCCCTGGGTATTTAAGAGAGCGTCTTCTTCGCTATGAGCCCCACCGCCCATTGAGGTCACTTGAGGAGGTGCGTCTCCAGTTGCCGCCAACTCGTTTGGTGGCTACACAGACGGGCCTTCTGGGCTGCTGCCCCGAGATTGTGGAATGCGCTCCCTGCTGAGATACGATCCTCCCCATCTCTGGCAAGTTTCAGAAAACACCTGAAAACACATCTCTTCAACCAGGCTTTCTCAGCTTTTTAAAACTTGTTTTTAAATTCTTCTGATTATTTGTTGTTTTACAATGTTTTTAATTGTTAATTATCGTTTTTATGCTTTATACTTTTTGTTTTAATTATTAACTGATTTTAATGGTTTTAATTTTTTAATGGATTTTAATGGTGTTTTAATGGTGTTTGGAACCCTAACCCTAACCCTAACCCTGAGCCTTTTGGAAGGGTGGTATAAAAGTTTAGATAGATAGATAGATAGATAGATAGATAGATAGATAATGATCTTACCACTGCCTTCTTGAGGCTCAGTGGCATCTTGCTCTCTCGTTAATAATTGGCTCTAACCACCTACCTGTTCTTTCCCTGGCAGATTTTACTCGCCATGAAGGGCAAGGGTCCAGAGCGCCTGTTGCTGCCTGTACACTACCAAGGAGCTTACCTACGTCTTCAGGTGGCACCCATTCATTGGTGCTCCCAGATGGTTCATGCCATGTGCCATACAGAGTGTCCTTATCTGCAAAGTAACAAGCAAAGCAGTCAGAGCTGCAGGCAGGAATCTCTCTCAGCCCGATCTTGGAGATGCTGTCAGGGAGGGAACCTGAAACCCTCCCCCATCTCACAGGGGCCTGTGTGAGGTAGTGACTTTGCCGCATGAAACCGTTCTGCTGGCCTAAATAAGCCCCTAAAAATATCCCCGGTAAGAGTATCGGGTCCAATTGTTCCCACCTCTCCTCCCGGCATGAGCAGCACTGTGGAGCAAAAGCGATAAGTGAAGAATATTCTGCTCCTCTGCTGTATTATTGCCAATAGAAAGGGGGGGGGGGAATCCCAAACTATACAATAGCTTGTCAAGTACTTACAAAGGAAAACAACATGGACATCATCCAGACTCCCTAATAAAATTAATTAACTGCCAGTTGTCTGAATTTTTCCAAGAGAAGCCATATGAAATGGAGAGGAGAGGCAAAAATGGAGCCTAATGTGTTTATTCCCCTTTCAATTCCCACTTAAGATTTAGCACCGATTCAACGTCAGACTAATAAGCACGCCACTTCAATTCCTGCAATCGACCATTTTAGAGTGGTCCCACTCCAATTGGCAAATAGAAGCCAAATGTTCTAGGCTATTTCCTTAGGTGTAAAGGCAGATCTTAATTGTGTGAGGAATGTAAACACCTACCTTGCGAAACCATGATGACAGTTCTAAGGGTCTCCTCGTCTGCGTGGGGCTGTTTGAAGGAGGCAGTAGGATCTAAAAAAGTTAGGACACTTTTTAGGATGACAGAGTTTAAGATTAAAATAATAAATACGATTTATTGTACTCAATGCCAACACAGACATCATTTATTCAACAGACTACTGCATATTACTAATCTAATGTCATTTAAGTCAATAAACAGTCCAGCCCCCTTCACTTCCCTAAGGAAGACTGCTTCTTACAGGGGCCTTGGCCAATTTCTTAAGCACCAGTTCTGGCAGCACTTAAGAGACTCTTCGGAGTCAGAGGGAAGGGAACGGGCTGTGTCCTTGGTGACCAGGTGAGTTGCTTGCTTGGGTTCCCCTAGTTATCCTGGGGTGTGTGGAGTACCTGAGTAAAAGGTACCTTCCCATCCTGTCTCATCCCCTGAATGGTCCACTTCATCCCCAATGAGGAAGGAGGCCCTGGATCCAGGCTCATGATATTCCCACCCTGCCAATAACCGATTCACCCCTCCCTGCCCATTCTATAGAGTTTCTATCCAGGGAGAAGTACCCCACTGGTCAGCAGCGTAGCAAGGTTGGAGTGGGCCCAGGGACAAGATTTTGGGCCCCCCCTCACCGAAGCTCAGCTCATGAAGTAAGGAAATCTTAAATGAGGCTGAATAGTGGTCACAAAAAGCAGAGTGTATATAATATATAGAGGGATAGATCTCCCCTATGTGCCACCATAGAACATCATCCTAAATTATTTTTAAAATGGTTTTGTAAGCATGGGCCTTAATAATTCAAGCTTGGGAAGGGTGAACCTACGAATGAGACCAGCTGGGTCTAGAATATTAAGTGCTAGGGCTCTAGATTCTCGGGCAATAGATGTCCTTAAAATTTTCTTATGACAGGACATATGCATTTATTTACTTTCAATGTTAAGGGACGAGAAACACCACAAAAAAGAACCGAAATGCTCAGGTTTTTAAAGAGACAAAATGTAGATGTGGCCTCCCTACAAGAAACACATGTGGCAGAAAATGACATTCACAGGCTTAAACGGATCTGGGTGGTCCATGGTTTGGGGGCGGGGTCCTCTTCCAGGTCAAGAGGGGTGGCAATCCTAGTTCATAAGCGCATCCTGTTCAACCCCCTTAAGGTAGAGGCAGCCCCTCTAGGAAGATTTATCATTGTGGAAGCCCAGATTGGGCCCCAAACCATCCTTTTGGCTCATGTGTAGGCCCCCAATGACGATTGCCCCTCCTTTTCTACAGCTGTACACACTAAGCTTCTTGCAAGGGAGAACAGTAACTTCATTTATGGAGGAGACTTCAACGAGGTTCTGAATCCCCTCATGGACAGGAGCACAGGGCATTCTGTGTTCTCTAAATCTCGTGTTCTGTTAAATAGTTTTATGAGTTACCACACGCCGCTCTATGACACCCCTTTTCCCCCAACGTGAAGCTATACATTTGCTTCAATCCTCATTATTCCCTATGTGAATTCAAAAATACTTTAACAATTCACCAATAATCAGAGGAGTGTCCAATTGCCTTGGGGTTTTGTGGGTGGTAGGCACCCCTGTCTGTCTACCACCCATCCCACTTTTGTGCCCCTAGGTGCTCCACAATAGGGGATATGGACTGGTTCTGGTCCCATTATACTCTATGAGAAAAATAATTGAAAATATTTCAAATATTCATAAAAAATTGTAATACTGTCCGATTGCTTCAGGGTTTGGGTGGTTGTTGGCACCCATGCATGCTCCACAATAAGGTATAATGGCCTGGTTCAAGTCCCATTATACCCCATGAGAAAAAAATAATAATTTTCAAAAATTCATAAAAAATTGTACGAGTGTCTGATTGCTTTGGCGTTTGGGAGGCAGCTACCCCTGGGTGCCAGCTACCATACTACCAATTTTTGGATGTCCAAACCAGTTTGAACCAGTTCAAACCGGTTCAAACCAGTTCGAATCGCACCACCCCTGGTTCGGTTCGAATTTGAACCTGCAGCTCAAACCTGATGGCTGGTTCAGTTTGAATTCGAACCTTCGTACCACCCTGGTTTGGATTTGAACCGGATCGCATTTGAACCAGTTCGCACATCCCTACTACTGGCTGAGGTGGCCACCAAAGCTGCAAATACACATGAATTGCCTAAAACGATGTATGTAGCAAATGTGTCTCTTATACCAAAACCACAAAGGGACCTGCAGCAATGTGAAAATTATAGACCAATATAGACTTTCAGAAGCTTAGCATTGCTGTTTCTTCACACACGCACATAAATATAATTGGTCATTTAGACAAGATTGGATAATGAAGCACATCCCTTTTGATCAAAGGGGAGTGCAAACATCTGGCAGACGCTGTAGGATATATTAAGCATTATCAGTACCATTGAAGCCAGTACAATTTGGTATCCAGTAGGATTTCTAATTTAGAAACCACTGGTAGGTGCAGTGTCACTTGGGAAGAAATAAATGTGAGTAATTACTAAAAAATTTCTAACCCTTTAAGTTAAGGTAACTTGTTGAAGGTATTTTAAAATGATCCATGTGTTATTATGTATTCAGCTCACTTCTCCTGATGAAGTCCTGTTCAAGCAGGAGGAAACAGGTTAAAATGACCTAGGATACCTGTTGGGTATTTTTTTGGACAAGTAGCACCTATCAGAAGGAGCAACATTTGTACATGGAGCTACCTTTAGAATAAGAACTTTCACAGATTAAGTTAGACTTCCTCCGCTGGGCTGACCTCCCGCTGAGTTTGTGGGGTAAGAGAGCTGTTGTAAAAATGAACATTATGCCCAGAGGTACTATTGATACTTGAAGAGGGCTTCCGTTGCTTATCCCTCAAAGATACTTTAGAGAAATTGACAGAGCTGTGAGGAGGTTCCTCTGGGGTAATGGCAGGCCTCGGGTTGCTTTTAATAAACTCCAGTTGGCCACAGACAAAGGGGGAGTCAACCTCGTGAACCTTAGATTGTACCATAACACGTTTTTACTTGCACAAGCTATCCATTGGCATGCCAACACAGATGGGGAAAGGCCAGAATGGGCTCAAGTGGAGCTAGCTGAACTGAAACCCTGAGAGGGATGGGGAGCACTGGGCTCCAGATCTCTTCAACATCCCCACTACCAATCCCCTACTATACTAGCAGCCCGACACGCCTGGAAGGAATTGGCAAGGCAACTAAACTTCGATCCCTATGCCCACATGGATATGACACTGTGGGGTAACCCACATCTATTGATAGGCAAACAACCAATTTTGTGGAAACCTTGGGTTGATAAAGGGATTTACCAGTGATCACCGCTGAAAAATGCAAATGATAGCTACAAACCCTTTGCGCTCCTGCAAGAGGAGTTCCATCTACCAACAGCATGTGCCTGGCAATATATGCAACTGAGACATACCATATCGGCTCAGTTCGGTCCAGGCGCCCTGGCGTGGCGACCACAGCAACTCCAGCTATCTTTGGGCTTGCCATTAAGATGGCCTCTCTCCCAAAACTCAATAAGTACCTATATGCCAGTGTGCATAGAGACATAGACCCTGGGTTAGATTGACTAAGGGACAAATGGAACTTGGTGAACTTTCTGCTCAACTGTCACCTGAGCAATGGCAAAATATTTTAAGTAGTGTTGAATGCAGTACATTGGATCTTAAATTGCGCCGCATCCAGCAGAAGATTGTTTTCAGGGCCGACTGGACTCCTCTATACCTTATGTGATTAAAAATGTCCTCAAATAGTCACTGTTGGAGATGCAATAACCCACAGGCCAATCTAACACATATGTTCTGGGAGTGTGCAGAAGGCAGTGGGCCCCCAGACCACTGTCTCCCTTGGCCCTCTGATAGTGACGCCCCTGCCACTGGTGTTTTTCTCGCTCTTCCACTCTGCCCACTAGAGCCATGTTTTAACTCGCAACCAAGCACTTACCCATGTTCTTTGTTTTGCTGGGGGAGATGGCTGTCTTTGTTCTCCCGCACCCAAACAGGAGAATCGGGGCTGCTGCCCAGTGCAGCCTCTCCCAGAAACCGCGTCTGCCCCCAACAGGTGTCCCTGGAAAGGGATGGATTTTCCTGTGCCACCACATTGTGCGTTTCACCAGGGACACTGATCAATGCCTGCCCTCTTCACAGAGGATCCCGGCGCCGTGAACCAATCCCTGCTCAGAGCGCATGTAACGGAAAGGAATCCTGTGGAGTTCTATGTTTTACAGTTAGGGTTAGGGTTAGGGTTAGGGTTAGGGTTAGGGTTAGGGTTAGGGTTAGGGTTAGGGTTAGGGCCCATAGGTTCTGTCTCAGACCCATCCTCAATCATTACCCTTGCCCCCCAATGAATTAGGAGGTTGAAAGAATCTTTTTAAAATACACTGCAATCCTATTGATTTCTCCTTGAAAGTAAGGCCCATTGTGGTTAATAGAACTTACTCTATGGTTAGCAAATACAGGATTTCAGCCTCAATGAATAATGCACTGAATCAAACAAGAGCAAACAATCTGGCCGCAATCACAGTTTCCCAGCAATACCACAGCAAAAATGGGAATTGGAATCGCCTTTTCTTCTGCAACCACACAATGGAGCCATTGAGAGGCAGTGTGGTGTAGGGGTTAGAGTATTGGACTAGAGTTGGGGAGACTTGGGCTCAGAGCCATGCGGCTGACTGCATCACCTTGGCCCATCCCTCTCTGTCAGCCTCAACCTGCCTCACAGAGTTGTCAAGACAAAAGTGGTGAGGAAAAATCAGGTGCACTGCCCTGAATTCCTGAGAGGAAGGGCAGGATAGAAAGATCCTCTGGACTCTGCAAAAAGGAGGGAGGAAGAGACGGAATAAGGCTGAACAAAACCATCTTCAATGTTTTCCAGGGCGTCTGCCCCTTGAGGCCATCTTTTCCCTTTTTCCATTTCACCAACCTCATAGGGCTGTTAGGAGAATAAAAAGGAGCGCTCTCTGTATGCAACACCGTGAGCTCCTTGGTGCATGCATCAATGCAATGTCTGATAGAATGTTGGCTATTCAAATGCTGATCTAAAGCTGATCTTTCTATTTGAAACAAAAACCCACACAAAACATGCAAGTCTTGTGCACATTGAAGAATGGGGGAAATAGCAAGATAGAGATTTCTTACCATCGGGCAAGGGGAGGCAGTTGTCTTGGGGTCCGCTGCCTCGAGGCCCCCCCCCCGAGACATGTCACATGACTCCCCATTGCCCACCCGCCCAGCCTGGTATTTTTTTTAAAAAAAATCATTTTACATTTTTGCCGCTGCGTGGTCGAGGGGTGGCTGCCGGGTGTGTGTGTGTGTGTGTGTGTGAGCCAGGGGTACTCCTTCTCTCCCCCCCCGCCACCCCCGGCAGTGGCGACCTTGATGTATTAGGGTAACCTTGTCCCCAATAAGGAGGTTCGTTCCTGAGCAGATGGAGCCCAATAATCATCAGCCCAGACGAGATAACAAGATCAAAGGTTTTATTCTGCCTTAAGAACAGAGGTGTTACTTTGGCTATTTGCTCAAAGTAAGACAAAGGAATATTCAAACATCCATACCTTTATCCATGACAAATGCCAAAGTCATCCTCACAAGAAAACAACATATGATGCCAAGGTGCCTAACCAAGGCCAGAAGACAAACTCTAAACACCTACGCAGGCAGACTGCCAACATCTTCCTAGTCATATCAACCCCTTCTACATATCAACTTCAGCACATTCCACAGACGGGCGCAGTAACCTATGGGGGATGGCATATTACTGGAGAAACATCGTTTGGACAATGCTTTGCACTGACAAGCAAAGAAACGTCTCTTGCAGAGAACCATTATTTCAAACTAATTCAGGCTGTGCAATTCTAGGCATTTCTAATGTATTATACATCAACCTCACTCGCAGAGCAATGCAGGGCCTGCCATTCGGCCCCGGCTCTTGCCAACTACGAGGTGCGCCTGTGCAGTGGAAAGAGCGTCGCTGTGAGGATCAATCATCACAGCGAGTCTCTTTCCACTGTGCAGGCAGGCAGACCTCCAGGATGTAGTCCCGCGCTCTGGGCTCCTTGGAGGAAGAGCGGGAGATCTCATGTGTCCAAAGGTAGTGGGGACAAAGAGAGTAGCTGTGACCCACTGCAAGGAGCCCTGGAGGGACACCCCTCGGCTCACACAAGGACACACTGATTGTACGCAAGAGGTGGGAAGCCAGCAACGCCCTGGTAAATCCACAGGCCAGTCCTGCACAGAAATGCACAGTCCTGCTGTGACCTTAACAAACTCACAATTTTTGTAATTGGTTTAAAAAAATCCCTCATTAATCAGGCAACAGGTTTCTCTTTAAGAAAACCTTTGGTGCCTGCTTTTGATGTGTTTTAGAAAACCAAAGCAACTCCATTTTACTTAGAAAGCCTCATTCTAACTTAAAGGAACCCCAGCCCAGCTCAGGGCCATCACGGCCTCTCATGATCAATGTCACTATCTCTCTCCACTAAATTGTATCTAAGAAACTTGGTTCTCACTGTTCTTTTGCTGACAGTTAAGAAAACAGGATGTAACCAAATAAGGAGTAATCACCAGATGAACAATGAATCATTTGCATGCGTACTAGATATTTAGTCCACCATTTTGTTGCCACGTATACTGTGTCTAGGGTGTCGGCATCATTCAGATTGTTTGTATAAATGGAAGATGCACCTGTAACCAAACGGTAATCAGTTTGAGAGCATAATGCCCACTGATTACCTGTTGCAACTGCAGTGCAATAAAATGCCTCTAAAGTATTCCTACTGAGTCTGTTTGATTGGCTTAGGGCGGACCCAGGGACGAACCGAATTCACATCAATTTGGTGCCGTGAGAGTCGGATGTGACCTGGGTGGACGATTTGACCCGTCTCGGGACAACGAAATCCTGCGCGCCCCACAGCGTTTTGTCTGTGGAGGATTCTCTTAGGCCCAAGACGCGCCAATCGTTAAAACATGCCACATCTGGGAATAGAGGCAAAAGTGAATGGAGGTGTGAACAGTGGAATGGAAGGAGAGTGAAATCCAGAGACGTCTCTTGGTGAGTACCCAGTCCGAGCAGGGGCGAAGGGAAACTTACAGCCCGAAAAGGGGCAAACTTACAGCCTGAGAAGGGGCAAACTTACAGCCCGAGAAGGGGCAAACTTACAGCCCGAGAAGGGGCAAACTTACAGCCCGAGAAGGGGCAAACTTACAGCCCGAGAAGGGGGAAACTTACAGCCCGAGAAGGGGCAAACTTAAGTCCGACAGCCCAATGGGGCAGCCCGTGCAGGGGCAAAACTAGAGCCCAATCGGGGCAGCCCGCGAAGGGGCAACATGGGGGGGGGACTATGGGGAGTATGCGTGTTGAGGAATTGGGTGATTCTCACGGGAGGGGAAGGCGCCCTTAGAATGAATGTTTTAAAAACGCCTCTGTATGGAAGTTTGGCCACTATGAACTCGAGTCAGAGGCCTCCTGGCCCCGAAAATAACATCCTTTTGCAATTGCCTTTATTTTATACACATACCGGTAAATTTTAATAACACCAATATGCATAGGCCTACCAAAGAAAGCCCCACCATATGTATTACCATCATACGCCAAGCGGCTTGTCCTTTCCAACATGCTATGGAGAACAAAGGAACTCTCTTAGTCTGTAAAGAGAGGGAGGGGTCTGAAGAAAGTATTAAAGAAGAAAGAATGATTGTCTTTAGCAAAAATCATGCTGTCTCTGTGTTCTGTTTCCAAGCTCAAAACAGCTGCTTGCTGTCCTTGTGTTGCAAACAGTCTAATTTCTGCTGTTACTGTCCCGTTGTAACCAAGCCGAAAGACAACACTGTTCTTGCTGCAAAAAGTTTCTCCGAACAAAAGACTGCTTTTGTTCTCTTTTTCTTTTTTCCCCTTTTCTTTCTCCCCTCTCTCTTCAACTGCTTGCAGTTGGAAAGGAGGAAAGAAAATGGAGTTTGAAGGAATGCACATGTTGAAGTTTTATGCAGAGAATTGCAGGGGGGGGAACTAGAAGGAGGCGTGAAAGGATTTTCATTGGAAGTTCTTAAAAAGTTGAAAGGAACCAGGAGGTTGGAAAATGTAAGTTGTGCTGTGGAAAGGTAATATGGAATTACAGATTGTTTTATGGATGACTATGATAAGTTTGTTCTGTTTGAGCTACTTTCTTAACTGAGTTTATGGCTAAAATGTTATAAAATTCTTTGTGACTCATATGAAGTTTTTTTGGTTTTTGGTTTTTGTTTTTGTTTAGTCCTTTGTTCTGTGAAATACACAAGACAAGCCTCTGAGTATGTGCGCATGTTCCTGAGCGGGAGCCCAAAGCTCTGGTTCTGTGTAGGAATCCAACCCCCATCAATCTTATAACTCACCTCTGTGAAGATGAGGTTTCTGTTGTATCTGTGAATGTATTTATTCTAGTGACATGTCTTTTTCTGTAAACTGCCACTACTGAGTATCATTATGTTGACTGATTTCCTTGACATGGTCTATCTTATCTTACCTGTTTTCTGTGAGCTCAAACTTTTCTCTAAACCGGAAGTTTCCCTTTCAAATTCTTGCTCACAACTGAGAGCTGATCTCTGATGAACAAGGACAACTCTGCCCATTTCCAGATGGGAGGGGGAAGGAGCTTCTCTGTAAAGCAGTTTGTGTTCCAGCCAGTTAATTGTGGGTGAGAAGGAAAAATGGATTTTAAGATAAATCCGTCTAATTGTATTACTGTCTTATGTTTTTGCAAAATCTGTGCAATATTTCTGCTAACTGATTTGATGTAAACTGAGAGCTAATAATCAAATGGTCTAAGGTTTAAATTTTAAATTTGTCTCATCCACTAGTCCTGCTTTGCCTTCACAGTAGCTGAATCTTAAAATTCCAGATCCCAGACATGAGATTTGATGAAAGGAATTTTGTTTTGCCAATCCTGCCAGTGGAAGGGAGTTCCAAAGTACCGATTTGCATTTTACCTAGAAGACTTCCCAGTTTAAAAGGATCAAACTTTGTGTGTTACTGTGAAACCCATACCCTGTTTTGACAGCTCCTGGTGAGAGACTTGACTTTATCATCACAGGTTTCACCCCTCTGCAAGATTATGGACAATTTTTCTGATAACACCATTTGCTAAAAAGGCCTGTAAAAAGGGACATTTTAATTTGCTTCATGAGACATTAAGCCTCGTCCAGAAGTCTCAATCCTATTTCATCAAGGTATAGTATTTTGCCTGGGGGCATGGACTGTTTCTTTTTATATAGGTTCCCCCCCCCCCGCCAAGAAGATATTGTTGCCCTACAAAGATGTCAAACCCCAAACCCTTACTCATTGGTCACTTGCTAGTTATGAGGCTAAAGATGGAGAACTGGAACGCCACAACTCTCTACACGTGACCTAGATGAAGATCCCAAAGCCAGAGGTTACTGACGAATCACCCCTTTATGGAGGATGAAGTCAGAGATACTGGATGGAGATTGATTGCCTGTATCAATGTCAGCCAATGTGGTGCAGTGGTTAGAGTGCTGGACTAGGACCGGGGAAACCCGAGTCCGAACCCTCGTTCAGCCATGACACTTGCTGGGTGACACAGGGCCTGCCTCACAGGGCTGTTGTGAGGAGGAAGAACAGGCTACAGAAGAGAATGTGAGATGCCACATGGAAACTGGACTTGAGGGCCTTGGTGGAATTCGAGCGCTGAAGTTTTCTGTTGCAGCCTCGGGACCTGAAAGGCTTTAATGCCTCCTCAAAACCCCAACTGTGAATGCCTTTTTCCTTTTGACTTTCTTGTTTTGCTTTTGCCCAGGATTGCCGTTTTGTTCTCATGATCAGAAACCAGCCTACAACACAAGCCACCAAGCCCTAAATGAGGACATCACCCCCTGTTCTGGTCTTCGGGAGAAGAGGGGCCCAGGGCAAGCAGGGAAACAAAAATATAAATTGGGAAAAAAGGGGTGGGGGGGATGCCAAAAGACCAAATTGAAAATAGCCTCAGGTTTTATCCATCCTTTGTATTATTTGCCTTGAAAACTTGATTTTCCTTTTGTGCTGAGGATTAGCAGCCAGAGACTTAGTCTCAGGACGCTGTCCCTACATGGGGGTGGGGGGAGGGAATTGGCAACTCACTTGCCTGTCTTTCTCTCAAGTAAAGAGCTTTGCAACCAACAGTGCCTTGAATTGTCTTTCCAAGAAGGATTGGTCCTCCCCAGATGGAAGGAGTACCGTGCCTACAATCGCCAGAATGTGATCCCAAGGGGGTCTCCAGAGGACACCCAGGGAAACTAACCATCAGCAGCAGCAGCTACCCGAGGAGAGTCCCTATCTGCATTTCCAATCCAACCCAATGGTGACAGCATGTCCATCTGCTACCCTGTCCTGTGTTCGAGGAAGAGGGCCTAATGCACAGTTCATCTTCCTGCTCCTAAGTGCTGTAGGAGAGGGATAGACAACAAATGTCTGAAGACTGCCTGATAACAAACAGGCAAGCCAATTTGTTCACTTTCCTCTGGAGTCATATGTACAACAGCATCTCCCCAAGCTGTAAAGCCCTGGAACCATCCTATCTGGGTGACACGATTTCAAAATCCTGCCAAAGACACGATTTCAGATTTCCCACAAGGGGGGGGGGAGTCAAGGCTCCCAAACACATGAACATTCGAGCTTGTCTGTGGACATTAGCCAAACAAGCCAAAGCAACACTTTGGAGAGGAGAACACTAGGGAGAGGAGAGCTGGTCTTGTGGTAGCAAGCATGACTTGTCTCCTTAGCTAAGCAGGGTCTGCCCTGGTTGCATTTGAATGGGAGACTCTGTGTGAGCACTATGAGATCTTCCCTTAAGGGATGGAGCCGCTCTGGGAAGAGCAGAAGGTTTCACGTTCCCTCCCTGGCAGCGTCTCCAAGACAGGGCTGAGAGAGATTCCTGTCTGGCTGCTGCCAGTCTGTGAAGACAATACTGAGCTGGATAGGCCAGTGCCAATGGTCTGACTCAGTACTGTATATGGCAGTTTCCTATGTTCCTAACACGGATCAGAGAACATCCAGGATAGCCGAAATCCTGCAACGTTGTACAAGAGCATTTGGTTCTCAACTGAAGGACTAAGATATTTTTTCTTATCAAGGACTCTTAACTTTGTTTGAATTCTAAAGCTCTCCATGGCTTCCTTTTTGGCCATGACAGACTCTAGAGGACACTAAGGGGGGTGGGGGTTGATGATTTGCACCACTTTCTTATATTACTTTCTTGTAGTGACTAGGTGCTCTCATTATGTTGAAAACCCGGCTGTCTCCTGTGCTGTAATGACATGGACCTCACTTGTTTCGCTGACATATTGTGCCAATCATCTCATTGTTTTCAACCAAAGCATTTACCTGGAAGTCTGCACCTATCCCCAAGTTACTGGTCCCTTTGCACTCTAAAGATATTAAGCCATCCCAAGCTTTCCCTGCTCATTTTATAGACAGCTGCATTTAATCTATGTGACTGTCCATGACTTGGCATTGCTATCGCTCTCCACAAGCTATCGTTGCTATCGCTCTCCATTAATCACCAGAAGCACCTGGTTCCACAATGCAAGACTGTTATTGAGACTTCATTGGGGATAAAGATGGGTTAAAACAATGTTGCTTGCTATAAGTTGTACGATCTTTATATGTACACCTTGCTGTTATGTATAAAACTTTTTATCTATATCAGATCATGCCAGATATGTGTACTTAAGGATGTGTGTGTGATTTATAGAATGATACTAAATATGTTTGTAGCTCTAGGATGTTGTATGCAATGTATCTAGTTTTTATTGCCATATGTACAGCCCATTCAGCACCTACTATTTCTGTAAAATCTATGCTTAATGCATCACAAATGCTTAAGGCATCCCAAAACTACATGTCCCAAATCCTTTAGTTACACAAAACACAGAACTATATTTCCAAGATTAAGAGTTTATCTGTTAGAAAGAGCTATTATTAGTATTTCCAAACAATTAGAACTTCCATTTCACTAATATGGAGAGCCTATTGATTTATGGGCAAAGAAAATAATTCTAGTTATAGCATGTATTTCCTTTTATTGATAATCACATGTTGCTGCTTATAATGCATTAAGACCCACATATATAGCTGTACCTTTACAAACCCATATATCCTGAAGATTCAGGATGAGCCAGTGTTTCGGGGGGGAATTGATGTGTTTTAGAAAACCAAAGCAACTCCATTTTACTTAGAAAACCTCATTCTAACTTAAAGTAACACCAGCCCAGCTCAGGGCCATCACGGCCTCTCATGATCAACGTCACTATCTCTCTCCACTAAATTGTATCTAAGAAACTTGGTTCTCACTGTTCTTTTGCTGACAGTTAAGAAAACAGGATGTAATCAAATAAGGAGTAATCACCAGATGAACAATGAATCATTCGCATGCGTACTAGATCCTTAGTCCACCATTTTGTTGCCACGTAGACTGTGTCTAGGGTGTCGGCATCATTCAGATTGTTTGTATAAATGGAAGATGCACCTGTAACCAAACTGTAATCGGTTTGAGAGTGTAAAGCCCACTGATTACCTGTTGCAACTGCAGTGCAATAAAATGCCTCTAAAGGATTCCCACTGAGTCTGTTAGATTGGCTTAGGGTGGACCCAGGGACGAACCGAATTCACATCACTTTGACATACAGGGGCCTGTAAAAGACCAAAGAAAGCTTGTTTTTTGTCTCCAAAACTATCGCTGCAGTCACATTTTATTTTTATTTATTTACACCAAGCCAATTCACAGAGCCCCTGGTGGTGCAGTGGCAAAACTGCCGCCCTGTAACCAGAAGGTTGCAAGATCGATCCTGACCAGGGGCTCAAGGTTGACTCAGCCGTCCATCCTCCCGAGGTCGGTAAAATGAGCACCCAGAAATGTTGGGGGTAATATGCTAAATCATTGTAAACTGCTTAGAGAGCTTCCAGCTATAGAGCGGTATATAAATGTAAGTGCTATTGCTATTGCTGTTATTTGATTTATATACCACCCTTCCAAAATGGCTCAGGGCGGTTCACAATTAAAACAAACTAGTAAAACAATGAAAAGCTAAAACAAATTAAAAACAATAATACAATTAACAATTTTAAAACCTTTCAAAACAAGAATTAAACAGTTAAGTAATTAAAACCCCTAACTCAAGTTAAAATTTAAAATTTAAAAATTTAAAAACCCTGGAAAGCCAGGCCAAACAAATACGTCATAAGGGCTCTCCTGAAGGCCAGCAGAGAACTCAAATTGCGGATTTCCACATGGAGCGCCTTCCACGGCCCCGGAGCGGCTATAGAGAAGGCCCGCCTCCGAGTCGCCACCAGACGAGCCGGTGGCAACTGGAGACGAACCTCCTCAGATGACCTTCATGTGCGGTGGGGATCGCGCAGAAGAAGGCGCTCTCGAAGGTAACTTGGACCGAAGCCCTTCAGGGCTTTGAGTGCAAATGAATGCAAATTCATGCAAATGAATGCAGATTTCACAGAATGCAACTCATTTGATGGCTCAACTAAGATTTGTCTAACGGAGCAAGCGAGCAACAGAACTAGCAGCCAGCTTTGAGGGCTGCTTCACACATCAGCATTTCTAGACATACAGTGGTCCCTCGACTTACGAAGTTAATCCGTTCCGAATGCACGTTCGTAGATCGAAAATTTCGTAAGTCGAAAAGCGCACCCACGGAGGTCTGGAAAAATGCGTAAGTCGAGGAAACCGCATCTAAAAATTCGTAAGTCGAGGAAACCGCATCTAAACCGCCAACGGTTTCCGTTCGGATGTCGAAAAATTCGTAACCGTGTGGCCATTTTTGTCGTTCGTAAGTCGAAAACTTCGGATGTCGAGTAGTTCGTAAGTCGAGGGACCACTGTATATAAATATATACATTGTCAAACTGTATAACAACAACAACAACATCAATATAATTGTGAACGGCCCAGGGACCTTTTTTGTATAGGTCAGTAGACTTAAGCCCTTCAGGGCTTTGAATGCAAATTCATGCAAATGAATGCAGATTTCACAGAATGCAACTCATTTGATGGCTCAACTAAGATTTGTCTAACGGAGCAAGTGAGCAACAGAACTAGCAGCCGGCTTTGAGGGCTGCTTCACACATCAGCATTTCTAGACATATATAAATATAGACATTCTCAAACTGTATAACAACAACAACAACAGCAATATAATTGTGAACGGCCCAGGGACCTTTTTTGTATAGGTCAGTAGATAGACTAAATAAATAAATTTATAGACACACACACAATCCACACACGCTTTAAGGTTGACTTAACTCGTAATCATACTTAAACTATAATGTGTGCTTGCAAGACATCCACACGGACTGTGCAGTTCCATTTTTAGCAGGGAGCTGGCGTTGACTGCAGCTGCCAGTTGACACTCGGTGGCCAACGTGCGGGGTTGCCTGCCTGCCTGGGACAAGTAGACCAGCTCCTCACCCCCCCACCCTTCTGGCTTGGAAGTCATACCGCGCGGTTCAATCGGCAGCAAGGTTGACTAATCGCGCGGCAGCCACATTTTGCATCTTGGTGGCCACCAGTACTTACACGGCCTTGGAAAGGGGCTTAGCCATGTTCACAGAGGACAGGGCTATTATCAATGGCTACTAGTCCTGAGGGCTCTAGCCTGCCTCCAGCCTCAGAGGCAGGATGCCTCCCAATCCCAGTTGCAGGGGAGCAACGGCAACAGAGGGGGCCGGCCCCTTTCAGCTCTTGCCTGGGGGCCTCCCAGAGGCATCTGGATGCTGGGCTGGAGAGACTTCCTTGGGGGGCCTGATCCAGCAGGGCAGTTCTTATGTGGTTGCAAGGACACACTGTCCCCTTGGAGAAGTAGGGTCCACCTTGCTTGGCATCTGCTTGGGAGGCCATGTAGGATCACTGTAAGATAGTCCCCTCAGGGGATGATGGGGCCACTCTGGGAAGAGCCCCTGCCTGCTTGCATGCAGAAGGTTCCCAGGTCCCTCCCTGGCGGCATCTCCAAGACAGAGCTAGGAGAGACTCCTGCCTGCCACCTTGGAGAGGCCACTGCCAGTCTGTGTAGACAATACTGAGCCAGATAGACCAAGGGTCTGACTCAGTATAGGGCAGCTTCCTATGTTCCCATGAGGGAGTGCCTGCTCCGAGAGAGAGAGAGAGAGAGAGAGAGAGAGAGTGCGCACGTATGTGGGATATTCAACACCCAGGCCAAACTTGGGTTAGCGACAGGCTATGCACCCGACAGAGTGCCGCTCTGCTGCAGCTGATCCCAAGTCCCTAACAAGTGACGCTGAACCACATCTGTGCTTACTGCCCTTTAGCTGTCGAGGGGTCCACTGAGACCATCTCTGGTGTGCACCTGAAGACACCAAGCCAGTTCACATGGCTCATCAGGTCATCAGCGTCGTTTGGGGATTTCGTACGCCAACAGGATACAGGATCTAATCCACCCAGCTAACGTTGCCTTAGATACCTTCTTCCCAAGGAAGGGAGGGTAGAAAGAAACAAAAAGTGCATCAGTCTTGCAAATATCCCTAGTCCTGCGTATATACATACGGAGGGCCCTGCGCACATCCAGATTGTGCCACAATTTTTCAGTGGGATGGACTGGATTTGGACAGAAGGAAGGGAGAACGATCACCTGAGATCTGTGAAAGAAGGAATTGACTTTGGGAAGGAAGGTAGGGTCCAAGTGAAGGGACACTGTGTCAGATTGGAAGATGCAAAATTCCTTCCTTGACGATAAGGCACTCAATTCCGAAACCCTGCGTGCGGACGTAATTGCAACTAGAAACAGAACCTTATAGGTTAACAACTTGAGTGAAATAGAGTCAATGGGTTCGAAGGGGGGGTTTGTGAGAGCATTGAGGACGCGGTTCAAGTTCCAGGATGGGAATCGTTTGATGGGGGCCGGGGCAAGGTTGGTTGTGCCCCTCAGGAATCTAGAGATGTGCGGGTGGAGAGATTGTTGCCCCGAGGAAGGAGACGAAATATCTAGGACGGAGGCTAAAACTCAGGCCTGTCGCTTCAGAGTGCTGGGACGTAGGTTCAAGCTCAGACCTTGCTGCAGGAAGGCGAGTACTCCCAGTACCCCTGCCGTTATGGGGTTTTTCTTATTCTGTTGTGACCAACGCAGAAATGCCTTCCATGTGGCTTGATACACCCGCTGTGCGGAGGGCCTTCTTGAAGCTAGGATGGTATCTTGCACTGACTTTGAGTAGCCCTTGGCCCTGAGCCTTGTGCACTCAACCTCCAGGCGGAAAGTTGTAGCCATTGGGGGTCGGGATGATGAAACGGCCCTTGGCGTAGCAGGTCGTGGCGGACCGGAAGGCGTCATGGAGGAGAAGTGGCGAGTTCGAGAAGATCTGAGAACCAAGGTCTGCGTGGCCAGAATGGAACCACCAGAATCAATTCCGCTTTTTCCAGTAGTAGTTTCTTGATGACCTTCCTGATTATGGGCGTGGGTGGGAAGGCGTATAGGAGGCCTTCCGGCCATGGAGAGTGAAGAGCATCCGTTGCTTCCGCCCGAGGAGAGTGGTACCTTCCCATGAAGCGAGGGAGTTGGTGATTCGAAGACTTCCGGATGAAGCAACCATTCTCCTGGGTCCACGGTCTTCCGACTGAGCCAAAGTCCGCCAGGGACTTTGACATGCTCTGCGATTATGGAGGGAATGTTGTCCTCCACCCAACGAAATAGCTGATTGGATTCCTTCATCAGCAGCCTGGACCTGGTGCCCCCTTGACGGTTGATGTGCGCCTTTACTGTCACATTGTCCGTCCTGAGGAGTATGTGTTGGCCTTTTAGAAGATATTGGAAGTGTATAAGTGCCAGCCGAGCCGCACGAAGTTCCAACCAGTTGATGGGAAGTTTGGACTCTTCTGGTGACCAGGCACCTTGTGCCACTTGCCCGGGGCAGTGAGCTCCCCATCCCGACAGGCTGGCATCCGTTGTGACAACCACCCGTTGGGGTTCCATCAATGGTCTACCCGCAAGCAGAGCTGGGGATAGCCACCAATGGAGGGAGCGCTTGACTTCCCGTGGAATCGGGAATTTGGAACCGTGGAATCGGGAATCGGGAATTGACTTCCCGTGGAATCAACATCTTTGTGCGTGACTGCCATGATGCGTGACTGCCATAGCGTCGGGGGCATGACATCTTTGTGCGTGACTGCCATAACGTCGGGGGCAACCGAACCCCACCCGCTGCCAGGTCCTAAGAGGAAACTTGCTGGCAAACATGATGCCTCGGGGAACAGTGTTTTTTCGAGGTGGAGAGTACCCATGTGTGTGGTATAGACCGTTAATCTTTATGTAACCTATGCCTTGTTCTTGCACAGGAACCTCGAAATAAGGAAGAATAGTGAGATTCCCCCAAATAAAACACTCTTATTAGCGTGGAAACTCCTGCTGGGTTTTGTTCAAAAGGAGAAATGTATTCTGCCTAGAGGGAAATGGGAACAGAGGTGGAAATGGACCATGGACGTAGACCCACCTATTACGTGAAGGTATGCGGGACACATCTCTATCCACACTAGAGGGTACTGACCATTGTTTTAAACTACGATATATATTAGATGGTATTTACTGTAAAGGGTCTTTCTGTGTAAAAAGTTTTGTATGCCTTTATTGAATCGTAATGTAAAATTTTAGTAGTTTGCAAATTGAATAAAGAAACCCTGACTAGAAACCCTGACTAGAGAAATCTATCAGAGCCTAGGGAATACTCTCGGACCATTTTCAAGACTCTCAGATCCTAGGCAAGACTCTCAGGCCCTAGGCAAGACCCTCTTACCATAGGCAATTATCTCAGACAATAGGCAAGAATCTGAGAACCTGGGCAAGACTCTCAGATCCTAGGCAAGACTCCAAGATGCCAGGCAAGTATCTCAGAGCCTAAGCAAATCTCTCAGAGCCTAGGGAAGACTCTCAGACCCTTGGCAAGACTCTCAGATGCTAGGCTAGACTCTCAGACCCTAGGAAAGACTCTCAGACTCTAGGCAGGAATTCCAGATTCTAGGCAAGAATCTAAGACACTAGAAAAGAATCTCAGACCCTAGGCAAGACTCTAAGAGCCTTGGGAAGACTCTCAGATTCTAGCCATGAATCTCAGGCCCTATGCAAGACTCTGAGACCCTAGGCAAGACTCTCAGACCCAAGGGAAGAATCTCAGACCCTAGCCAGGAATCTCAGACCCAAGGAAAAATCTCAGCACATACGCAGCACGCTGATACATGGTCAGATCCCACTGCTTCCAGGTGGCTAGTTTCTTATTCAATTTCTCCTCCCACTCCATCCAATTTTTCTCCCAGGCGCGTCTCTTCAATCCAAATGCAATTCCCAAGATGGAAATGGTGTCTTCCCATTCGTTCTCCGTAGCTCGTTCTGTGTTCCCCGTCACCGTCCCAGTCACAATCGCCTGGCGCGTGAGGGACTGACGTTCTTGATCCACACAGACGAGTACACTCTTGTCCGAATTTAATTTGGAACCTGAGACTTTACCATATTCGGTGAAAAGTTCCACCACTACTCCAATTTCTTCTTTGCTAGCCAACAAGAGTGTAATGTCGTCTGCGTGGGCCATGAACTTCGCCGACTGGTAGGTTAGGCCGGTGATCAGCGGCAACATCATTCCCGTCAGTCTAGGCTCCCTCTGTATCCTGACCAGGATGGGGTCCAGACCAAGAACATACAGCAGGGGACTAAGGGGACAGCCTTGCCTGACCCCCGATCGAAGAGGGATCGGGTCTCCTCGCCAACCATTCACCTGGGGCGTGGCTGTCGCCTCGGCGTAGAGTAACTGGATCCAGGAGACGAAAAGGGAGGGGATGCCTCTCGTCTTCAGTACTTGCCATAGGAAGTCATGGTGTATCCTATCGAATGCCTTCACCTGGTCGATCAGGAGGAGGTGGCCCTTCCATCTCTTCTTCTGCAGTGAGTGGAAACACTCCCGCAGAAGGCAGAGAGAGTCCGTCATCTTACGACCCGGCACAGCGCTGGTCTGGAAGCCGTGGACCAGTTTGTGTGCCACGGATGCCAGGCGATCGTTAAGTATCTTGGCCAGAATCCTATAATCGATATTGGTTAGCGTTATAGGTCTCCAATTTTGGGGCAGGGTGTTGTCGCCCTTCTTTGGGGAAAAAAGCAGCAGGCCTTCTCCAAAGGATTGGCCCAGGCGTCCGATCCGAAGACAGAAGTTGTACAATTTTACCAAGGCCGGAATTAAGACTTCCGCGAAGTCTTTGTAAAAACTCCATGGGAGCCCGTCAGGCCCCGGGGCCGATGTTGCCTTCCCTCCAGTTATCGCCCTCTTCAAATCTTCCGGGGTAATCTTCCGGACCAGGCCCTCGCTTTCTGCATCTGACAATGCCTGAGCCCTTCTCGTTCCTTCCTCTTTGCTTTCGCTTTCCAAGTAGGCTTCCACTTCCTCCCCTAAGATGTCCTTTCTGGCGTATAGCTGTTCATAAAAAATAGTCATTATTCGCAGCATATCGTTAGGGTCAGACACTAGGGGGGCCCCTTCCTTTTCTCTCAGTCCATGGAAAAACAGTTGCGTTCTAGGCAGCTTGCTCTTTGCCCAATCGTCCTTTTCACTGATGGGTCCCCTCGCCCGAAAAGTCTTATTATTTAAACGTTGTCGTCTCAAGTCCGTCTGGAAATGTTTGATGGTTCCCAGGCAGCGTTTTCGCAATGAGTCATCAAATGCCTCTCCATTGTTCATTGCGTCTGTAATATACAACAGGCGGGCTACTGCACTTTGGTAGTCCCTTATTTCCTTCTTGTGGGCTCGTTGCATAACCATCCGCATCCTGTTGCGGATCCTTTTTTTCAATCTCTCCCATCCCCCTAACACATCTCTATCCTCACTCATGAAAATTTTTACTTGCAAATCTAATTTCAAAAACAGAACATCCCTCAATTGTTCGTTGCTCAGAAGTTTTCGATGTAACCTCCATAAGGGGCGTCCGCGTGGTTGGACGTCTCCATAGTTACAAACAAAGCCCACCATTGCATGGTCTGACCAGGGGGTGAGAGTCAACTTGCAGCCGTATACTTGTAAAGAGGCCGGGGCCCACAGTCTATCCAGACGACTGACTATTCTGGGATGGTAAAAAGTGAATTTCGTCTCAGAATTAAATCTCGTTTGATATGTAGAATCAAATAAAACCTTGTGCGAGATTGGAAAAAAAATTAGAGAATTCGGGGCCTCAAGGGCCTTATCCCTTAAGCCCAAAGTTTCAGATAAGAAACGCTGCAAGTCGCTTTCCTCCTCCGTCAGAGGCGAGCTAGGTGTAGAGATCGGTCGTCCGTGCGTATAGTGTCTCCTATCGTTTGGCTGCGCACGGTTGTTAAAGTCGCCAATTATCAAGAGGCTACGTTTCGTGTTGGTGACATCTTTGAGTTTAGCCCAAAGGGACTTCCTTTGAGCAACTTTAACCGGGGCGTAGATCGCACACAAACGAAAAGAGAGATTTAACGCACGGGTGTTGGAGCCAATGCTCCTTTCACAAGCGAAAGTAAAGTCTACATACATCAAGCGACCCTGTACCATTTCAACCACTGTCTCCACTCTCAGGTCAGAACGCTCTTTAAAAAGAACAGCCAGGCCCGCATTCCCACTGCCATCATGGGACCAGAAAGATGGGCCCATGGTCCACTGCCTTTGAGCCGCCCATCGGTGACTCTCATTTGCAAAATGTGTTTCTTGTAAGACACATATGTGATAATTTGAATAGGACAAAAAATGGAGAATTTCACGACGCCTGCTGGCCATACGTAGGCCATGAACGTTCCAGGTTAATAAATTAAAAGGTGCAGCCATAAAAGAAATAAATATTAGTGAAAGAAGAGAACATCGAATTGGGTATATATACAAAACTGACAAAAGTGAAGCTATGAGTCAATATAAGAGAAAAGGGGCCGAAATGTGAATAAAAACAACTGTTCTCTGTGGAACTAAAATAGTGAAAATACAAATTTAAAGGTAATGAAAAAATTTCACGTTTTCACAAATGTGCCACCGATAGGAGGTCGACGGGAAAGAACGGCAGGGGTGGTAACAGGAAACACATAATCTTCATTATCAGACAAAAAGTATAGATACTATACATTATACCCAAAGTGTAAAAGAATGTACATATCCTAAGTGGTACTTTCTACATCTCTTCCTTTTAAGGGGAAGGTTGTACTTTCTACCCCTCTCCCATCGAGGTTGGTGGGGAGTGTAGCCTTACAAGTTGAGCCTTCGGGCTCTGCCCCGAGTAAGGGGGGTTGTTTCTGGGTAGGATCAGGTGGGTGAGGTTTCTCGGGGAGAACCGGGGTGGGGGAGGCCGGGCTGAGGGAGGGGGGGGACTGACCGAGACTAGGCCTTGATTCCTGGCCAGCTTCGCGTTTTGATTCCAAAGGGAATTCTTTCTCCACCTGGTCACCCCATGCGGAGTGTGCTCCTGTCCCCATTTGGTTCTGCACTGTCACAGTGTACTTGTCAGAAACATCCTTCCCTACTACTACCACAGGTTCCATAGGAGTTTCATACTCAGTGGCTTCCTTGGAAAGATCTATGACCGGAATTTCCTTCTCTGATAGTTTTGCTCGTGATACATTACATTCATCATGCGCCAGTATAGTGGCACGGTTACAACTATCACCTACGTTTTGCTCCCCCAGGGCTTTCCTCAGTCCCTCACTATCTTCCACAAGGTTGGCGACTATGCTCAACTGACGACAGTATTTATAATCTATTGATTTATACTCTGCTATCGCTCCCCTGAGCTCTTCAATCACTTTATCTAATTTTTCTACTTCAGGGGACTTGTTGTCATTGTTTCCTTGTGACAGACCCTTCTCTTGAATTACATCGCATAATTTTTTCTTTTCATTTTCC
Source organism: Hemicordylus capensis (assembly GCF_027244095.1). Taxonomy (NCBI): domain Eukaryota; kingdom Metazoa; phylum Chordata; class Lepidosauria; order Squamata; family Cordylidae; genus Hemicordylus; species Hemicordylus capensis. The sequence continues at coordinate 14,622,119 of NC_069668.1, read as the reverse complement.
AAATACTTCACTCTATCTTTATGATAGTTACGAATTCCCCACATTTCCCCCTGTCTGTCTCTTTCTACTATTAGGTCAGCTTCCACCTTTTCCAAGACCTCCTGAAAACTCCGATCTTCCAGTGTCCGCGAAGCTGCGCACACAGATGGCTTTTCGTGTTTCTTTTGCCTCCTTTGTTCTTTGGGAGGTGAAGAGATCCTCTGTTCTACCCCAACAGAATCATTTGTGATTTCAACAAGTTCCTCGTTTAGAGGCTGCTGCAAATTGTTTAATACTTCAAATCGGTTCAAGCCCTTTGCAACGGTTGCCAGGGACCCCGATTGGCTCCCTCGTGGATGGGTCATAAGCATATCTTGCTTCCCTCCCCCCAAGTGCTTTTTATTCCCGTGCTTACGGGAGGACACTTGTACCCAGGATGTCCCACCTGGGTCCTCTGCTTCAGTTCTTTCGGAACTTGTGTCCAGTCGTTATGCGGTTGGTAGTGAAGCGCTTTCTGTAGTCTGTTCCATGTTCAAGTCGCCACTCATTCTCCTCTGTCTGTTTTGTAGCATTTCTTGCCTCTGTTCCTGCCGCTGTGCCCGTGCCTTGCCCGTTTCAGCCACTTTCGCCGCTTTAGCTGCCCTTTCCTGATTAGTTTTATTATAGTGGGCTTCGGGACACCAAAAATAGGTGTGTCCGATCCCGAGGCAGAGATTGCAGCGGATGCTCTTATGGCAATTGACCGTACTGTGGCTGCGTACCCCACACTTAGAACAAAGGGAGGTGTGGCAATTTCTTCTGAGATGATCATACGCCCCACAATGGTAGCAGGCGGGCGGTTGACCGCTATATCTCAGGCTAGCTCTATCAGAACCAAGGAAGAAATACTTCGGGAGATGTTGAATAGCTCCCGTCTGAGGGTCAGTGCGAAGCGATACGATGCTCCGATACTCTCCAGTCCAAATACCGTATTGATCTTTCCTTTCATGTGGTTCCATCAGGACCTTCACGTGTCTTCCAAGCCAGAGGGATACATCTTCTGCCGGGACTACGGTTGTTCTGAAGGTAATGGTTAAGACTCGCGTGTCTGCCTTAAACAACGGAACAAGCTGGAAACCCGTTAAGAGGTTTGGCATCGTCTTCTCCACAATTCTACAATTGGACCAGTACCGGTGGTATGCCACCTGGTGCTTCAGACAGACATCGATTTCATTAGATGTATCTAATTGTATAACTGCCCTCAGCCATGGGATTGGGAAGTCCATGGCTTCCAAAATTACTTTTTTAATTACATAGTCCCTAGTCGCCTTGCTTTCGTCATTTCCTACATATCTCATCCTGATGACTAACCTTTTCTTGGGGTCTTCTTCTTCAGAAATGGCATCAGGGATTGCTGCCATTACTTCATCCTCCATTTCAAACTGGACTTGTGGATCAGAAAGTCCATCCCCTGTCATCGCCATAGCACCTTTCCCTTTCCTCATCGCATTAGGGCGTCTGTTCTTGTCCGGGTTCGCTACTGAGGCAAAGGAACGAGGAGCCAAAGTCTCCCTCGCTGCCATGGTCAGTTTTTCCTGTTGACCCAGATTCAGTGGGATTGCGGATTGCCCTTGTCGGTTAGTCCCCCTTTGCTCAAGAGCGGAGGATAAAGCCATTAAGTCCATTTTTCTTTTAGAAGTAGTCCCAGAAGGGGGCAGGGACGTTGCACTTTGTTCCATGGTTGTTGTAAGAGTCTTAGGCCTCGCGCCTTCTACTTCATATCTTTTTGGTGGTGCTTGGTTCTCTTGTCCTACTGTTGCTACGGTCGGGGTCTCTGGTGCACTTTGGAGATGCTGGTGAGCAGCTACGATAATGTCTATTCCTTCCCGATCCAGAGCCCTCAAAAGGGGGTTTGGGGAAACCAGCTCGGGTGTGCTGGCCTTTGCCTCCGACTTTGGTCCTTCTATAGGCTCATGCGTTGGTTCTATCCGAGCCTTTTTGGCTGCACTCCCTCTGTGGTCAGGATAAAAATTCTCCCCACCGTCCTGTGCTGTTATATGGTGGCTAGGTTCCTCCTGGTTCCCCTGGAGGGTTGTGGTTGGTTCAATTTGAGAGGGTGGGACAGCAGGAATTACTCCCTCCGTAGGTTCTTTAGTTACATTCCTCTTCTCGGGTCTCTCTTTAAGATGTACTTCACCGAGTTGCGAAAAAGCTTCCTTCTTCTTTCTTAAGCGTTGTTTTAAATAGGTGGTGATTGTGTACAACCAATCCACACACTGGTTAATTGACATTGGAAGGTCATTTCCTTCTATCCCAGTTGAAAAGGGAGCCACTAATAGGCTGCCTGTAATTCCAGAGGAAGATTTTTCTTGTAAAAAACGATTTAGGCCCTGAATCTTTTTCAGTAGATTTATTTCAGTCAGCCACTCCGGAAATTGGAGGGGTTTCGTGAGAGGCTTCCGCATTTTGGTCATTCTATGGGTCATCATTTTGGTCAAGATGATTGAGCTCGTTGCTACTGCCACAGCTACCTTGTGTTCCGACTTGATTTCTGCTCCCATAAGCCATCGAAAAATCAGGTCATGATCTTTTTCCAGCCTGTTCCATTGTTCAGCTGTACTTTTCTTTTTCCAGGTAGTCATGGCAATATTCAGCTTAGGTAAGGTTATATGGGCTAACAAAAAGGCCCAGAATTCAAACAATTCTATTGGATGCAAGTCCGTTGTCAAGAGGATATTTGCTACCTCTTTGACCTCTTTTTGTAGAAATTCTTGCCATTCAGAGGTAGAGTACTTCCCCTCCTGCTTCACTACTTGCAAAGCTTCTGATTCTAAATAGGTAGGGTTACTCAGAAAATCTTCTACTCTCACTTCACCTCTTGCAAATGAGTGCTGGTCCTCCTGTAATGGTGTGGATACTACTTTTTCCTTTTCAGCAACCCTTTCCACTTCCCCTTCATCCGAAGAGAAAAGGCCAGAGTTAGCGTCATCTTCTAGGGATTGTATGTCTGACCAGCTAGATTCATCATCATCCAGTTGGATATTTCCGGTTGTTTCAATAGTCACTTCTATTCCTTGTAAATCACTGCCGTCTACTGGCAAAGGAGGAGATTGGCCGTCTGTTGAATTTAATGCAGCAATGATTGCAGAATCAGTTATATGACCTGCAGATAGAGACTTTAGCATTTTCCCCGATAATTGTGGCCTCTGGTCTTCTTCACCCCCGAAATCCTGGGCATGGAAACGGGCCGTCTGGCCTGGGCTTTTAATTGGGGACCTGTCCCTGCCTTCATCTGTGAATAATTCCAAACTCTGAGTCCTAACAAGTGGGCTTGATCCCCTGAGAGACATCCTCCTTGATAATTCAGTTCTTCTTTCACATCCACTCCCAATATTGGTGTTGGTAGCTCCCCTGGGTGATGGGGGATCAGTATCAAGTATCAGAATAGGTTTACTTGCAGAATCCACCACGGATTGCAACAGATTTTCTTTTGTCTGTTTTCCCAGCCTGGGCTGCAAAAGGAAACTTGGGGGGAGAAGAGCTTCACTTTCATCACTGTTTTGGGGTCCTCCCCACTGGGTCCCCTCTATCCTGTGTTGGACATCTTGTGCACTAAGCTCTTTAGGAACTATCGGTGCAGCCCCTGAAGCTCTAGGGCTAACAGTTTCTGAATCATTAAGCGATGAAGAGACAGTCCCCTGAAAATCTAGCTCCATATTACTCACAGGCTTCATTTTCTCAACATCCTGCGTAGGCCCGACCAAGGATGGGTCTGAAGAAGTTGCCCCCGTTGGACTAGAAACGCGGGGGTGGTCTCCTTCTACTCCAGATGAGGTCTCCAACCGCTTCTGATCCATTAGAAGTCCAGATAATCCCCCCAAAGGGGCATAACAGTCATTTTTGGGTGATCCCTCCAGGAGCTCCAAAACAAGTGCTGCTGCTGGAGCAGAGTCTTGCCTGGGGTCTGAGAGTGTTGCCTAGCATCTGAGAGTCTTTCCTGGGGTCTGAGAGTGTTGCCTAGCATCTGAGAGTCTTGCTTGGGGTCTGAGAGTCTTGCCTAGCATCTGAGAGTCTTGCCTGTGGTCTGAGAGTCTTGCCTAGCATCTGAGAGTCTTGCCTGTGGTCTGAGATACTTGCCTAGCATCTGAGAGTCTTGCCTGGGGTCTGAGAGTCTTGCCTAGAATCTGAGAGTCTTGCCTAGCCTCTGAGAGTCTTGCCTGGAGTCTGAGAGTCTTGCCTAGCATCTGAGAGGCTTGCCTGGAGTCTGAGAGTGTTGCCTAGCATCTGATAGTCTTGCTTGGCGTCTGAGAGTCTTGCCTAGCATCTGAGAGTCTTGCCTAGCATCTGAGAGTCTTGCCTGGGGTCTGAGATACTTGCCTAGCATCTGAGAGTCTTGCCTGGGGTCTGAGAGTCTTGCCTAGCATCTGAGAGTCTTGCCTAGCATCTGAGAGTCTTGCCTGGGGTCTGAGAGTCTTGCCTGGGGTCTGAGATACTTGCCTAGCATCTGAGAGTCTTGCCTGGGGTCTGAGAGTGTTGCCTAGCATCTGGGAGTCTTGCCTGGGGTCTGAGAGTCTTGCCTGGGGTCTGAGAGTCTTGCCTGGGGTCTGAGAGTCTTGCCTAGCATCTGGGAGTCTTGCCTGGGGTCTGAGAGTCTTGCTTATGGTCTGAGATACTTGCCTAGCATCTGAGAGTCTTGCCTGGGGACTGAGAGTCTTGCCTAGCATCTGAGAGTGTTGCCTAGCATCTGAGAGTCTTGCCTGGGGTTTGAGAGTGTTGCCTAGCATCTGAGAGTCTTGCCTAGCATCTGAGAGTCTTGCCTGTGGTCTGAGAGTCTTGCTTATGGTCTGAGATACTTGCCTAGCATCTGAGAGTCTTGCCTGGGGTATGAGAGTGTTGCCTAGCATCTGAGAGTCTTGCCTGGGGTCTGAGATACTTGCCTAGCATCTGGGAGTCTTGCCTGGGGTCTGAGAGTGTTGCCTAGCATCTGGGAGTCTTGCCTGGGGTCAGAGAGTGTTGCCCAGCATCTGAGAGTCTTGCCTAGAGTCAGATAGTGTTGCCTAGCATCTGAGAGTCTTGCCTGGGGTCTGAGATACTTGCCTAGCATCTGAGAGTCTTGCCTAGCATCTGAGAGTCTTGCCCAGCATCTGAGAGTCTTGCCTGGGGTCTGAGAGTCTTGCCTAGCATCTGAGAGTCTTGCCTGGAGTCTGAGAGACTTGCCTGGGGTCTGAGAGTGTTGCCTAGCATCTGAGAGTCTTGACTGGAGTCTGAGAGTCTTGCGTAGCATCTGAGAGTCTTGCCTGGGGTCTGAGAGTCTTGCCTAGCATTTGAGAGTCTTGCCTGGGGCCTGAGAGAATCAGAAACAGTTTCCAGCCAGGGTGACATCACAGTAGGGCAGGCAGGACCAATGGCTGCTGCTGCTGCTGCTGCTGCTGCTGCTGCTACTGCCAGCCTGCCTGCCTGCCTGCCTGGCTGAACTGTTTCCAGCCAGGGTTACATCACAGTAGGGCAGGCAGGACCAATGGCTGCTGCTGCTGCTGCTGCTACTGCCAGCCTACCTGCCTGCCTGGCTGGCTGAACTGTTTCCAGCCAGGGTGACATCACAGTAGGGCGGGCAAGCAGGACCAATGGCTGCTGCTGCTGCTGCTGCTGCTGCTGTTGCTGCTGCTGCTGCTACTGCCAGCCTGCCTGCCTGCCTGGCTGAACTGTTTCCAGTCCGGGTGACATCACAGTAGGGCAGGCAGGACCTATAGATGCTGCTGCTGCTGCTGCTGCTGCTGCTGCTACTGCCAGCCTGCCAGCCTGCCTGCCTGCCTGCCTGGCTGTACTGTTTCCGGCCAGGGTGACATCACAGTAGAGCAGGCACGGTACCTGGCTGCTGCTGCTGCTGCGAGCCTGCCTACCTGGCTTAAGTGTTTCCAGCCAGGGTGACATCACAGTAGGGCAGGCAGGACCAATGGCTGCTGCTGCTGCTGCTGCTGCTGCTGCTGCTGCTGCTGCTGCTGCTACTGCCAGCCTGCCTGCCTGCCTGCCTGGCTGAACTGTTTCCGGCCAGCGTGACATCACAGTAGAGCAGGCAGGGCACCTGGCTGCTGCTGCTGCTGCTGCCAGCCTGCCTACCTGGCTTAACTGTTTCCAGCCAGGGTGACATCACAGTAGGGCAGGCAGGAACAATGGCTGCTGCTGCTGCTGCTGCTGCTGCTGCTGCTGCTGCTGCTGCTATTGCTGCTACTGCCAACCTGCCTGCCTGCCTGCCTGGCTGAACTGTTTCCGGCCAGATTGACATCACAGTAGAGCAGGCAGGGCACCTGTCTGCTGCTGCTGCTGCTGCTGCTGCTGCTGCTGCTGCTGCCAGCCTGCCTACCTGGCTTAACTGTTTCCAGCCAGGGTGACATCACAGTAGGGCAGGCAGGACCAATGGCTGCTGCTGCTGCTGCTGCTGCTGCTACTGCCAGCCTGCCTGCCTGCCTGCCTGCCTGGCTGTACTGTTTCCGGCCAGGGTGACATCACAGTAGGGCGGGCAAGCAGGACCAATAGCTGCTGCTGCTGCTGCTTCTGTTGCTGCTGCTGCTGCTACTACCAGCCTGCCTGCCTGCCTGCCTGCCTGCCTGGCAGAACAGTTTCCAGCCAGGGTGACATCACAGTAGCGCAGGCAGGACCAATGGCTGCTGCTGCTGCTGCTGCTACTGCCAGCCTGCCAGCCTTCCTACCTGGCTTAACTTTTTCCAGCCAGGGTGACATCACAGTAGGGCAGGCAGGACCAATGGCTGCTGCTGCTGCTGCTGCTGCTGCTGCTGCTACTGCCAGCCTGCCTGCCTACCTGCCTGGCTGAACTGTTTCCGGCCAGTGTGACATCACAGTAGAGCAGGCAGGGTACCTGGCTGCTGCTGCTGCTGCTGCTCCCATCCTGCCTACCTGGCTTAACTGTTTCAGGCCAGGGTGACATCACAGTAGGGCAGGCAGGACCAATGGCTGCTGCTGCTGCTGCTGCTGCTGCTGCTGCTACTGCCAGCCTGCCTGCCTGCCTGCCTGGCTGAACTGTTTCCGGTCAGGGTGACATCACAGTAGAGCAGGCAGGGCACCTGGCTGATGCTGCTGCTGCTGCTGCCAGCCTGCCTACCTGGCTTAACTGTTTCCAGCCAGGGTGACATCACTGTAGGGCAGGCAGGACCAATGGCTGCTGCTGCTGCTGCTGCTGCAGCTGCTACTGCCAGCCTGCCTGCCTGGCTGAACTGTTTCTGGCCAGGGTGACATCACCGTAGAGCAGGCAGAGCACCTGGCTGCTGCTGCTGCTGCTGCCAGCCTGCCTACCTGGCTTAACTGTTTCCAGCCAGGGTGACATCACAGTCGGGCACGCAGGACCAATGCCTGCTGCTGCTGCTACTGCCAGCCTGCCTGCCTGCCTTCCTGGCTGAACTGTTTCCAGCCAGGGTGACATCACAGTAGGGCAGGCAGGACCAATAGCTGCTGCTGCTGCTACTGCCAGCTAGCCTGCCTGCCTGCCTGGCTGAACTGTTTCCGGCCAGGGTGACATCACAGTAGAGCAGGCAGGGCACCTGTCTGATGCTGCTGCTGCTGCTGTTGCTGCTGCTGCTGCTGCTGCCGCCAGCCTGCCTGCCTGGTTTAACCGTTTCCAGCCAGTGTGACATCACAGTACGGCAGGCAGGACCATTGGCTGCTGCTGCTGCTGCTGCTACTGCCAGCCTGCCTGCCTGCCTGCCTGGCTGAACTGTTTCCGGCCAGCGTGACATCACAGTAGAGCAGGCAGGGCACCTGGCTGCTGCTGCTGCTGCTGCGAGCCTGCCTACCTGGCTTAACTGTTTCCAGGCAGGGTGACATCACAGTAGAGCAGGCAGGGCACCTGGCTGCTGCTGCTGCTGCCGCCAGCCTGCCTGCCTGGTTTAACCGTTTCCAGCCAGTGTGACATCACAGTACGGCAGGCAGGACCATTGGCTGCTGCTGCTGCTGCTGCTACTGCCAGCCTGCCTGCCTGCCTGCCTGGCTGAACTGTTTCCGGCCAGCGTGACATCACAGTAGAGCAGGCAGGGCACCTGGCTGCTGCTGCTGCTGCTGCGAGCCTGCCTACCTGGCTTAACTGTTTCCAGGCAGGGTGACATCACAGTAGAGCAGGCAGGGCACCTGGCTGCTGCTGCTGCTGCTGCGAGCCTGCATACCTGGCTTAACTGTTTCCAGCCAGGGTGACATCACAGTAGGGCAGGCAGGACCAATGCCTGCTGCTGCTGCTACTGCCAGCCTGCCTGCCTGCCTGCCTGGCTGAACTGTTTCCGGCCAGGGTGACATCACAGTAGAGCAGGCAGGGCACCTGGCTGCTGCTGCTGCTGCCAGCCTGCCTACCTGGCTTAATTGTTTCCAGCCAGGGTGACATCACAGTAGGGCAGGCAGGACCAATGGCTGCTGCTGCTGCTGCTGCTGCTGCTGCTACTACTGCCATCCTTCCTGCCTGCCTGCCTGGCTGAACTGTTTCCGGCCAGGGTGACATCACAGTAGAGCAGGCAGGGCACCTGGCTGCTGCTGCTGCTGCTGCTGCTGCTGCTGCTGCCAGCCTGCCTACCTGCCTTAAATGTTTCCAGCCAGGGTGACATCACAGTAGGGCACGCAGGACCAATGCCTGCTGCTGCTGCTACTGCCAGCCTGCCTGCCTGCCTTCCTGGCTGAACTGTTTCCAGCCAGGGTGACATCACAGTAGGGCAAGCAGGAACAATGGCTGCTGCTGCTGCTACTGCCAGCTAGCCTGCCTGCCTGCCTGGCTGAACTGTTTCCGGCCAGGGTGACATCACAGTAGAGCAGGCAGGGCACCTGGCTGCTGCTGCTGCTGCTGCTGCTGCTGCTGCTGCTGCTGCCAGCCTGCCTACCTGCCTTAAATGTTTCCAGATAGGGTGACATCACAGTAGGGCAGGCAGGACCAATGGATGCTGCTGCTGCTGCTGCTACTGCCAGCCTGCCAGCTTGCCTGCCTGGCTGAACTGTTTCCGGCCAGGGTGACATCACAGTAGAGCAGGCAGGGCACCTGTCTGCTGCTGCTGCTGCTGCTGCTGCTGCTGCTGCTGCTGCCAGCCTGCCTGCCTGCCTGGTTTAACCGTTTCCAGCCAGTGTGACATCACAGTACGGCAGGCAGGACCATTGGCTGCTGCTGCTGCTGCTGCTACTGCCAGCCTGCCTGCCTGCCTGCCTGGCTGAACTGTTTCCGGCCAGCGTGACATCACAGTAGAGCAGGCAGGGCACCTGGCTGCTGCTGCTGCTGCGAGCCTGCCTACCTGGCTTAACTGTTTCCAGGCAGGGTGACATCACAGTAGGGCAGACAGGACCAATGGCTGCTGCTGCTGCTGCAGCTGCTGCTGCTACTGCCAGCCTGCCTGCCTGCCTGCCTGGCTGAACTGTTTCCGGCCAGGGTGACATCACAGTAGAGCAGGCAGGGCACCTGGCTGCTGCTGCTGCTGCTACTGCTGCTGCTGCCAGCCTGCCTACCTGGCTTAACTGTTTCCAACCAGGGTGACATCACAGTAGGGCAGGCAGGACCAATGGCTGCTACTGCTGCTGCTGCTGCTGCTGCTACTGCCAGCCTGCCTGCCTGCCTGCCTGGCTGAACTGTTTCCGGCCAGGGTGACATCACAGTAGAGCAGGCAGGGCACCTGGCTGCTGCTGCTGCTGCCAGCCTGCCTACCTGGCTTAATTGTTTCCAGCCAGGGTGACATCACAGTAGGGCAGGCAGGACCAATGGCTGCTGCTGCTGCTGCTGCTGCTGCTGCTGCTACTGCCAGCCTTCCTGCCTGCCTGCCTGGCTGAACTGTTTCCGGCCGGGGTGATATCACAGTAGAGCAGGCAGGGCACTGGCTGCTGGTGCTGCTGCTGCTGCTGCCAGCCTGCCTACCTGGCTTAACTGTTTCCAGCCAAGGTGACATCACAGTAGAGCAGGCAGGGCACTGGCTGCTGGTGCTGCTGCTGCTTCCAGCCTGCCTACCTGGCTTAACTGTTTCCAACCAGGGTGACATCACAGTAGGGCAGGCAGGACCAATGGCTGCTACTGCTGCTGCTGCTGCTGCTGCTACTGCCAGCCTGCCTGCCTGCCTGCCTGGCTGAACTGTTTCCGGCCAGGGTGACATCACAGTAGAGCAGGCAGGGCACCTGGCTGCTGCTGCTGCTGCCAGCCTGCCTACCTGGCTTAATTGTTTCCAGCCAGGGTGACATCACAGTAGGGCAGGCAGGACCAATGGCTGCTGCTGCTGCTGCTGCTGCTGCTACTGCCAGCCTTCCTGCCTGCCTGCCTGGCTGAACTGTTTCCGGCCGGGGTGATATCACAGTAGAGCAGGCAGGGCACTGGCTGCTGGTGCTGCTGCTGCTGCTGCCAGCCTGCCTACCTGGCTTAACTGTTTCCAGCCAAGGTGACATCACAGTAGAGCAGGCAGGGCACTGGCTGCTGGTGCTGCTGCTGCTTCCAGCCTGCCTACCTGGCTTAACTGTTTCCAGCCCGGGTGACATCACAGTAGGGCAGGCAGGACCAATGGGTGCTGCTGCTGCTGCTGCTGCTGCTTCTGCTGCTGCTGCTGCTACTGCCAGCCTGCCTGACTGCCTGCCTGGCTGAACTGTTTCCGGCCAGGGTGACATCACAGTAGGGCAGGCAGGACCAATGGCTGCTGCTGCTGCTGCTGCTGCTGCTGCTGTGGAACTTTCCAAACGGAACACTCCAAATGGAACATTCCAAATGGAACATTCCAACTGGAGCTTTTCAAATGGAACACTCCGAACGGAACATTCCGGAGCTAGCACTCCGGACCGAACATTCTAAATGGAACTTTTCAAATGGAACCCTCCGAACGGAACATTCCTAACCGAACATTCTGAACGGAACTTTCCGAACATTCTGAATGGAACATTGTAGACCGAACATTCCGAAAGGAACATTCCAAACGGAACACTCGGAACGGTACATTCCAAATGGAACACTCCGAATGGAACTTTCCAAACGGAACACTCCAAAAGGAACATTCCAAATGTAACAGTCCAAACGGAACTTTTCAAATGGAACACTCCGAATGGAACATTCCAAACCGAACATTCCGAATGGAACTAACGGAACATTCTGAATGGAACATTGTTGACCGAACATTCCGAATGGAACATTCCAAATGGAACACTCTGAACGTAACATTCCAAACGGAACACTCTGAACGGAACTTTCCAAACGGAACTCTCCGAACGGAAATTTTCAAAAGGAATACTCCAAACGGAACTTTCCAAACGGAACAATCTGAACGGAACATTCCAAATGGAACACTCTGAATGGAGCTTTCCAAACGGAACACTCCAAATGGAACATTCCAAATGGAACTTTTCAAATGGAACACTCTGAATGGATCATTCCGAACTGAACATTCCAAACTGAACTTTCCAAATGAAACACTCTGAATGGAACTTTCCGAATGGAACTCTTCGAATGGAACTTTCCAAACGGAACACTCCAAATGGAACTTTCCATAAGGAACACTCCGAACGGAACATTCCGGAGCAAACACTCCGGACCAAACATTCCAAACGGATCTTTTCAAATGCAACACTCCAAACGGAACATTCCAATCAGAACACTCTGAAAGCAACTTTCCAAACGGAACACACCGATTGGAACTTTACAAAAGGAACACTCCAAAAGGACCATTCCAAATGGAACATTGCAAAAGGAACATTCCAAATGGAACTTTTCAAATGGAACACACCGAATGGATCATTCCAAACCAAACATTCAGAATGGAACATTCCAAATGGAACACTCCAAATGGAATTTCCGAAACGGAACACTGCAAACGTAACTTTCCAATAGGAACACTCCGAATGGAACTTTCCAAATGGAACACTCCGAACGGAACTTTCCAAATGGAATAATCCCAAAGGAACATTCCAAATGTAACAGTCCAAACGGAACTTTTCAAATGTAACAGTCCAAACCGAACGTTTGAAATGGAACACTCCGAACGGAACTTTCCAAACGGAACACTTTGAACGGAACTTTCCAAATGGAACACTCCAAATGGAACTTTCCAAATGGAACTTTTCAAATGGAACACTCCGATTGGATCATTCCGAACCGAACATTCCGAATGGAACTTTCCAAACGGAACACTCTGAATGGAATTTTCAAAATGGAACACTCCGAATGGAACTTTCCAAATTTAAAACTCCGAACGTAACTTTCCAAATGGAACACTCCGAATGGAACTTTGCATACGGAAAACTCAGAACGGAACTTTCCGAACATTCTGAATGGAACATTTTAGACCGAACATTGTGAAAGGAACATTCCAAACGGAACACTCGGAACGGTACATTCCAAATGGAACACTCCGAAAAGAACTTTCCAAACGGAAAACTCCAAAAGGAACATTCCAAATGTAACAGTCCAAAGGGAACTTTTCAAATGTAACAGTCCAAAGGGAACTTTTGAAATGGAACACTCCGAATGGAACATTCCAAACCGAACATTCCGCATGGAACTAACCGAACATTCTGAATGGAACGCTGTTGACCGAACATTCCGAATGGAACATTCCAAATGGAACACTCTGAACGTAACATTCCAAATGGAACACTCTGGATGGAACTTTCCGAACGGAACACTCCGAATGGAACATTCCAAACAGAACACTCTGAACGTAACATTCCAAATGGACCACTCTTAACGGAACTTTCCAAACATAACTCTCCAAACAGAACTTTCCAAACGGAACAATCCGAACAGAACTTTCAAAACGAACACTCTGAACGTAACATTCCAAACGGAACACTCTGAATGGAACTTTCCAAATGGAACACTCCGAATGGAACTTTCCAAAAGGAACACTCCAAATGGAACTTTCCAAACGGAACACTGCAAATGAACCATTCCAAAAGGAACATTCAAAATGGAACATCCCAAATGGAACTTTTCAAATGAAACACTCCGAATGGATTATTCTGAACGGAACATTCCGAATGGAACTTTCCAAACGGAACACTCTGAATGGAATTTTCAAAATGGAACACTCCGAATGGAACTTTCCAAATGGAACACTCCGAATGGAACTTTCCAAAAGGAACACTCCACATGGAACTTTCCATACGGTACACTCCGAACGGAACATTCCGGAGCTAACACTCTGGACCGAACATTCAAACGGCACTTTCCAAATGGAACACTCCGAACGGAACTTTCCAAACAGTAAACTCCAAAATGACCATTCCAAATGGAACATTGCAAAAGGAACATTCCAAATGGAACTATTCAAATGGAACACACCGAATGCATCATTCCAAACCGAACATTCAGAATGGAACATTCCAAATTGAACACTCCGAATGGAATTTTCGAAATGGAACACTCCGAACATAACTTTCCAATAGGAACACTCCGAACAGAACGATCCAAATGGAACACTACGAATGGAACTTTCCAAACGGATTACTCCAAAAGGAACATTCCAAATGTAACAGTCCAAATGAAACTTTTCAAATGGAACACTCCGAATGGAACATTCCAAACCGAACATTCCGAATGGAGCTAACCGAACATTCTGAATGGAACATTGTTGACCGAATATTCCGAATGGAACATTCCAAACGGAACACTCTGAACGTAACATTCCAAACGGAACTCTCCGACCGGAACTTTCCGAATGGAACAATCCGAACGGAACTTTCCAAACAGAACACTCCGAACGGAACTTTCCAAATGGAACACTCCGAACGGAACTTTCCTAACGGAATACTCTGAATTCAACATTCCAAATGGAACACTCCGAACGCAACTTTCCAAACAGAGCATTCCAAAAGGAACATTTCAAATGGAAAATTCCAAATGGAACTTTTCAAATGGAACACTTCGATTGGAACATTCCGAACTGAACATTCCGAACTAAACTTTCCGAACATTCTGAATGGAACATTGTAGACCGAATATTCCGAAAGGAACATTCCAAACGTAAAACTCTGAATGGTACATTCCAAACGTAACACTCCAAATGGAACTTTCCATACGGAACACTCCGAACGAACATTTCTGAGCTAACAATCCGGACTGAATATTCGAAAAGGAACTTTTCAAATGGAACACTCCAAAAGGAACATTCCAAATGGAAAGTTCCAATTGGAACTTTTCAAATGGAACACGTCATATGGAACATTCCGAACCGAACATTCCGAACGGAACTTTCCAAACATTCTGAATGGAACATTGTAGACCGAACATTGCAAATGGAACATTCCAAACAGAACTTTTCAAAAGGAATACTCCGAATGGAACATTCCAAACAGAACACTCTGAACGGAACATTCCAAATGGACCACTCTGAACGGAACTTTCCAAACATAATTCTCTGAACAGAACTTTCCAAACGGAACAATCCGAACAGAACTTGCAAAACGGAACACTCCTAACGGAACTTTCCAAACGGAACACTCCGAATGGAGCTTTCCAAACGGAACACTAAAAACGGAACTTTCCATACGGAACACTCCGAATGGAACTTTCCAAAAGGAACACTCCGAACGGAACTTTCCAAATGAAACACTCCGAATGGAGCTTTCCAAACGGAACACTCCAAACGGAACTTTCCATACGTAACACTCCGAATGGAACCCTCCAAAAGGAACCCTTCGAATGGAAATTTCCCAATGGAACACTCCGAACGGAACTTTCCAAACCGAACACTCTGAATGGAACTTTCCAAATGAAACTTTCCAAATGGAACACTCCAAATGGAACTTTCCATACGGAACACTCCGAACGGAACATTCCGGAGCTAACACTCTAGACCGAACATTTCAAACGGAACTTTTAAAATGGAACATTCCGAATGGAACATTCCCAACCGAACTTTCCGAACGGAACATTACTAACATTCTGAATGGAACATTGTGGACCGAACATTCCAAATAGAACATTCCAAACGGAACAATCCAAATGGAATTTTCCATACGGAACACTCTGAAAGGAACATTCCGGAGCTTACACTCTGGACGGAACATTCAAACGGAACTTTCCAAACGGAACACTCCAAACAGAACTTTCCAAACGGAACACTCTGAATGGAACTTTCCAAACGGAACACTCCGATTGGAACTTTCCAAACGGAACACTCCAAATGTACCATTCCAAATGTACCATTCCAAATGGAACTTCTCAAATGGAACACTCTGAATGGATCATTCCGAACCAAACATTCCGAATGGAACTTTAAAATGTAACACAACGAACGGTACATTCCAAATGGAACACTCCGAATGGAACTTTCCAAACGGAACACTCCAAGTGGAACTTTCCATACGGAACACTCTGAATGGAAATTTCCAAACGGAACACTCCGATTGGAAATTTCCAAACGGAACACTCCGATTGGAACTTTCCAAACGGAACACTCCAAATGGACCATTCCAAATGGAACATTCCAAATGGAACATTCCAAATGGAACTTTTCAAATTGAACACTCTGAATGGATCATTCCGAACCAAACATTCCGAATGGAACTTTCCAAATGTAACGATCCGAACGGTACATTCCAAACGGAACACTCCAAATGGAACTTTCCAAACGGAACACTCCAAGTGGAACTTTCCATCCGGAACACTCCGAACAGAACATTCCGGAGCTAACACTCCTGACCGAACATTCAAACGGAACCTTCCAAACGGAAAACTCCGAACAAAACTTTCCAAAGAGAACACTCTGAAAGGAACTTTCCAAATGGAACACTCCGAATGGAACTTTCCATAAGAAACACTCCAAAAGGACCATTCCAAATGGAACATTGCAAAAGGATCAATCCAAATGGAACTTTTCAAATGGAACACACCGAATGGATCATCCAAACTGAACATTCAGAATGGAACATTCCAAATGGAACACTCCGAACGGAACTTTCCAAATGGAACACTCCAAAAGGAACATTCCAAATGGAACATTCCAAATGGAACTTTTCAAATGGAACACTTCGAATGGAACAATCCGAACCGAACATTCCGAATGGAACTTCCCGAACATTCTGCATGGAACATTGTTGAACGAACATTCTGAATGGAACATTCCAAACGGAACACTCTGAACCTAAGATTCCAAATGGAACAATCCGAATGGAACTTTCGAAACGAAACACTCCGAACGGAACTTTCCAAACGGAACACTTCGCACGGAACTTTCCAAACGGAACACTCCAAATGGAACTTTCCATATGGAACACTCTGAATGGAATATTCCGGAGTTAACACTCCGGACCGAACATTCCAAACTTAACTTTCCAAACGAAACACTCCAAATGGACCATTCCAAATGGAGCATTCCAAATGGAACATTCCATATGGAACACTCCAAATGGAACTTTTAAAATGGAACATTCCGAATAGAACTTTCCAAACCGAACATTCCGAACGGAACTTTAAAAATGGAACACTCCGAATGGAACTTTCCAAACGGAACACTCCGAACCGAATTTTCCAAATGGAACACTCCGAATGGAAATTTCCAAACGAAACACTCCAAATGGACCATTCCAAATGGAACATTCCAAATGGAACATTCCAGATGGAACTTTTCAAATGGAACACTCCGAATGGAACTTTCCAAATGGAACACTCCAAATGGAACATTCCAAATGGAACATTCCAAATGGAACTTTTCAAATGGAACACTCTGAATGGATCATTCCGAACCGAACATTCCAAACGGAACTTTTCAAATGGAACACTCCGAATGGAACATTCCTAACTGAACATTCCAAACGGAACTTTCTGAACATTCTGAATGTAACATTGTGGATCGAACATTCCGAAACGATCATTCCAAACGGAACACTCAGAACGGTACATTCCAAACGGAACACTCTGAATGGAACATACCAAAAGGAACACTATGAATGGAACTTTCCATACGGAACACTCCGAACGGAACATTGCGGAGCTAACACTCCGGACTGAACATTCCAAATGGAACTTTTCAAATGGAACACTCCGGACCGAACATTCCAAACCGAAAATTACCAATGGAACTTACCGAACATTCTGAATGGAACATTGTTGACTGAACATTCTGAATGGAACATTCCAAACGGAGCTATCCGAACAGAACTTTCCTGACAGAACACTCCGAATGGAACATTCCTAACCGAACATTCCAAACGGAACTTTCCGAACATTCTGAATGTAACATTGTGGATCGAACATTCCGAAACGATCATTCCAAACGGAACACTCAGAACGGTACATTCCAAACGGAACTCTCTGAATGGAACATTCCAAAAGGAACACTATGAATGGAACTTTCCAAACGGAATACTAAAAATGGAACTTTCCATACGGAACACTCCGAACGGAACATTGCGGAGCTAACATTCCGGACCGAGCATTCCAAATGGAACTTTTCAAATGGAACACTCCAAAAGGAACATTCCAAATGGAACGTTCCAAATGGAATTTTTCAAATGGAACACTTCGAATGGAACATTCCGAAACGAACATTCCGAACGGAACTTTCCGAACATTCTGAATGGAACATTCCAAATGTAACACTCTCAATGGTACATTCCAAACGGAACACTCCAAATGGAACTTCCCATACGGAACACTCCGAACAGAACATTCCGGAGCTAACACTCTGGACCGAACATTCCAAACGGAACTTTTCAAATGGAACACTACGAATGGAACATACCAAACCGAAAATTCCCAATGGAACTTACCGAACATTCTGAATGGACCATTGTTGAATGAACATTCCAAATGGAACATTCCAAACGGAACACTCTGAACGTAACTTTCCGGAGCTAACATTCCGGACTGAACATTCAAACAGAACTTTCCAAATGGAACACTCTGAATAGAACTTTCCAAACGGAACACTCCGAATGGAACTTTCCAAACGAAACACTCCAAATGGACCATTCCAAATGGAACTTTTAAAATGGAACACTCCAAATGGATCATTCCGAACCGAACATTCCGAATGGAACATTCCAAATGGAACACTCCGAATGGAATTTTTGAAACGGAACACTCCGAACAGAACTTTCCAAACGGAACAGTCTGAACGGAACTTTCGAAATGGAACTCTCCGAATTGAACTTTCCAAACGGAACACTCCAAATGGAACTTTCCATACGGAACACTCCGAACGGAACATTCCGGGGCTAACACTCCGGACTGAACATTCCAAATGGAAGTTTTCAAATGGAACACTCCGGACCGAACATTCCAAACCGAAAATAACGAATGGAACTTACCGAACATTCTGAATGGAACATTGTTGACTGAACATTCTGAATGGAATATTCCAAACAGAGCAATCCAAACAGATCTTTCCAGATGGAACACTCCGAATGGAACTTTCCAAATGGAACACTCTGAACGTAACTTTCCAAATAGAACACTGCGAATTGAACTTTCCAAACGGAACACTCCAAATGGAACTTTCCATACGGAACACTCCGAACGGAACATTCCGGAGCTAACACTCTGGACCGAACACTCAAATGGAATTTTCCAAAGGGAACACTCCGAATGGAACTTTCCTAAAGGAATACTCCAAAAGGACCATTCCAAATGGAACATTCCAAATTGAACTTTCCAAATGGAAGTTTTCAAATGGAACACTCCGAATGGATCATTCCGAACCGAACATTCAGAACGGAACTTTCCAAACGGAACACTCTGAATGGAACTTTCCAAACGGAACACTCCGAATGGAACTTTCCAAACGGAACACTCTGAATGGAATTTTCAAAATGGAACACTCCGAATGGAACTTTCCAAATGGAACACTCCGAATGGAACTTTCCAAAAGGAACACTCCACATGGAACTTTCCATACGGTACACTCCGAACGGAACATTCCGGAGCTAACACTCTGGACCGAACATTCAAACGGCACTTTCCAAATGGAACACTCCGAACGCAACTTTCCAAACAGTAAACTCCAAAATGACCATTCCAAATGGAACATTGCAAAAGGAACATTCCAAATGGAACTATTCAAATGGAACACACCGAATGCATCATTCCAAACCGAACATTCAGAATGGAACATTCCAAATTGAACACTCCGAATGGAATTTTCGAAATGGAACACTCCGAACATAACTTTCCAATAGGAACACTCCGAACAGAACGATCCAAATGGAACACTACGAATGGAACTTTCCAAACGGATTACTCCAAAAGGAACATTCCAAATGTAACAGTCCAAATGAAACTTTTCAAATGGAACACTCCGAATGGAACATTCCAAACCGAACATTCCGAATGGAGCTAACCGAACATTCTGAATGGAACATTGTTGACCGAATATTCCGAATGGAACATTCCAAACGGAACACTCTGAACGTAACATTCCAAACGGAACTCTCCGACCGGAACTTTCCGAATGGAACAATCCGAACGGAACTTTCCAAACAGAACACTCCGAACGGAACTTTCCAAATGGAACACTCCGAACGGAACTTTCCTAACGGAATACTCTGAATTCAACATTCCAAATGGAACACTCCGAACGCAACTTTCCAAACAGAGCATTCCAAAAGGAACATTTCAAATGGAAAATTCCAAATGGAACTTTTCAAATGGAACACTTCGATTGGAACATTCCGAACTGAACATTCCGAACTAAACTTTCCGAACATTCTGAATGGAACATTGTAGACCGAACATTCCGAAAGGAACATTCCAAACGTAAAACTCTGAATGGTACATTCCAAACGTAACACTCCAAATGGAACTTTCCATACGGAACACTCCGAACGAACATTTCTGAGCTAACAATCCGGACTGAATATTCGAAAAGGAACTTTTCAAATGGAACACTCCAAAAGGAACATTCCAAATGGAACGTTCCAATTGGAACTTTTCAAATGGAACACGTCATATGGAACATTCCGAACCGAACATTCCGAACGGAACTTTCCAAACATTCTGAATGGAACATTGTAGACCGAACATTGCAAATGGAACATTCCAAACAGAACTTTTCAAAAGGAATACTCCGAATGGAACATTCCAAACAGAACACTCTGAACGGAACATTCCAAATGGACCACTCTGAACGGAACTTTCCAAACATAATTCTCTGAACAGAACTTTCCAAACGGAACAATCCGAACAGAACTTGCAAAACGGAACACTCCTAACGGAACTTTCCAAACGGAACACTCCGAATGGAGCTTTCCAAACGGAACACTAAAAACGGAACTTTCCATACGGAACACTCCGAATGGAACTTTCCAAAAGGAACACTCCGAACAGAACTTTCCAAATGGAACACTCCGAACGGAACTTTCCAAATGAAACACTCCGAATGGAGCTTTCCAAACGGAACACTCCAAACGGAACTTTCCATACGTAACACTCCGAATGGAACCCTCCAAAAGGAACCCTTCGAATGGAAATTTCCCAATGGAACACTCCGAACGGAACTTTCCAAACCGAACACTCTGAATGGAACTTTCCAAATGAAACTTTCCAAATGGAACACTCCAAATGGAACTTTCCATACGGAACACTCCGAACGGAACATTCCGGAGCTAACACTCTAGACCGAACATTTCAAACGGAACTTTTAAAATGGAACATTCCGAATGGAACATTCCCAACCGAACTTTCCGAACGGAACATTACTAACATTCTGAATGGAACATTGTGGACCGAACATTCCAAATAGAACATTCCAAACGGAACAATCCAAATGGAATTTTCCATACGGAACACTCTGAAAGGAACATTCCGGAGCTTACACTCTGGACGGAACATTCAAACGGAACTTTTCAAACGGAACACTCCAAACAGAACTTTCCAAACGGAACACTCTGAATGGAACTTTCCAAACGGAACACTCCGATTGGAACTTTCCAAACGGAACACTCCAAATGTACCATTCCAAATGTACCATTCCAAATGGAACTTCTCAAATGGAACACTCTGAATGGATCATTCCGAACCAAACATTCCGAATGGAACTTTAAAATGTAACACAACGAACGGTACATTCCAAATGGAACACTCCGAATGGAACTTTCCAAACGGAACACTCCAAGTGGAACTTTCCATACGGAACACTCTGAATGGAAATTTCCAAACGGAACACTCCGATTGGAACTTTCCAAACGGAACACTCCAAATGGACCATTCCAAATGGAACATTCCAAATGGAACATTCCAAATGGAACTTTTCAAATTGAACACTCTGAATGGATCATTCCGAACCAAACATTCCGAATGGAACTTTCCAAATGTAACGATCCGAACGGTACATTCCAAACGGAACACTCCAAATGGAACTTTCCAAACGGAACACTCCAAGTGGAACTTTCCATCCGGAACACTCCGAACAGAACATTCCGGAGCTAACACTCCTGACCGAACATTCAAACGGAACCTTCCAAACGGAAAACTCCGAACAAAACTTTCCAAAGAGAACACTCTGAAAGGAACTTTCCAAATGGAACACTCCGAATGGAACTTTCCATAAGAAACACTCCAAAAGGACCATTCCAAATGGAACATTGCAAAAGGATCAATCCAAATGGAACTTTTCAAATGGAACACACCGAATGGATCATCCAAACTGAACATTCAGAATGGAACATTCCAAATGGAACACTCCGAACGGAACTTTCCAAATGGAACACTCCAAAAGGAACATTCCAAATGGAACATTCCAAATGGAACTTTTCAAATGGAACACTTCGAATGGAACAATCCGAACCGAACATTCCGAATGGAACTTCCCGAACATTCTGCATGGAACATTGTTGAACGAACATTCTGAATGGAACATTCCAAACGGAACACTCTGAACCTAAGATTCCAAATGGAACAATCCGAATGGAACTTTCGAAACGAAACACTCCGAACGGAACTTTCCAAACGGAACACTTCGCACGGAACTTTCCAAACGGAACACTCCAAATGGAACTTTCCATATGGAACACTCTGAATGGAATATTCCGGAGTTAACACTCCGGACCGAACATTCCAAACTTAACTTTCCAAACGAAACACTCCAAATGGACCATTCCAAATGGAGCATTCCAAATGGAACATTCCATATGGAACACTCCAAATGGAACTTTTAAAATGGAACATTCCGAATAGAACTTTCCAAACCGAACATTCCGAACGGAACTTTAAAAATGGAACACTCCGAATGGAACTTTCCAAACGGAACACTCCGAACCGAATTTTCCAAATGGAACACTCCGAATGGAAATTTCCAAACGAAACACTCCAAATGGACCATTCCAAATGGAACATTCCAAATGGAACATTCCAGATGGAACTTTTCAAATGGAACACTCCGAATGCAACTTTCCAAATGGAACACTCCAAATGGAACATTCCAAATGGAACATTCCAAATGGAACTTTTCAAATGGAACACTCTGAATGGATCATTCCGAACCGAACATTCCAAACGGAACTTTTCAAATGGAACACTCCGAATGGAACATTCCTAACTGAACATTCCAAACGGAACTTTCTGAACATTCTGAATGTAACATTGTGGATCGAACATTCCGAAACGATCATTCCAAACGGAACACTCAGAACGGTACATTCCAAACGGAACACTCTGAATGGAACATACCAAAAGGAACACTATGAATGGAACTTTCCATACGGAACACTCCGAACGGAACATTGCGGAGCTAACACTCCGGACTGAACATTCCAAATGGAACTTTTCAAATGGAACACTCCGGACCGAACATTCCAAACCGAAAATTACCAATGGAACTTACCGAACATTCTGAATGGAACATTGTTGACTGAACATTCTGAATGGAACATTCCAAACGGAGCTATCCGAACAGAACTTTCCTGACAGAACACTCCGAATGGAACATTCCTAACCGAACATTCCAAACGGAACTTTCCGAACATTCTGAATGTAACATTGTGGATCGAACATTCCGAAACGATCATTCCAAACGGAACACTCAGAACGGTACATTCCAAACGGAACTCTCTGAATGGAACATTCCAAAAGGAACACTATGAATGGAACTTTCCAAACGGAATACTAAAAATGGAACTTTCCATACGGAACACTCCGAACGGAACATTGCGGAGCTAACATTCCGGACCGAGCATTCCAAATGGAACTTTTCAAATGGAACACTCCAAAAGGAACATTCCAAATGGAACGTTCCAAATGGAATTTTTCAAATGGAACACTTCGAATGGAACATTCCGAAACGAACATTCCGAACGGAACTTTCCGAACATTCTGAATGGAACATTCCAAATGTAACACTCTCAATGGTACATTCCAAACGGAACACTCCAAATGGAACTTCCCATACGGAACACTCCGAACAGAACATTCCGGAGCTAACACTCTGGACCGAACATTCCAAACGGAACTTTTCAAATGGAACACTACGAATGGAACATACCAAACCGAAAATTCCCAATGGAACTTACCGAACATTCTGAATGGACCATTGTTGAATGAACATTCCAAATGGAACATTCCAAACGGAACACTCTGAACGTAACTTTCCGGAGCTAACATTCCGGACTGAACATTCAAACAGAACTTTCCAAATGGAACACTCTGAATAGAACTTTCCAAACGGAACACTCCGAATGGACCATTCCAAATGGAACTTTTAAAATGGAACACTCCAAATGGATCATTCCGAACCGAACATTCCGAATGGAACATTCCAAATGGAACACTCCGAATGGAATTTTTGAAACGGAACACTCCGAACAGAACTTTCCAAACGGAACAGTCTGAACGGAACTTTCGAAATGGAACTCTCCGAATTGAACTTTCCAAACGGAACACTCCAAATGGAACTTTCCATACGGAACACTCCGAACGGAACATTCCGGGGCTAACACTCCGGACTGAACATTCCAAATGGAAGTTTTCAAATGGAACACTCCGGACCGAACATTCCAAACCGAAAATAACGAATGGAACTTACCGAACATTCTGAATGGAACATTGTTGACTGAACATTCTGAATGGAATATTCCAAACAGAGCAATCCAAACAGATCTTTCCAGATGGAACACTCCGAATGGAACTTTCCAAATGGAACACTCTGAACGTAACTTTCCAAATAGAACACTGCGAATTGAACTTTCCAAACGGAACACTCCAAATGGAACTTTCCATACGGAACACTCCGAACGGAACATTCCGGAGCTAACACTCTGGACCGAACACTCAAATGGAATTTTCCAAAGGGAACACTCCGAATGGAACTTTCCTAAAGGAATACTCCAAAAGGACCATTCCAAATGGAACATTCCAAATTGAACTTTCCAAATGGAAGTTTTCAAATGGAACACTCCGAATGGATCATTCCGAACCGAACATTCAGAACGGAACTTTCCAAACGGAACACTCTGAATGGAACTTTCCAAACGGAACACTCCGAATGGAACTTTCCAAACGCAACACTCCAAATTGAACATTCCAAAAGGAACATTCCAAATGGAAGATTTCTAATGGAACTTTCAAATGGAACAATCCGAATGGATCATTCCGAACTGAACATTCCAAACGTAACTTTTCAAATGGAACACTCCGAATGGAACATTCCGAACTGAACATTCCGAACTGAACTTTCCTAACATTCTGAATGGAACATTGTAGACCGAACATTCCGAAAGGAACATTCCAAACAGAACACTTGGAACGGTACATTCCAAATGAAACACTCCGAACAAAACATTACAAACCGAACATTCAGAATGGAATAATCCAAATGGAAGACTCCGAATGGAATTTTCGAAACGGAACACTCCGAATGTAACTTTCCAATAGGAAAACTCCGAACGGAATGTTACAAATGGAATACTCCAAAAGGAACATTCCAAATGTAACAGTCCAAACGGAACTTTCCAAACGGAACACTCCAAACGGAACTTTCCAAATGGAACACTCCAAATGTAACTTTCCAAATGGAAATTTTCAAATGGAACA
The DNA here is from genome assembly GCF_027244095.1 of Hemicordylus capensis. NCBI lineage: Eukaryota > Metazoa > Chordata > Lepidosauria > Squamata > Cordylidae > Hemicordylus > Hemicordylus capensis. The sequence goes on along the minus strand of NC_069668.1, from coordinate 14,597,197 downwards.
CTCCGAATGGATCATTGCGAACCAAACATTCCGAACGGAACTTTCTAAACTGAACACTCTGAATGGAACTTTCCAAACGGAACACTCCGAATGGAACTTTCCAAATGGAAAACTCCAAAAGGAACATTCCAAATGTAACAGTCCAAACGGAACTTTTCAAATGGAACACTCCGAATGGAACATTCTCAACCGAACATTCCGAATGGAACTAACCGAACATTCTGAATGGAACATTGTTGACCGAGCATTCCGAATGAAACATTCCAAACGGAACACTCTGAACGTAACATTCCAAACGGAACACTCTGAATGGAACTTTGCAATCGGAACACTCCGAATGGAACTTTACAAACGGAACACTCCAAATGAACCATTCCAAATGGAACATTCCAAATGGAACATTCCAAATGGAACTTTTCATATGAAACACTCCGAATGGATCATTCCGAACCGAACATTCCAAACGTAAGTTTCCAAACGGAACACTCTGCATGGAATTTTCAAAATGGAACACTCCGAATGGAACTTTCCAAATGGAACACTCCGAACTGAACTTTTCAAATGGAACACTCCTAATGGAACTTTCCAAACGGAACACTCCAAATGAAACTTTCCATATGGAACACTCCGAACGGAACATTCCAGAGCTAACACTCTGGACCGATCATTCAAACGGAACTTTCCAAACGGAACACTCCGATCAGAACTTTCCAAATGGAACACTCTGAATGGAAATTTCCGAACGGAACACTCCAAACGGAACTTTCCAAAAGGAACACTCCGAACAGAACTTTCCAAATGGAACACTCTGAATGGAATTTTCCAAATGGTTCTCTCCGAATGGAACTTTCCATACGAAACACTCCAAATGGAACTTTCCATACGGAACATTCCAAACGGAACATTCCGGAGCTAACACTCCGGACCGAAAACTCCGAACGGAACTTTCCCTACGTAACATTCCGAACGGAACTTTCCAAACGGAACAATCTGAATGGAACGTTCCAACCGGAACACTCGGAATGGAACTTTCCAAACGGAACACTCCAAATGGAACATTCCGAATGGAACATTCCAAATGGAACAATCCGAATGGAATTTTCAAAACGGAACACTCCGAATGGAACTTTCCAAATGGAACACTCACAACGGAGCTTTCCAAATGGAACACACTGAATGGAACTTTCCAACCGGAACACTCGGAATGGAACTTTCCAAACGGAACACTCCAAATGGAACATTCCGAATGGAACATTCCAAATGGAACAATCCGAATGGACTTTTCAAAACGGAACACTCCGAACGGAACTTTCCAAATGGAACACTCACAACGGAGCTTTCCAAATGGATAACTCTGAATGGGACTTTCCATACGGAACACTCCGATCTGAAGATTCCGGAGCTAACTTTCCAGACTGAACATTCCAAACGCAACTTTTCTAATGGAACACTCCAAAAGGAACATTCCAAATGGAACGTTCCCAATGGAACTTTTCAAATGGAACACTTCGAATGGAACATTCCGAACCGAACATTCTGAACGGAACTTTCCGAACATTCTGAATGGAAAATTGTAGACCGAACATTCCGAAAGGAACATTCCAAACAGAACACTCCAAACGTTACATTCCAAACGGAGCACTCTGAACGGAACTTTCCAAATGGAACTCTTCGAACGGCACTCTCCAAACTGAACAAACCGAACGGAACTGTCCAAACGGAACACGTTGAATGGAATTTTCAAATGGAACACTCCGAATGGAACTTTTCAAATGGAACACTCTGAATTGAATTTTGCAAACGGAACACTCCGAACGGAACTTTTCAAATGGAACACTCGGAATGGAACTTTCCAAATGGAACACTCCAAATGGACCATTCCAAATTGAACATTCCAAATGGAACATTTCAAATGGAACACTCTGAATGGATCATTCCGAACCGAACATTCCAAACCTAACTTTTCAAATGGAACACTCCGAATGGAACATTCCGAACCGAACATTCCGAGTGGAACTTTCTGAACATTCTGAATGGAACATTGTAAATCGAACATTCCGAAAGGAACATTCCAAACGTAACATTCCGAGCGTTACATTCCAAACGGAACACTCTGAAATGAAATTACCAAACGGAACACTCCGAACGAAAATTTCCAAAAGGAGCACTCCGAAAACAACTTTCCAAATGGAACACTCCGAACAGAACTTTCCAAACGGAACACTCTGAATGGAACTTTCCAAATGGATCTCTCCGAATGGAACTTTCCATACGGAACACTACAAATGGAACATTCCATACGGAACACTCTAAACGGAACATTCCGGAGATAACACTCCGAACCGAACATTCCAAACGGAACTTTTCAAATGGAACACTCCAAATAGAACATTCCAATCCGAACATTCCAAATGGAACTTACCGAACATTCTGAATGGAACATTGTTGAGCGAACATTCCGAATGGAACATTCCAAACGGAACACTCTGAACGTAACATTCCAAATGGAACACTCTGAACTGAACTTTCCAAACGGAACTCTCCGAACGGAACTTTCCAAACGGAACAATCCGAAAAGAACTTTCCAAACGGAAGAATCCGAATGGAACATTACGGAGCTAACACTCCGGACCTTTCATTCAAATGGAACTTTACAAACGGAACACTCCGAACGGAACTTTCCAAACGGAACACTCTGAATGGAACTTTCAAAATGTAACAGTCCAAACGGAACTTTTCAAATGGAACACTCCGAATGCAAAATTCCAAATGGAACTTTTCAAATGGAAAACTCCGAATGGATCATTCCGAACCGAACATTCTGAACGGAACTTTCCAAACGGAAAACTCCTAATGGAACTTTCCAAACGGAACACTCCAAATGGAACATTCCAAATGGAACTTTTCAAATGGAACACTCCGAATGGATCATTCCGAACCGAACATTCCGAACGGAACTTTTCAAATGGAACAGTCCGAACGGAACATTCCGGAGCTAACACTCCGGACTGAACATTCAAACGGAACTTTCCAAACGTAACACTCCGAATGGAACTTAATAAACGGAACACTCTGAATGGAACTTTCCAAACGGAACACTCCGAATGGAACTTTCCAAACGGAACACTCCGAAAGGAACATTCCAAATGTAACAGTCCAAACGGAACTTTTCAAATGGAACACTCCGAATGGAACATTCTAAACCGAACATTCTGAATGGAACTAATCGAACATTCTGAATGGAACATTGTTGACCGAACATTCCTAATGGAACATTCCAAACGGAACACACTGAACGTAACATTCCCTAGCTAACACTCCGGACCGAACATTCAAACGGAACTTTCAAAACGATACACTCCAAACGGAACTTCCCAAAAAGAACACTCCGAACGGAACTTTCCAAATGGAACAATCCGAATGGAACTTTCCAAACGGAACACTCCAAATGCAGCTTTCCATACGGAACATTCCGAACGGAACATTCCGGAGCTAACACTCCGGACCGAACATTCCAAACTTAACTTTCCAAACGAAACACTCCAAATGGACCATTCCAAATGGAGCATTCCAAATGGAACATTCCATATGGAACACTCCAAATGGAACTTTTAAAATGGAACATTCCGAATAGAACTTTCCAAACCGAACATTCCGAACGGAACTTTAAAAATGGAACACTCCGAATGGAACTTTCCAAACGGAACACTCCGAACCGAATTTTCCAAATGGAACACTCCGAATGGAAATTTCCAAACGAAACACTCCAAATGGACCATTCCAAATGGAACATTCCAAATGGAACATTCCAGATGGAACTTTTCAAATGGAACACTCCGAATGCAACTTTCCAAATGGAACACTCCAAATGGAACATTCCAAATGGAACATTCCAAATGGAACTTTTCAAATGGAACACTCTGAATGGATCATTCCGAACCGAACATTCCAAACGGAACTTTTCAAATGGAACACTCCGAATGGAACATTCCTAACTGAACATTCCAAACGGAACTTTCTGAACATTCTGAATGTAACATTGTGGATCGAACATTCCGAAACGATCATTCCAAACGGAACACTCAGAACGGTACATTCCAAACGGAACACTCTGAATGGAACATACCAAAAGGAACACTATGAATGGAACTTTCCATACGGAACACTCCGAACGGAACATTGCGGAGCTAACACTCCGGACTGAACATTCCAAATGGAACTTTTCAAATGGAACACTCCGGACCGAACATTCCAAACCGAAAATTACCAATGGAACTTACCGAACATTCTGAATGGAACATTGTTGACTGAACATTCTGAATGGAACATTCCAAACGGAGCTATCCGAACAGAACTTTCCTGACAGAACACTCCGAATGGAACATTCCTAACCGAACATTCCAAACGGAACTTTCCGAACATTCTGAATGTAACATTGTGGATCGAACATTCCGAAACGATCATTCCAAACGGAACACTCAGAACGGTACATTCCAAACGGAACTCTCTGAATGGAACATTCCAAAAGGAACACTATGAATGGAACTTTCCAAACGGAATACTAAAAATGGAACTTTCCATACGGAACACTCCGAACGGAACATTGCGGAGCTAACATTCCGGACCGAGCATTCCAAATGGAACTTTTCAAATGGAACACTCCAAAAGGAACATTCCAAATGGAACGTTCCAAATGGAATTTTTCAAATGGAACACTTCGAATGGAACATTCCGAAACGAACATTCCGAACGGAACTTTCCGAACATTCTGAATGGAACATTCCAAATGTAACACTCTCAATGGTACATTCCAAACGGAACACTCCAAATGGAACTTCCCATACGGAACACTCCGAACAGAACATTCCGGAGCTAACACTCTGGACCGAACATTCCAAACGGAACTTTTCAAATGGAACACTACGAATGGAACATACCAAACCGAAAATTCCCAATGGAACTTACCGAACATTCTGAATGGACCATTGTTGAATGAACATTCCAAATGGAACATTCCAAACGGAACACTCTGAACGTAACTTTCCGGAGCTAACATTCCGGACTGAACATTCAAACAGAACTTTCCAAATGGAACACTCTGAATAGAACTTTCCAAACGGAACACTCCGAATGGACCATTCCAAATGGAACTTTTAAAATGGAACACTCCAAATGGATCATTCCGAACCGAACATTCCGAATGGAACATTCCAAATGGAACACTCCGAATGGAATTTTTGAAACGGAACACTCCGAACAGAACTTTCCAAACGGAACAGTCTGAACGGAACTTTCGAAATGGAACTCTCCGAATTGAACTTTCCAAACGGAACACTCCAAATGGAACTTTCCATACGGAACACTCCGAACGGAACATTCCGGGGCTAACACTCCGGACTGAACATTCCAAATGGAAGTTTTCAAATGGAACACTCCGGACCGAACATTCCAAACCGAAAATAACGAATGGAACTTACCGAACATTCTGAATGGAACATTGTTGACTGAACATTCTGAATGGAATATTCCAAACAGAGCAATCCAAACAGATCTTTCCAGATGGAACACTCCGAATGGAACTTTCCAAATGGAACACTCTGAACGTAACTTTCCAAATAGAACACTGCGAATTGAACTTTCCAAACGGAACACTCCAAATGGAACTTTCCATACGGAACACTCCGAACGGAACATTCCGGAGCTAACACTCTGGACCGAACACTCAAATGGAATTTTCCAAAGGGAACACTCCGAATGGAACTTTCCTAAAGGAATACTCCAAAAGGACCATTCCAAATGGAACATTCCAAATTGAACTTTCCAAATGGAAGTTTTCAAATGGAACACTCCGAATGGATCATTCCGAACCGAACATTCAGAACGGAACTTTCCAAACGGAACACTCTGAATGGAACTTTCCAAACGGAACACTCCGAATGGAACTTTCCAAACGCAACACTCCAAATTGAACATTCCAAAAGGAACATTCCAAATGGAAGATTTCTAATGGAACTTTTCAAATGGAACAATCCGAATGGATCATTCCGAACTGAACATTCCAAACGTAACTTTTCAAATGGAACACTCCGAATGGAACATTCCGAACTGAACATTCCGAACTGAACTTTCCTAACATTCTGAATGGAACATTGTAGACCGAACATTCCGAAAGGAACATTCCAAACAGAACACTTGGAACGGTACATTCCAAATGAAACACTCCGAACAGAACATTACAAACCGAACATTCAGAATGGAATAATCCAAATGGAAGACTCCGAATGGAATTTTCGAAACGGAACACTCCGAATGTAACTTTCCAATAGGAAAACTCCGAACGGAATGTTACAAATGGAATACTCCAAAAGGAACATTCCAAATGTAACAGTCCAAACGGAACTTTCCAAACGGAACACTCCAAACGGAACTTTCCAAATGGAACACTCCAAATGTAACTTTCCAAATGGAAATTTTCAAATGGAACACTCCGAATGGATCATTCCGAACCAAACATTCCGAACGGAACTTTCTAAACTGAACACTCTGAATGGAACTTTCCAAACGGAACACTCCGAATGGAACTTTCCAAATGGAAAACTCCAAAAGGAACATTCCAAATGTAACAGTCCAAACGGAACTTTTCAAATGGAACACTCCGAATGGAACATTCTCAACCGAACATTCCGAATGGAACTAACCGAACATTCTGAATGGAACATTGTTGACCGAGCATTCCGAATGAAACATTCCAAACGGAACACTCTGAACGTAACATTCCAAACGGAACACTCTGAATGGAACTTTGCAATCGGAACACTCCGAATGGAACTTTACAAACGGAACACTCCAAATGAACCATTCCAAATGGAACATTCCAAATGGAACATTCCAAATGGAACTTTTCATATGAAACACTCCGAATGGATCATTCCGAACCGAACATTCCAAACGTAAGTTTCCAAACGGAACACTCTGCATGGAATTTTCAAAATGGAACACTCCGAATGGAACTTTCCAAATGGAACACTCCGAACTGAACTTTTCAAATGGAACACTCCTAATGGAACTTTCCAAACGGAACACTCCAAATGAAACTTTCCATATGGAACACTCCGAACGGAACATTCCAGAGCTAACACTCTGGACCGATCATTCAAACGGAACTTTCCAAACGGAACACTCCGATCAGAACTTTCCAAATGGAACACTCTGAATGGAACTTTCCGAACGGAACACTCCAAACGGAACTTTCCAAAAGGAACACTCCGAACAGAACTTTCCAAATGGAACACTCTGAATGGAATTTTCCAAATGGTTCTCTCCGAATGGAACTTTCCATACGAAACACTCCAAATGGAACTTTCCATACGGAACATTCCAAACGGAACATTCCGGAGCTAACACTCCGGACTGAAAACTCCGAACGGAACTTTCCCTACGTAACATTCCGAACGGAACTTTCCAAACGGAACAATCTGAATGGAACGTTCCAACCGGAACACTCGGAATGGAACTTTCCAAACGGAACACTCCAAATGGAACATTCCGAATGGAACATTCCAAATGGAACAATCCGAATGGAATTTTCAAAACGGAACACTCCGAATGGAACTTTCCAAATGGAACACTCACAACGGAGCTTTCCAAATGGAACACACTGAATGGAACTTTCCAACCGGAACACTCGGAATGGAACTTTCCAAACGGAACACTCCAAATGGAACATTCCGAATGGAACATTCCAAATGGAACAATCCGAATGGACTTTTCAAAACGGAACACTCCGAACGGAACTTTCCAAATGGAACACTCACAACGGAGCTTTCCAAATGGATAACTCTGAATGGGACTTTCCATACGGAACACTCCGATCTGAAGATTCCGGAGCTAACTTTCCAGACTGAACATTCCAAACGCAACTTTTCTAATGGAACACTCCAAAAGGAACATTCCAAATGGAACGTTCCCAATGGAACTTTTCAAATGGAACACTTCGAATGGAACATTCCGAACCGAACATTCTGAACGGAACTTTCCGAACATTCTGAATGGAAAATTGTAGACCGAACATTCCGAAAGGAACATTCCAAACAGAACACTCCAAACGTTACATTCCAAACGGAGCACTCTGAACGGAACTTTCCAAATGGAACTCTTCGAACGGCACTCTCCAAACTGAACAAACCGAACGGAACTGTCCAAACGGAACACGTTGAATGGAATTTTCAAATGGAACACTCCGAATGGAACTTTTCAAATGGAACACTCTGAATTGAATTTTGCAAACGGAACACTCCGAACGGAACTTTTCAAATGGAACACTCGGAATGGAACTTTCCAAATGGAACACTCCAAATGGACCATTCCAAATTGAACATTCCAAATGGAACATTTCAAATGGAACACTCTGAATGGATCATTCCGAACCGAACATTCCAAACCTAACTTTTCAAATGGAACACTCCGAATGGAACATTCCGAACCGAACATTCCGAGTGGAACTTTCTGAACATTCTGAATGGAACATTGTAAATCGAACATTCCGAAAGGAACATTCCAAACGTAACATTCCGAGCGTTACATTCCAAACGGAACACTCTGAAATGAAATTACCAAACGGAACACTCCGAACGAAAATTTACAAAAGGAGCACTCCGAAAACAACTTTCCAAATGGAACACTCCGAACAGAACTTTCCAAACGGAACACTCTGAATGGAACTTTCCAAATGGATCTCTCCGAATGGAACTTTCCATACGGAACACTACAAATGGAACATTCCATACGGAACACTCTAAACGGAATATTCCGGAGATAACACTCCGAACCGAACATTCCAAACGGAACTTTTCAAATGGAACACTCCAAATAGAACATTCCAATCCGAACATTCCAAATGGAACTTACCGAACATTCTGAATGGAACATTGTTGAGCGAACATTCCGAATGGAACATTCCAAACGGAACACTCTGAACGTAACATTCCAAATGGAACACTCTGAACTGAACTTTCCAAACGGAACTCTCCGAACGGAACTTTCCAAACGGAACAATCCGAAAAGAACTTTCCAAACGGAAGAATCCGAATGGAACATTACGGAGCTAACACTCCGGACCTTTCATTCAAATGGAACTTTACAAACGGAACACTCCGAACGGAACTTTCCAAACGGAACACTCTGAATGGAACTTTCAAAATGTAACAGTCCAAACGGAACTTTTCAAATGGAACACTCCGAATGCAAAATTCCAAATGGAACTTTTCAAATGGAAAACTCCGAATGGATCATTCCGAACCGAACATTCTGAACGGAACTTTCCAAACGGAAAACTCCTAATGGAACTTTCCAAACGGAACACTCCAAATGGAACATTCCAAATGGAACTTTTCAAATGGAACACTCCGAATGGATCATTCCGAACCGAACATTCCGAACGGAACTTTTCAAATGGAACAGTCCGAACGGAACATTCCGGAGCTAACACTCCGGACTGAACATTCAAACGGAACTTTCCAAACGTAACACTCAGAATGGAACTTAATAAACGGAACACTCTGAATGGAACTTTCCAAACGGAACACTCCGAATGGAACTTTCCAAACGGAACACTCCGAAAGGAACATTCCAAATGTAACAGTCCAAACGGAACTTTTCAAATGGAACACTCCGAATGGAACATTCTAAACCGAACATTCTGAATGGAACTAATCGAACATTCTGAATGGAACATTGTTGACCGAACATTCCTAATGGAACATTCCAAACGGAACACACTGAACGTAACATTCCCTAGCTAACACTCCGGACCGAACATTCAAACGGAACTTTCAAAACGATACACTCCAAACGGAACTTCCCAAAAAGAACACTCCGAACGGAACTTTCCAAATGGAACAATCCGAATGGAACTTTCCAAACGGAACACTCCAAATGCAGCTTTCCATACGGAACATTCCGAACGGAACATTCCAGAGCTAACACTCCGGACCGAACATTCCAAACTTAACTTTCCAAACGAAACACTCCAAATGGACCATTCCAAATGGAGCATTCCAAATGGAACATTCCATATGGAACACTCCAAATGGAACTTTTAAAATGGAACATTCCGAATAGAACTTTCCAAACCGAACATTCCGAACGGAACTTTAAAAATGGAACACTCCGAATGGAACTTTCCAAACGGAACACTCCGAACCGAATTTTCCAAATGGAACACTCCGAATGGAAATTTCCAAACGAAACACTCCAAATGGACCATTCCAAATGGAACATTCCAAATGGAACATTCCAGATGGAACTTTTCAAATGGAACACTCCGAATGGAACTTTCCAAATGGAACACTCCAAATGGAACATTCCAAATGGAACATTCCAAATGGAACTTTTCAAATGGAACACTCTGAATGGATCATTCCGAACCGAACATTCCAAACGGAACTTTTCAAATGGAACACTCCGAATGGAACATTCCTAACTGAACATTCCAAACGGAACTTTCTGAACATTCTGAATGTAACATTGTGGATCGAACATTCCGAAACGATCATTCCAAACGGAACACTCAGAACGGTACATTCCAAACGGAACACTCTGAATGGAACATACCAAAAGGAACACTATGAATGGAACTTTCCATACGGAACACTCCGAACGGAACATTGCGGAGCTAACACTCCGGACTGAACATTCCAAATGGAACTTTTCAAATGGAACACTCCGGACCGAACATTCCAAACCGAAAATTACCAATGGAACTTACCGAACATTCTGAATGGAACATTGTTGACTGAACATTCTGAATGGAACATTCCAAACGGAGCTATCCGAACAGAACTTTCCTGACAGAACACTCCGAATGGAACATTCCTAACCGAACATTCCAAACGGAACTTTCCGAACATTCTGAATGTAACATTGTGGATCGAACATTCCGAAACGATCATTCCAAACGGAACACTCAGAACGGTACATTCCAAACGGAACTCTCTGAATGGAACATTCCAAAAGGAACACTATGAATGGAACTTTCCAAACGGAATACTAAAAATGGAACTTTCCATACGGAACACTCCGAACGGAACATTGCGGAGCTAACATTCCGGACCGAGCATTCCAAATGGAACTTTTCAAATGGAACACTCCAAAAGGAACATTCCAAATGGAACGTTCCAAATGGAATTTTTCAAATGGAACACTTCGAATGGAACATTCCGAAACGAACATTCCGAACGGAACTTTCCGAACATTCTGAATGGAACATTCCAAATGTAACACTCTCAATGGTACATTCCAAACGGAACACTGCAAATGGAACTTCCCATACGGAACACTCCGAACAGAACATTCCGGAGCTAACACTCTGGACCGAACATTCCAAACGGAACTTTTCAAATGGAACACTACGAATGGAACATACCAAACCGAAAATTCCCAATGGAACTTACCGAACATTCTGAATGGACCATTGTTGAATGAACATTCCAAATGGAACATTCCAAACGGAACACTCTGAACGTAACTTTCCGGAGCTAACATTCCGGACTGAACATTCAAACAGAACTTTCCAAATGGAACACTCTGAATAGAACTTTCCAAACGGAACACTCCGAATGGACCATTCCAAATGGAACTTTTAAAATGGAACACTCCAAATGGATCATTCCGAACCGAACATTCCGAATGGAACATTCCAAATGGAACACTCCGAATGGAATTTTTGAAACGGAACACTCCGAACAGAACTTTCCAAACGGAACAGTCTGAACGGAACTTTCGAAATGGAACTCTCCGAATTGAACTTTCCAAACGGAACACTCCAAATGGAACTTTCCATACGGAACACTCCGAACGGAACATTCCGGGGCTAACACTCCGGACTGAACATTCCAAATGGAAGTTTTCAAATGGAACACTCCGGACCGAACATTCCAAACCGAAAATAACGAATGGAACTTACCGAACATTCTGAATGGAACATTGTTGACTGAACATTCTGAATGGAATATTCCAAACAGAGCAATCCAAACAGATCTTTCCAGATGGAACACTCCGAATGGAACTTTCCAAATGGAACACTCTGAACGTAACTTTCCAAATAGAACACTGCGAATTGAACTTTCCAAACGGAACACTCCAAATGGAACTTTCCATACGGAACACTCCGAACGGAACATTCCGGAGCTAACACTCTGGACCGAACACTCAAATGGAATTTTCCAAAGGGAACACTCCGAATGGAACTTTCCTAAAGGAATACTCCAAAAGGACCATTCCAAATGGAACATTCCAAATTGAACTTTCCAAATGGAAGTTTTCAAATGGAACACTCCGAATGGATCATTCCGAACCGAACATTCAGAACGGAACTTTCCAAACGGAACACTCTGAATGGAACTTTCCAAACGGAACACTCCGAATGGAACTTTCCAAACGCAACACTCCAAATTGAACATTCCAAAAGGAACATTCCAAATGGAAGATTTCTAATGGAACTTTTCAAATGGAACAATCCGAATGGATCATTCCGAACTGAACATTCCAAACGTAACTTTTCAAATGGAACACTCCGAATGGAACATTCCGAACTGAACATTCCGAACTGAACTTTCCTAACATTCTGAATGGAACATTGTAGACCGAACATTCCGAAAGGAACATTCCAAACAGAACACTTGGAACGGTACATTCCAAATGAAACACTCCGAACAGAACATTACAAACCGAACATTCAGAATGGAATAATCCAAATGGAAGACTCCGAATGGAATTTTCGAAACGGAACACTCCGAATGTAACTTTCCAATAGGAAAACTCCGAACGGAATGTTACAAATGGAATACTCCAAAAGGAACATTCCAAATGTAACAGTCCAAACGGAACTTTCCAAACGGAACACTCCAAACGGAACTTTCCAAATGGAACACTCCAAATGTAACTTTCCAAATGGAAATTTTCAAATGGAACACTCCGAATGGATCATTCCGAACCAAACATTCCGAACGGAACTTTCTAAACTGAACACTCTGAATGGAACTTTCCAAACGGAACACTCCGAATGGAACTTTCCAAATGGAAAACTCCAAAAGGAACATTCCAAATGTAACAGTCCAAACGGAACTTTTCAAATGGAACACTCCGAATGGAACATTCTCAACCGAACATTCCGAATGGAACTAACCGAACATTCTGAATGGAACATTGTTGACCGAGCATTCCGAATGAAACATTCCAAACGGAACACTCTGAACGTAACATTCCAAACGGAACACTCTGAATGGAACTTTGCAATCGGAACACTCCGAATGGAACTTTACAAACGGAACACTCCAAATGAACCATTCCAAATGGAACATTCCAAATGGAACATTCCAAATGGAACTTTTCATATGAAACACTCCGAATGGATCATTCCGAACCGAACATTCCAAACGTAAGTTTCCAAACGGAACACTCTGCATGGAATTTTCAAAATGGAACACTCCGAATGGAACTTTCCAAATGGAACACTCCGAACTGAACTTTTCAAATGGAACACTCCTAATGGAACTTTCCAAACGGAACACTCCAAATGAAACTTTCCATATGGAACACTCCGAACGGAACATTCCAGAGCTAACACTCTGGACCGATCATTCAAACGGAACTTTCCAAACGGAACACTCCGATCAGAACTTTCCAAATGGAACACTCTGAATGGAAATTTCCGAACGGAACACTCCAAACGGAACTTTCCAAAAGGAACACTCCGAACAGAACTTTCCAAATGGAACACTCTGAATGGAATTTTCCAAATGGTTCTCTCCGAATGGAACTTTCCATACGAAACACTCCAAATGGAACTTTCCATACGGAACATTCCAAACGGAACATTCCGGAGCTAACACTCCGGACCGAAAACTCCGAACGGAACTTTCCCTACGTAACATTCCGAACGGAACTTTCCAAACGGAACAATCTGAATGGAACGTTCCAACCGGAACACTCGGAATGGAACTTTCCAAACGGAACACTCCAAATGGAACATTCCGAATGGAACATTCCAAATGGAACAATCCGAATGGAATTTTCAAAACGGAACACTCCGAATGGAACTTTCCAAATGGAACACTCACAACGGAGCTTTCCAAATGGAACACACTGAATGGAACTTTCCAACCGGAACACTCGGAATGGAACTTTCCAAACGGAACACTCCAAATGGAACATTCCGAATGGAACATTCCAAATGGAACAATCCGAATGGACTTTTCAAAACGGAACACTCCGAACGGAACTTTCCAAATGGAACACTCACAACGGAGCTTTCCAAATGGATAACACTGAATGGGACTTTCCATACGGAACACTCCGATCTGAAGATTCCGGAGCTAACTTTCCAGACTGAACATTCCAAACGCAACTTTTCTAATGGAACACTCCAAAAGGAACATTCCAAATGGAACGTTCCCAATGGAACTTTTCAAATGGAACACTTCGAATGGAACATTCCGAACCGAACATTCTGAACGGAACTTTCCGAACATTCTGAATGGAAAATTGTAGACCGAACATTCCGAAAGGAACATTCCAAACAGAACACTCCAAACGTTACATTCCAAACGGAGCACTCTGAACGGAACTTTCCAAATGGAACTCTTCGAACGGCACTCTCCAAACTGAACAAACCGAACGGAACTGTCCAAACGGAACACGTTGAATGGAATTTTCAAATGGAACACTCCGAATGGAACTTTTCAAATGGAACACTCTGAATTGAATTTTGCAAACGGAACACTCCGAACGGAACTTTTCAAATGGAACACTCGGAATGGAACTTTCCAAATGGAACACTCCAAATGGACCATTCCAAATTGAACATTCCAAATGGAACATTTCAAATGGAACACTCTGAATGGATCATTCCGAACCGAACATTCCAAACCTAACTTTTCAAATGGAACACTCCGAATGGAACATTCCGAACCGAACATTCCGAATGGAACTTTCTGAACATTCTGAATGGAACATTGTAAATCGAACATTCCGAAAGGAACATTCCAAACGTAACATTCCGAGCGTTACATTCCAAACGGAACACTCTGAAATGAAATTACCAAACGGAACACTCCGAACGAAAATTTCCAAAAGGAGCACTCCGAAAACAACTTTCCAAATGGAACACTCCGAACAGAACTTTCCAAACGGAACACTCTGAATGGAACTTTCCAAATGGATCTCTCCGAATGGAACTTTCCATACGGAACACTACAAATGGAACATTCCATACGGAACACTCTAAACGGAACATTCCGGAGATAACACTCCGAACCGAACATTCCAAACGGAACTTTTCAAATGGAACACTCCAAATAGAACATTCCAATCCGAACATTCCAAATGGAACTTACCGAACATTCTGAATGGAACATTGTTGAGCGAACATTCCGAATGGAACATTCCAAACGGAACACTCTGAACGTAACATTCCAAATGGAACACTCTGAACTGAACTTTCCAAACGGAACTCTCCGAACGGAACTTTCCAAACGGAACAATCCGAAAAGAACTTTCCAAACGGAAGAATCCGAATGGAACATTACGGAGCTAACACTCCGGACCTTTCATTCAAATGGAACTTTACAAACGGAACACTCCGAACGGAACTTTCCAAACGGAACACTCTGAATGGAACTTTCAAAATGTAACAGTCCAAACGGAACTTTTCAAATGGAACACTCCGAATGCAAAATTCCAAATGGAACTTTTCAAATGGAAAACTCCGAATGGATCATTCCGAACCGAACATTCTGAACGGAACTTTCCAAACGGAAAACTCCTAATGGAACTTTCCAAACGGAACACTCCAAATGGAACATTCCAAATGGAACTTTTCAAATGGAACACTCCGAATGGATCATTCCGAACCGAACATTCCGAACGGAACTTTTCAAATGGAACAGTCCGAACGGAACATTCCGGAGCTAACACTCCGGACTGAACATTCAAACGGAACTTTCCAAACGTAACACTCCGAATGGAACTTAATAAACGGAACACTCTGAATGGAACTTTCCAAACGGAACACTCCGAATGGAACTTTCCAAACGGAACACTCCGAAAGGAACATTCCAAATGTAACAGTCCAAACGGAACTTTTCAAATGGAACACTCCGAATGGAACATTCTAAACCGAACATTCTGAATGGAACTAATCGAACATTCTGAATGGAACATTGTTGACCGAACATTCCTAATGGAACATTCCAAATGGAACACACTGAACGTAACATTCCCTAGCTAACACTCCGGACCGAACATTCAAACGGAACTTTCAAAACGATACACTCCAAACGGAACTTCCCAAAAAGAACACTCCGAACGGAACTTTCCAAATGGAACAATCCGAATGGAACTTTCCAAACGGAACACTCCAAATGCAGCTTTCCATACGGAACATTCCGAACGGAACATTCCGGAGCTAACACTCCGGACCGAACATTCCAAACTTAACTTTCCAAACGAAACACTCCAAATGGACCATTCCAAATGGAGCATTCCAAATGGAACATTCCATATGGAACACTCCAAATGGAACTTTTAAAATGGAACATTCCGAATAGAACTTTCCAAACCGAACATTCCGAACGGAACTTTAAAAATGGAACACTCCCAATGGAACTTTCCAAACGGAACACTCCAAATGAAACTTTCCAAACGGAACACTCCAAAAGGAACATTCCAAATGTAACAGTCCAAACGGAACTTTTCAAATGGAACATTCCGAAGGGAACATTTTTGACCGAACATTCCGAATGGAACATTCCAAATGAAACACTCTGAACGTGACATTCCAAACGCAACACTCTGAACGGAACTTTCCAAACGTAACTCTTCGAACGGAACTCTCCAAACGGAACAATCCGAACGGAACTTTCCAAACGGAAAACTCCGAATGGAACTTTCCTAATGGAACACTCCGAATGGAACTTTCCAAACGGAACACTCCAAATGGAACTTTCCATACGGAACACTCCAATGGAACTTTCCAATCGGAACACTCCAAACGGACCATTCCAAATGGTACATTCCAAATGGAACTTTTCAAATGAAACACTCCGAATGGATCATTCCGAACCGAACATTCTGAACGGAACTTTCCAATCGGAACACTCTGAATGGAATTTTCCAAACGGCACAATCTGAATGGAATTTTGCAAACAGAATACTCCAAACGGAACTTTCGAAATGGAACACTCTGAATGGAATTTTGCAAACGGAATACTCTGAATGGAACTTTCCAAATGGAACACTCCGAATGGAACATTCTAAACCGAACATTCCGAATGGAACTAATCGAACATTCTGAATGGAACATTGTTGACCGAACATTCCAAATGGAACATTCCAAACGGAACACTCTGAACGTAACATTCCAAACGGAGCACTCTGAACGGAACTTTCCAAATGGAACTCTTCGAATGGCACTCTCCAAACTGAACAATCCGAACAGAACTTTCCAAACGGAACACTCTGAATTGAATTTTACAAACGGAACACTCCGAACGGAACTTTTCAAACGGAACACTCGGAATGGAACTTTCCAAATGGAACACTCCAAATGGAACATTCCAAATTGAACATTCCAAATGGAACATTTCAAATGGAACACTCCGAATGGAACATTCCTAACTGAACATTCCTAAAGGAGCTTTCCAAACATTCTGAATGGAACATTGTAGACCGAACATTCCGAAAGGAACATTCCAAACGGAACACTCAGAACGGTACATTCCAAACGGAACACTCTGAATGGAACTTTCCAAAAGGAACACTCTGAATGGAACTTTCCAAATGGAACACTTCAAATGGAACTTTCCATACGGAACACTCCAAACGGAACATTCCGGAGCTGACATTCCGAAACGAACATTCCGAACGGAACTTTCCAATCGGAACACTCTGAATGGAATTTTCCAAACGGCACAATCTGAATGGAATTTTGCAAACAGAATACTCCAAACGGAACTTTCGAAATGGAACACTCTGAATGGAATTTTGCAAACGGAATACTCTGAATGGAACTTTCCAAATGGAACACTCCGAATGGAACATTCTAAACCGAACATTCCGAATGGAACTAATCGAACATTCTGAATGGAACATTGTTGACCGAACATTCCAAATGGAACATTCCAAACGGAACACTCTGAACGTAACATTCCAAACGGAGCACTCTGAACGGAACTTTCCAAATGGAACTCTTCGAACGGCACTCTCCAAACTGAACAATCCGAACAGAACTTTCCAAACGGAACACTCTGAATTGAATTTTACAAACGGAACACTCCGAACGGAACTTTTCAAACGGAACACTCGGAATGGAACTTTCCAAATGGAACACTCCAAATGGAACATTCCAAATTGAACATTCCAAATGGAACATTTCAAATGGAACACTCCGAATGGAACATTCCTAACTGAACATTCCTAAAGGAGCTTTCCAAACATTCTGAATGGAACATTGTAGACCGAACATTCCGAAAGGAACATTCCAAACGGAACACTCTGAATGGAACTTTCCAAAAGGAACACTCTGAATGGAACTTTCCAAATGGAACACTTCAAATGGAACTTTCCATACGGAACACTCCAAACGGAACATTCCGGAGCTGACATTCCGAAACGAACATTCCGAACGGAACTTTCTGAACATTCTGAATGGAACATTGTAAATCGAACATTCCGAAAGGAACATTCCAAACGTAACAGTCCGAACGTTACATTCCAAACGGAACACTCTGAAATGAAATTTCCAAACGGAATACTCCGAACGGAAATTTCCAAAAGGAACACTCCAAACACAGCTTTCCAAATGGAACACTCCGAACGGAACTTTCCAAACGGAACACTCCGAATGGAACATTCCGGAGCTAACACTCCGGACCTTACATTCAAATGGAACTTTCCAAGCGGAACACTCCGAACGGAACTTTCCAAACGGAACACTCTGAATGGAACTTTCAAAATGTAACAGTCCAAACGGAACTTTTCAAATGGAACACTCCGAATGGAACATTCTAAACCGAACATTCCGAATGGATCTAATAGAACATTTTGAATGGAACATTCCAAACGGAACGCTCGGAATGGAACTTTCCAAATGGATCTCTCCGAATGGAACTTTCCAACGAAACACTCCAAATATAACTTTCCATATGGAACACTCCAAACGGAACATTCCGGAGCTAACACTCCGGACCGAACATTACAAACGGAACTTTTCAAATGGAACACTCCAAATAGATCATTCCTAACCGAACATTCCGAATGGAACTTACCGAACATTCTGCATGGAACATTGTTGAGCGAACATTCCGAATGGAACATTCCAAACGGAACAATCCAAATGGAACATTCCAAATGGAACTTTTCAAATGGAACGCTCCGAATGGATCATTCCGAACCAAACATTCCAAAAGGAACTTTCCAAACGGAACACTCCAAATGAAACTTTCCAAACGGAACACTCCAAAAGGAACATTCCAAATGTAACAGTCCAAACGGAACTTTTCAAATGGAACATTCCGAAGGGAACATTTTTGACCGAACATTCCGAATGGAACATTCCAAATGAAACACTCTGAACGTGACATTCCAAACGCAACACTCTGAACGGAACTTTCCAAACGTAACTCTTCGAACGGAACTCTCCAAACGGAACAATCCGAACGGAACTTTCCAAACGGAAAACTCCGAATGGAACTTTCCTAATGGAACACTCCGAATGGAACTTTCCAAACGGAACACTCCAAATGGAACTTTCCATACGGAACACTCCAATGGAACTTTCCAATCGGAACACTCCAAACGGACCATTCCAAATGGTACATTCCAAATGGAACTTTTCAAATGAAACACTCCGAATGGATCATTCCGAACCGAACATTCTGAACGGAACTTTCCAATCGGAACACTCTGAATGGAATTTTCCAAACGGCACAATCTGAATGGAATTTTGCAAACAGAATACTCCAAACGGAACTTTCGAAATGGAACACTCTGAATGGAATTTTGCAAACGGAATACTCTGAATGGAACTTTCCAAATGGAACACTCCGAATGGAACATTCTAAACCGAACATTCCGAATGGAACTAATCGAACATTCTGAATGGAACATTGTTGACCGAACATTCCAAATGGAACATTCCAAACGGAACACTCTGAACGTAACATTCCAAACGGAGCACTCTGAACGGAACTTTCCAAATGGAACTCTTCGAACGGCACTCTCCAAACTGAACAATCCGAACAGAACTTTCCAAACGGAACACTCTGAATTGAATTTTACAAACGGAACACTCCGAACGGAACTTTTCAAACGGAACACTCGGAATGGAACTTTCCAAATGGAACACTCCAAATGGAACATTCCAAATTGAACATTCCAAATGGAACATTTCAAATGGAACACTCCGAATGGAACATTCCTAACTGAACATTCCTAAAGGAGCTTTCCAAACATTCTGAATGGAACATTGTAGACCGAACATTCCGAAAGGAACATTCCAAACGGAACACTCAGAACGGTACATTCCAAACGGAACACTCTGAATGGAACTTTCCAAAAGGAACACTCTGAATGGAACTTTCCAAATGGAACACTTCAAATGGAACTTTCCATACGGAACACTCCAAACGGAACATTCCGGAGCTGACATTCCGAAACGAACATTCCGAACGGAACTTTCTGAACATTCTGAATGGAACATTGTAAATCGAACATTCCGAAAGGAACATTCCAAACGTAACAGTCCGAACGTTACATTCCAAACGGAACACTCTGAAATGAAATTTCCAAACGGAATACTCCGAACGGAAATTTCTAAAAGGAACACTCCAAACACAGCTTTCCAAATGGAACACTCCGAACGGAACTTTCCAAACGGAACACTCCGAATGGAACATTCCGGAGCTAACACTCCGGACCTTACATTCAAATGGAACTTTCCAAGCGGAACACTCCGAACGGAACTTTCCAAACGGAACACTCTGAATGGAACTTTCAAAATGTAACAGTCCAAACGGAACTTTTCAAATGGAACACTCTGAATGGAACATTCTAAACCGAACATTCTGAATGGAACTAATCGAACATTCTGAATGGAACATTTTTGACTGAACATTCCGAATGGAACATTCCAAACGGAACACTCTGAACATAACATTCCAAACGGAGCACTCTGAACGGAACTTTCCAAATGGAACTCTTCGAACGGCACTCTCCAAACTGAACAATCCGAACGGAACTGTCCAAACGGAACACGTTGAATGGAATTTTCAAATGGAACACTCCGAATGGAACTTTTCAAATGGAACACTCTGAATTGAATTTTGCAAACGGAACACTCCGAACGGAACTTTTCAAATGGAACACTTGGAATGGAACTTTCCAAATGGAACACTCCAAATGGACCATTCCAAATTGAACATTCCAAATGGAACATTTCAAATGGAACACTCTGAATGGATCATTCCGAACCGAACATTCCAAACCTAACTTTTCAATGGAACACTCCGAATGGAACATTCTAAACCGAACATTCCGAATGGAACTAATCGAACATTCTGAATGGAACATTGTTGACCGAACATTCCTAATGGAACATTCCAAACGGAACACACTGAACGTAACATTCCCTAGCTAACACTCCGGACCGAACATTCAAATGGAACTTTCAAAACGATACACTCCAAACGGAACTTCCCAAAAAGAACACTCCGAACGGAACTTTCCAAATGGAACAATCCGAATGGAACTTTCCAAACAGAACACTCCAAATGCAGCTTTCCATACGGAACATTCCGAACGGAACATTCCGGAGCTAACACTCCGACCGTTCATTCAAACGGAACTTTCCAAACGGAACACTCCGAACGGAACTTTCCAAATGGAACACTCAGAAAGGAACTTTCCAAACGGAACACTCCGAATGGAACTTTCCAAACGGAACACTCCAAAAGGAACATTCCAAATGTAACAGTCCAAACGGAACTTTTCAAATGGAACACTCCGAATGGAACATTCTAAACCGAACATTCCGAATGGAACTAATCGAACATTCTGAATGGAACATTGTTGACCGAACATTCCAAATGGAACATTCCAAACGGAACACTCTGAACGTAACATTCCAAACGGAGCACTCTGAACGGAACTTTCCAAATGGAACTCTTCGAACGGCACTCTCCAAACTGAACAATCCGAACAGAACTTTCCAAACGGAACACTCTGAATTGAATTTTACAAACGGAACACTCCGAACGGAACTTTTCAAACGGAACACTCGGAATGGAACTTTCCAAATGGAACACTCCAAATGGAACATTCCAAATTGAACATTCCAAATGGAACATTTCAAATGGAACACTCCGAATGGAACATTCCTAACTGAACATTCCTAAAGGAGCTTTCCAAACATTCTGAATGGAACATTGTAGACCGAACATTCCGAAAGGAACATTCCAAACGGAACACTCAGAACGGTACATTCCAAACGGAACACTCTGAATGGAACTTTCCAAAAGGAACACTCTGAATGGAACTTTCCAAATGGAACACTTCAAATGGAACTTTCCATACGGAACACTCCAAACGGAACATTCCGGAGCTGACATTCCGAAACGAACATTCCGAACGGAACTTTCTGAACATTCTGAATGGAACATTGTAAATCGAACATTCCGAAAGGAACATTCCAAACGTAACAGTCCGAACGTTACATTCCAAACGGAACACTCTGAAATGAAATTTCCAAACGGAATACTCCGAACGGAAATTTCTAAAAGGAACACTCCAAACACAGCTTTCCAAATGGAACACTCCGAACGGAACTTTCCAAACGGAACACTCCGAATGGAACATTCCGGAGCTAACACTCCGGACCTTACATTCAAATGGAACTTTCCAAGCGGAACACTCCGAACGGAACTTTCCAAACGGAACACTCTGAATGGAACTTTCAAAATGTAACAGTCCAAACGGAACTTTTCAAATGGAACACTCTGAATGGAACATTCTAAACCGAACATTCTGAATGGAACTAATCGAACATTCTGAATGGAACATTTTTGACTGAACATTCCGAATGGAACATTCCAAACGGAACACTCTGAACATAACATTCCAAACGGAGCACTCTGAACGGAACTTTCCAAATGGAACTCTTCGAACGGCACTCTCCAAACTGAACAATCCGAACGGAACTGTCCAAACGGAACACGTTGAATGGAATTTTCAAATGGAACACTCCGAATGGAACTTTTCAAATGGAACACTCTGAATTGAATTTTGCAAACGGAACACTCCGAACGGAACTTTTCAAATGGAACACTTGGAATGGAACTTTCCAAATGGAACACTCCAAATGGACCATTCCAAATTGAACATTCCAAATGGAACATTTCAAATGGAACACTCTGAATGGATCATTCCGAACCGAACATTCCAAACCTAACTTTTCAATGGAACACTCCGAATGGAACATTCTAAACCGAACATTCCGAATGGAACTAATCGAACATTCTGAATGGAACATTGTTGACCGAACATTCCTAATGGAACATTCCAAACGGAACACACTGAACGTAACATTCCCTAGCTAACACTCCGGACCGAACATTCAAATGGAACTTTCAAAACGATACACTCCAAACGGAACTTCCCAAAAAGAACACTCCGAACGGAACTTTCCAAATGGAACAATCCGAATGGAACTTTCCAAACGGAACACTCCAAATGGAGCTTTCCATACGGAACATTCCGAACGGAACATTCCGGAGCTAACACTCCGACCGTTCATTCAAACGGAACTTTCCAAACGGAACACTCCGAACGGAACTTTCCAAATGGAACACTCAGAAAGGAACTTTCCAAACGGAACACTCCGAATGGAACTTTCCAAACGGAACACTCCAAAAGGAACATTCCAAATGTAACAGTCCAAACGGAACTTTTCAAATGGAACACTCCGAATGGAACATTCTAAACCGAACATTCCGAATGGAACTAATCGAACATTCTGAATGGAACATTGTTGACCGAACATTCCAAATGGAACATTCCAAACGGAACACTCTGAACGTAACATTCCAAACGGAGCACTCTGAACGGAACTTTCCAAATGGAACTCTTCGAACGGCACTCTCCAAACTGAACAATCCGAACAGAACTTTCCAAACGGAACACTCTGAATTGAATTTTACAAACGGAACACTCCGAACGGAACTTTTCAAACGGAACACTCGGAATGGAACTTTCCAAATGGAACACTCCAAATGGAACATTCCAAATTGAACATTCCAAATGGAACATTTCAAATGGAACACTCCGAATGGAACATTCCTAACTGAACATTCCTAAAGGAGCTTTCCAAACATTCTGAATGGAACATTGTAGACCGAACATTCCGAAAGGAACATTCCAAACGGAACACTCAGAACGGTACATTCCAAACGGAACACTCTGAATGGAACTTTCCAAAAGGAACACTCTGAATGGAACTTTCCAAATGGAACACTTCAAATGGAACTTTCCATACGGAACACTCCAAACGGAACATTCCGGAGCTGACATTCCGAAACGAACATTCCGAACGGAACTTTCTGAACATTCTGAATGGAACATTGTAAATCGAACATTCCGAAAGGAACATTCCAAACGTAACAGTCCGAACGTTACATTCCAAACGGAACACTCTGAAATGAAATTTCCAAACGGAATACTCCGAACGGAAATTTCTAAAAGGAACACTCCAAACACAGCTTTCCAAATGGAACACTCCGAACGGAACTTTCCAAACGGAACACTCCGAATGGAACATTCCGGAGCTAACACTCCGGACCTTACATTCAAATGGAACTTTCCAAGCGGAACACTCCGAACGGAACTTTCCAAACGGAACACTCTGAATGGAACTTTCAAAATGTAACAGTCCAAACGGAACTTTTCAAATGGAACACTCTGAATGGAACATTCTAAACCGAACATTCTGAATGGAACTAATCGAACATTCTGAATGGAACATTTTTGACTGAACATTCCGAATGGAACATTCCAAACGGAACACTCTGAACATAACATTCCAAACGGAGCACTCTGAACGGAACTTTCCAAATGGAACTCTTCGAACGGCACTCTCCAAACTGAACAATCCGAACGGAACTGTCCAAACGGAACACGTTGAATGGAATTTTCAAATGGAACACTCCGAATGGAACTTTTCAAATGGAACACTCTGAATTGAATTTTGCAAACGGAACACTCCGAACGGAACTTTTCAAATGGAACACTTGGAATGGAACTTTCCAAATGGAACACTCCAAATGGACCATTCCAAACGGAACACTCCGAATGGAACTTTCCAAACGGAACACTCCAAAAGGAACATTCCAAATGTAACAGTCCAAACGGAACTTTTCAATGGAACACTCCGAATGGAACATTCTAAACCGAACATTCCGAATGGAACTAATCGAACATTCTGAATGGAACATTGTTGACCGAACATTCCTAATGGAACATTCCAAACGGAACACACTGAACGTAACATTCCCTAGCTAACACTCCGGACCGAACATTCAAACGGAACTTTCAAAACGATACACTCCAAACGGAACTTCCCAAAAAGAACACTCCGAACGGAACTTTCCAAATGGAACAATCCGAATGGAACTTTCCAAACGGAACACTCCAAATGGAGCTTTCCATACGGAACATTCCGAACGGAACATTCCGGAGCTAACACTCCGACCGTTCATTCAAACGGAACTTTCCAAACGGAACACTCCGAACGGAACTTTCCAAATGGAACACTCAGAAAGGAACTTTCCAAACGGAACACTCCGAATGGAACTTTCCAAACGGAACACTCCAAAAGGAACATTCCAAATGTAACAGTCCAAACGGAACTTTTCAAATGGAACACTCCGAATGGAACATTCTAAACCGAACATTCCGAATGGAACTAATCGAACATTCTGAATGGAACATTGTTGACCGAACATTCCAAATGGAACATTCCAAACGGAACACTCTGAACGTAACATTCCAAACGGAGCACTCTGAACGGAACTTTCCAAATGGAACTCTTCGAACGGCACTCTCCAAACTGAACAATCCGAAGAGAACTTTCCAAACGGAACACTCTGAATTGAATTTTACAAACGGAACACTCCGAACGGAACTTTTCAAACGGAACACTCGGAATGGAACTTTCCAAATGGAACACTCCAAATGGAACATTCCAAATTGAACATTCCAAATGGAACATTTTAAATGGAACACTCCGAATGGAACATTCCTAACTGAACATTCCTAAAGGAGCTTTCCAAACATTCTGAATGGAACATTGTAGACCGAACATTCCGAAAGGAACATTCCAAACGGAACACTCAGAACGGTACATTCCAAACGGAACACTCTGAATGGAACTTTCCAAAAGGAACACTCTGAATGGAACTTTCCAAATGGAACACTTCAAATGGAACTTTCCATACGGAACACTCCAAACGGAACATTCCGGAGCTGACATTCCGAAACGAACATTCCGAACGGAACTTTCTGAACATTCTGAATGGAACATTGTAAATCGAACATTCCGAAAGGAACATTCCAAACGTAACAGTCCGAACGTTACATTCCAAACGGAACACTCTGAAATGAAATTTCCAAACGGAATACTCCGAACGGAAATTTCCAAAAGGAACACTCCAAACACAGCTTTCCAAATGGAACACTCCGAACGGAACTTTCCAAACGGAACACTCCGAATGGAACATTCCGGAGCTAACACTCCGGACCTTACATTCAAATGGAACTTTCCAAGCGGAACACTCCGAACGGAACTTTCCAAACGGAACACTCTGAATGGAACTTTCAAAATGTAACAGTCCAAACGGAACTTTTCAAATGGAACACTCCGAATGGAACATTCTAAACCGAACATTCCGAATGGAACTAATAGAACATTTTGAATGGAACATTCCAAACGGAACGCTCGGAATGGAACTTTCCAAATGGATCTCTCCGAATGGAACTTTCCAACGAAACACTCCAAATATAACTTTCCATATGGAACACTCCAAACGGAACATTCCGGAGCTAACACTCCGGACCGAACATTACAAACGGAACTTTTCAAATGGAACACTCCAAATAGATCATTCCTAACCGAACATTCCGAATGGAACTTACCGAACATTCTGCATGGAACATTGTTGAGCGAACATTCCGAATGGAACATTCCAAACGGAACAATCCAAATGGAACATTCCAAATGGAACTTTTCAAATGGAACGCTCCGAATGGATCATTCCGAACCAAACATTCCAAAAGGAACTTTCCAAACGGAACACTCCAAATGAAACTTTCCAAACGGAACACTCCAAAAGGAACATTCCAAATGTAACAGTCCAAACGGAACTTTTCAAATGGAACATTCCGAAGGGAACATTTTTGACCGAACATTCCGAATGGAACATTCCAAATGAAACACTCTGAACGTGACATTCCAAACGCAACACTCTGAACGGAACTTTCCAAACGTAACTCTTCGAACGGAACTCTCCAAACGGAACAATCCGAACGGAACTTTCCAAACGGAAAACTCCGAATGGAACTTTCCTAATGGAACACTCCGAATGGAACTTTCCAAACGGAACACTCCAAATGGAACTTTCCATACGGAACACTCCAATGGAACTTTCCAATCGGAACACTCCAAACGGACCATTCCAAATGGTACATTCCAAATGGAACTTTTCAAATGAAACACTCCGAATGGATCATTCCGAACCGAACATTCTGAACGGAACTTTCCAATCGGAACACTCTGAATGGAATTTTCCAAACGGCACAATCTGAATGGAATTTTGCAAACAGAATACTCCAAACGGAACTTTCGAAATGGAACACTCTGAATGGAATTTTGCAAACGGAATACTCCGAATGGAACTTTCCAAATGGAACACTCCGAATGGAACATTCTAAACCGAACATTCCGAATGGAACTAATCGAACATTCTGAATGGAACATTGTTGACCGAACATTCCAAATGGAACATTCCAAACGGAACACTCTGAACGTAACATTCCAAACGGAGCACTCTGAACGGAACTTTCCAAATGGAACTCTTCGAACGGCACTCTCCAAACTGAACAATCCGAACAGAACTTTCCAAACGGAACACTCTGAATTGAATTTTACAAACGGAACACTCCGAACGGAACTTTTCAAACGGAACACTCGGAATGGAACTTTCCAAATGGAACACTCCAAATGGAACATTCCAAATTGAACATTCCAAATGGAACATTTCAAATGGAACACTCCGAATGGAACATTCCTAACTGAACATTCCTAAAGGAGCTTTCCAAACATTCTGAATGGAACATTGTAGACCGAACATTCCGAAAGGAACATTCCAAACGGAACACTCAGAACGGTACATTCCAAACGGAACACTCTGAATGGAACTTTCCAAAAGGAACACTCTGAATGGAACTTTCCAAATGGAACACTTCAAATGGAACTTTCCATACGGAACACTCCAAACGGAACATTCCGGAGCTGACATTCCGAAACGAACATTCCGAACGGAACTTTCTGAACATTCTGAATGGAACATTGTAAATCGAACATTCCGAAAGGAACATTCCAAACGTAACAGTCCGAACGTTACATTCCAAACGGAACACTCTGAAATGAAATTTCCAAACGGAATACTCCGAACGGAAATTTCTAAAAGGAACACTCCAAACACAGCTTTCCAAATGGAACACTCCGAACGGAACTTTCCAAACGGAACACTCCGAATGGAACATTCCGGAGCTAACACTCCGGACCTTACATTCAAATGGAACTTTCCAAGCGGAACACTCCGAACGGAACTTTCCAAACGGAACACTCTGAATGGAACTTTCAAAATGTAACAGTCCAAACGGAACTTTTCAAATGGAACACTCTGAATGGAACATTCTAAACCGAACATTCTGAATGGAACTAATCGAACATTCTGAATGGAACATTTTTGACTGAACATTCCGAATGGAACATTCCAAACGGAACACTCTGAACATAACATTCCAAACGGAGCACTCTGAACGGAACTTTCCAAATGGAACTCTTCGAACGGCACTCTCCAAACTGAACAATCCGAACGGAACTGTCCAAACGGAACACGTTGAATGGAATTTTCAAATGGAACACTCCGAATGGAACTTTTCAAATGGAACACTCTGAATTGAATTTTGCAAACGGAACACTCCGAACGGAACTTTTCAAATGGAACACTTGGAATGGAACTTTCCAAATGGAACACTCCAAATGGACCATTCCAAATTGAACATTCCAAATGGAACATTTCAAATGGAACACTCTGAATGGATCATTCCGAACCGAACATTCCAAACCTAACTTTTCAATGGAACACTCCGAATGGAACATTCTAAACCGAACATTCCGAATGGAACTAATCGAACATTCTGAATGGAACATTGTTGACCGAACATTCCTAATGGAACATTCCAAACGGAACACACTGAACGTAACATTCCCTAGCTAACACTCCGGACCGAACATTCAAATGGAACTTTCAAAACGATACACTCCAAACGGAACTTCCCAAAAAGAACACTCCGAACGGAACTTTCCAAATGGAACAATCCGAATGGAACTTTCCAAACAGAACACTCCAAATGCAGCTTTCCATACGGAACATTCCGAACGGAACATTCCGGAGCTAACACTCCGACCGTTCATTCAAACGGAACTTTCCAAACGGAACACTCCGAACGGAACTTTCCAAATGGAACACTCAGAAAGGAACTTTCCAAACGGAACACTCCGAATGGAACTTTCCAAACGGAACACTCCAAAAGGAACATTCCAAATGTAACAGTCCAAACGGAACTTTTCAAATGGAACACTCCGAATGGAACATTCTAAACTGAACATTCCGAATGGAACTAATCGAACATTCTGAATGGAACATTGTTGACCGAACATTCCAAATGGAACATTCCAAACGGAACACTCTGAACGTAACATTCCAAACGGAGCACTCTGAACGGAACTTTCCAAATGGAACTCTTCGAACGGCACTCTCCAAACTGAACAATCCGAACAGAACTTTCCAAACGGAACACTCTGAATTGAATTTTACAAACGGAACACTCCGAACGGAACTTTTCAAACGGAACACTCGGAATGGAACTTTCCAAATGGAACACTCCAAATGGAACATTCCAAATTGAACATTCCAAATGGAACATTTCAAATGGAACACTCCGAATGGAACATTCCTAACTGAACATTCCTAAAGGAGCTTTCCAAACATTCTGAATGGAACATTGTAGACCGAACATTCCGAAAGGAACATTCCAAACGGAACACTCAGAACGGTACATTCCAAACGGAACACTCTGAATGGAACTTTCCAAAAGGAACACTCTGAATGGAACTTTCCAAATGGAACACTTCAAATGGAACTTTCCATACGGAACACTCCAAACGGAACATTCCGGAGCTGACATTCCGAAACGAACATTCCGAACGGAACTTTCTGAACATTCTGAATGGAACATTGTAAATCGAACATTCCGAAAGGAACATTCCAAACGTAACAGTCCGAACGTTACATTCCAAACGGAACACTCTGAAATGAAATTTCCAAACGGAATACTCCGAACGGAAATTTCCAAAAGGAACACTCCAAACACAGCTTTCCAAATGGAACACTCCGAACGGAACTTTCCAAACGGAACACTCCGAATGGAACATTCCGGAGCTAACACTCCGGACCTTACATTCAAATGGAACTTTCCAAGCGGAACACTCCGAACGGAACTTTCCAAACGGAACACTCTGAATGGAACTTTCAAAATGTAACAGTCCAAACGGAACTTTTCAAATGGAACACTCCGAATGGAACATTCTAAACCGAACATTCCGAATGGATCTAATAGAACATTTTGAATGGAACATTCCAAACGGAACGCTCGGAATGGAACTTTCCAAATGGATCTCTCCGAATGGAACTTTCCAACGAAACACTCCAAATATAACTTTCCATATGGAACACTCCAAACGGAACATTCCGGAGCTAACACTCCGGACCGAACATTACAAACGGAACTTTTCAAATGGAACACTCCAAATAGATCATTCCTAACCGAACATTCCGAATGGAACTTACCGAACATTCTGCATGGAACATTGTTGAGCGAACATTCCGAATGGAACATTCCAAACGGAACAATCCAAATGGAACATTCCAAATGGAACTTTTCAAATGGAACGCTCCGAATGGATCATTCCGAACCAAACATTCCAAAAGGAACTTTCCAAACGGAACACTCCAAATGAAACTTTCCAAACGGAACACTCCAAAAGGAACATTCCAAATGTAACAGTCCAAACGGAACTTTTCAAATGGAACATTCCGAAGGGAACATTTTTGACCGAACATTCCGAATGGAACATTCCAAATGAAACACTCTGAACGTGACATTCCAAACGCAACACTCTGAACGGAACTTTCCAAACGTAACTCTTCGAACGGAACTCTCCAAACGGAACAATCCGAACGGAACTTTCCAAACGGAAAACTCCGAATGGAACTTTCCTAATGGAACACTCCGAATGGAACTTTCCAAACGGAACACTCCAAATGGAACTTTCCATACGGAACACTCCAATGGAACTTTCCAATCGGAACACTCCAAACGGACCATTCCAAATGGTACATTCCAAATGGAACTTTTCAAATGAAACACTCCGAATGGATCATTCCGAACCGAACATTCTGAACGGAACTTTCCAATCGGAACACTCTGAATGGAATTTTCCAAACGGCACAATCTGAATGGAATTTTGCAAACAGAATACTCCAAACGGAACTTTCGAAATGGAACACTCTGAATGGAATTTTGCAAACGGAATACTCCGAATGGAACTTTCCAAATGGAACACTCCGAATGGAACATTCTAAACCGAACATTCCGAATGGAACTAATCGAACATTCTGAATGGAACATTGTTGACCGAACATTCCAAATGGAACATTCCAAACGGAACACTCTGAACGTAACATTCCAAACGGAGCACTCTGAACGGAACTTTCCAAATGGAACTCTTCGAACGGCACTCTCCAAACTGAACAATCCGAACAGAACTTTCCAAACGGAACACTCTGAATTGAATTTTACAAACGGAACACTCCGAACGGAACTTTTCAAACGGAACACTCGGAATGGAACTTTCCAAATGGAACACTCCAAATGGAACATTCCAAATTGAACATTCCAAATGGAACATTTCAAATGGAACACTCCGAATGGAACATTCCTAACTGAACATTCCTAAAGGAGCTTTCCAAACATTCTGAATGGAACATTGTAGACCGAACATTCCGAAAGGAACATTCCAAACGGAACACTCAGAACGGTACATTCCAAACGGAACACTCTGAATGGAACTTTCCAAAAGGAACACTCTGAATGGAACTTTCCAAATGGAACACTTCAAATGGAACTTTCCATACGGAACACTCCAAACGGAACATTCCGGAGCTGACATTCCGAACCGAACATTCCGAACGGAACTTTCTGAACATTCTGAATGGAACATTGTAAATCGAACATTCCGAAAGGAACATTCCAAACGTAACAGTCCGAACGTTACATTCCAAACGGAACACTCTGAAATGAAATTTCCAAACGGAATACTCCGAACGGAAATTTCTAAAAGGAACACTCCAAACACAGCTTTCCAAATGGAACACTCCGAACGGAACTTTCCAAACGGAACACTCTGAATGGAACTTTCAAAATGTAACAGTCCAAACGGAACTTTTCAAATGGAACACTCTGAATGGAACATTCTAAACCGAACATTCTGAATGGAACTAATCGAACATTCTGAATGGAACATTTTTGACTGAACATTCCGAATGGAACATTCCAAACGGAACACTCTGAACATAACATTCCAAACGGAGCACTCTGAACGGAACTTTCCAAATGGAACTCTTCGAACGGCACTCTCCAAACTGAACAATCCGAACGGAACTGTCCAAACGGAACACGTTGAATGGAATTTTCAAATGGAACACTCCGAATGGAACTTTTCAAATGGAACACTCTGAATTGAATTTTGCAAACGGAACACTCCGAACGGAACTTTTCAAATGGAACACTTGGAATGGAACTTTCCAAATGGAACACTCCAAATGGACCATTCCAAATTGAACATTCCAAATGGAACATTTCAAATGGAACACTCTGAATGGATCATTCCGAACCGAACATTCCAAACCTAACTTTTCAATGGAACACTCCGAATGGAACATTCTAAACCGAACATTCCGAATGGAACTAATCGAACATTCTGAATGGAACATTGTTGACCGAACATTCCGAAAGGAACATTCCAAACGGAACACACTGAACGTAACATTCCCTAGCTAACACTCCGGACCGAACATTCAAATGGAACTTTCAAAACGATACACTCCAAACGGAACTTCCCAAAAAGAACACTCCGAACGGAACTTTCCAAATGGAACAATCCGAATGGAACTTTCCAAACGGAACACTCCAAATGGAGCTTTCCATACGGAACATTCCGAACGGAACATTCCGGAGCTAACACTCCGACCGTTCATTCAAACGGAACTTTCCAAACGGAACACTCCGAACGGAACTTTCCAAATGGAACACTCAGAAAGGAACTTTCCAAACGGAACACTCCGAATGGAACTTTCCAAACGGAACACTCCAAAAGGAACATTCCAAATGTAACAGTCCAAACGGAACTTTTCAAATGGAACACTCCGAATGGAACATTCTAAACCGAACATTCCGAATGGAACTAATCGAACATTCTGAATGGAACATTGTTGACCGAACATTCCAAATGGAACATTCCAAACGGAACACTCTGAACGTAACATTCCAAACGGAGCACTCTGAACGGAACTTTCCAAATGGAACTCTTCGAACGGCACTCTCCAAACTGAACAATCCGAACAGAACTTTCCAAACGGAACACTCTGAATTGAATTTTACAAACGGAACACTCCGAACGGAACTTTTCAAACGGAACACTCGGAATGGAACTTTCCAAATGGAACACTCCAAATGGAACATTCCAAATTGAACATTCCAAATGGAACATTTCAAATGGAACACTCCGAATGGAACATTCCTAACTGAACATTCCTAAAGGAGCTTTCCAAACATTCTGAATGGAACATTGTAGACCGAACATTCCGAAAGGAACATTCCAAACGGAACACTCAGAACGGTACATTCCAAACGGAACACTCTGAATGGAACTTTCCAAAAGGAACACTCTGAATGGAACTTTCCAAATGGAACACTTCAAATGGAACTTTCCATACGGAACACTCCAAACGGAACATTCCGGAGCTGACATTCCGAAACGAACATTCCGAACGGAACTTTCTGAACATTCTGAATGGAACATTGTAAATCGAACATTCCGAAAGGAACATTCCAAACGTAACAGTCCGAACGTTACATTCCAAACGGAACACTCTGAAATGAAATTTCCAAACGGAATACTCCGAACGGAAATTTCCAAAAGGAACACTCCAAACACAGCTTTCCAAATGGAACACTCCGAACGGAACTTTCCAAACGGAACACTCCGAATGGAACATTCCGGAGCTAACACTCCGGACCTTACATTCAAATGGAACTTTCCAAGCGGAACACTCCGAACGGAACTTTCCAA
This sequence comes from Hemicordylus capensis, assembly GCF_027244095.1. NCBI lineage: Eukaryota > Metazoa > Chordata > Lepidosauria > Squamata > Cordylidae > Hemicordylus > Hemicordylus capensis. The sequence continues at coordinate 14,562,396 of NC_069668.1, read as the reverse complement.
ACGGAACACTCTGAATGGAACTTTCAAAATGTAACAGTCCAAACGGAACTTTTCAAATGGAACACTCCGAATGGAACATTCTAAACCGAACATTCCGAATGGATCTAATAGAACATTTTGAATGGAACATTCCAAACGGAACGCTCGGAATGGAACTTTCCAAATGGATCTCTCCGAATGGAACTTTCCAACGAAACACTCCAAATATAACTTTCCATATGGAACACTCCAAACGGAACATTCCGGAGCTAACACTCCGGACCGAACATTACAAACGGAACTTTTCAAATGGAACACTCCAAATAGATCATTCCTAACCGAACATTCCGAATGGAACTTACCGAACATTCTGCATGGAACATTGTTGAGCGAACATTCCGAATGGAACATTCCAAACGGAACAATCCAAATGGAACATTCCAAATGGAACTTTTCAAATGGAACGCTCCGAATGGATCATTCCGAACCAAACATTCCAAAAGGAACTTTCCAAACGGAACACTCCAAATGAAACTTTCCAAACGGAACACTCCAAAAGGAACATTCCAAATGTAACAGTCCAAACGGAACTTTTCAAATGGAACATTCCGAAGGGAACATTTTTGACCGAACATTCCGAATGGAACATTCCAAATGGAACACTCTGAACGTGACATTCCAAACGCAACACTCTGAACGGAACTTTCCAAACGTAACTCTTCGAACGGAACTCTCCAAACGGAACAATCCGAACGGAACTTTCCAAACGGAAAACTCCGAATTGAACATTCCTAATGGAACACTCCGAATGGAACTTTCCAAACGGAACACTCCAAATGGAACTTTCCATACGGAACACTCCAATGGAACTTTCCAATCGGAACACTCCAAACGAACCATTCCAAATGGTACATTCCAAATGGAACTTTTCAAATGAAACACTCCGAATGGATCATTCCGAACCGAACATTCTGAACGGAACTTTCCAATCGGAACACTCTGAATGGAATTTTCCAAACGGCACAATCTGAATGGAATTTTGCAAACAGAATACTCCAAACGGAACTTTCGAAATGGAACACTCTGAATGGAATTTTGCAAACGGAATACTCCGAATGGAACTTTCCAAATGGAACACTCCGAATGGAACATTCTAAACCGAACATTCCGAATGGAACTAATCGAACATTCTGAATGGAACATTGTTGACCGAACATTCCAAATGGAACATTCCAAACGGAACACTCTGAACGTAACATTCCAAACGGAGCACTCTGAACGGAACTTTCCAAATGGAACTCTTCGAACGGCACTCTCCAAACTGAACAATCCGAACAGAACTTTCCAAACGGAACACTCTGAATTGAATTTTACAAACGGAACACTCCGAACGGAACTTTTCAAACGGAACACTCGGAATGGAACTTTCCAAATGGAACACTCCAAATGGAACATTCCAAATTGAACATTCCAAATGGAACATTTCAAATGGAACACTCCGAATGGAACATTCCTAACTGAACATTCCTAAAGGAGCTTTCCAAACATTCTGAATGGAACATTGTAGACCGAACATTCCGAAAGGAACATTCCAAACGGAACACTCAGAACGGTACATTCCAAACGGAACACTCTGAATGGAACTTTCCAAAAGGAACACTCTGAATGGAACTTTCCAAATGGAACACTTCAAATGGAACTTTCCATACGGAACACTCCAAACGGAACATTCCGGAGCTGACATTCCGAACCGAACATTCCGAACGGAACTTTCTGAACATTCTGAATGGAACATTGTAAATCGAACATTCCGAAAGGAACATTCCAAACGTAACAGTCCGAACGTTACATTCCAAACGGAACACTCTGAAATGAAATTTCCAAACGGAATACTCCGAACGGAAATTTCTAAAAGGAACACTCCAAACACAGCTTTCCAAATGGAACACTCCGAATGGGACATTCCGGAGCTAACACTCCGGACCTTACATTCAAATGGAACTTTCCAAGCGGAACACTCCGAACGGAACTTTCCAAACGGAACACTCTGAATGGAACTTTCAAAATGTAACAGTCCAAACGGAACTTTTCAAATGGAACACTCTGAATGGAACATTCTAAACCGAACATTCTGAATGGAACTAATCGAACATTCTGAATGGAACATTTTTGACTGAACATTCCGAATGGAACATTCCAAACGGAACACTCTGAACATAACATTCCAAACGGAGCACTCTGAACGGAACTTTCCAAATGGAACTCTTCGAACGGCACTCTCCAAACTGAACAATCCGAACGGAACTGTCCAAACGGAACACGTTGAATGGAATTTTCAAATGGAACACTCCGAATGGAACTTTTCAAATGGAACACTCTGAATTGAATTTTGCAAACGGAACACTCCGAACGGAACTTTTCAAATGGAACACTTGGAATGGAACTTTCCAAATGGAACACTCCAAATGGACCATTCCAAATTGAACATTCCAAATGGAACATTTCAAATGGAACACTCTGAATGGATCATTCCGAACCGAACATTCCAAACCTAACTTTTCAATGGAACACTCCGAATGGAACATTCTAAACCGAACATTCCGAATGGAACTAATCGAACATTCTGAATGGAACATTGTTGACCGAACATTCCGAAAGGAACATTCCAAACGGAACACACTGAACGTAACATTCCCTAGCTAACACTCCGGACCGAACATTCAAATGGAACTTTCAAAACGATACACTCCAAACGGAACTTCCCAAAAAGAACACTCCGAACGGAACTTTCCAAATGGAACAATCCGAATGGAACTTTCCAAACGGAACACTCCAAATGGAGCTTTCCATACGGAACATTCCGAACGGAACATTCCGGAGCTAACACTCCGACCGTTCATTCAAACGGAACTTTCCAAACGGAACACTCCGAACGGAACTTTCCAAATGGAACACTCAGAAAGGAACTTTCCAAACGGAACACTCCGAATGGAACTTTCCAAACGGAACACTCCAAAAGGAACATTCCAAATGTAACAGTCCAAACGGAACTTTTCAAATGGAACACTCCGAATGGAACATTCTAAACCGAACATTCCGAATGGAACTAATCGAACATTCTGAATGGAACATTGTTGACCGAACATTCCAAATGGAACATTCCAAACGGAACACTCTGAACGTAACATTCCAAACGGAGCACTCTGAACGGAACTTTCCAAATGGAACTCTTCGAACGGCACTCTCCAAACTGAACAATCCGAACAGAACTTTCCAAACGGAACACTCTGAATTGAATTTTACAAACGGAACACTCCGAACGGAACTTTTCAAACGGAACACTCGGAATGGAACTTTCCAAATGGAACACTCCAAATGGAACATTCCAAATTGAACATTCCAAATGGAACATTTCAAATGGAACACTCCGAATGGAACATTCCTAACTGAACATTCCTAAAGGAGCTTTCCAAACATTCTGAATGGAACATTGTAGACCGAACATTCCGAAAGGAACATTCCAAACGGAACACTCAGAACGGTACATTCCAAACGGAACACTCTGAATGGAACTTTCCAAAAGGAACACTCTGAATGGAACTTTCCAAATGGAACACTTCAAATGGAACTTTCCATACGGAACACTCCAAACGGAACATTCCGGAGCTGACATTCCGAAACGAACATTCCGAACGGAACTTTCTGAACATTCTGAATGGAACATTGTAAATCGAACATTCCGAAAGGAACATTCCAAACGTAACAGTCCGAACGTTACATTCCAAACGGAACACTCTGAAATGAAATTTCCAAACGGAATACTCCGAACGGAAATTTCCAAAAGGAACACTCCAAACACAGCTTTCCAAATGGAACACTCCGAACGGAACTTTCCAAACGGAACACTCCGAATGGAACATTCCGGAGCTAACACTCCGGACCTTACATTCAAATGGAACTTTCCAAGCGGAACACTCCGAACGGAACTTTCCAAACGGAACACTCTGAATGGAACTTTCAAAATGTAACAGTCCAAACGGAACTTTTCAAATGGAACACTCCGAATGGAACATTCTAAACCGAACATTCCGAATGGATCTAATAGAACATTTTGAATGGAACATTCCAAACGGAACGCTCGGAATGGAACTTTCCAAATGGATCTCTCCGAATGGAACTTTCCAACGAAACACTCCAAATATAACTTTCCATATGGAACACTCCAAACGGAACATTCCGGAGCTAACACTCCGGACCGAACATTACAAACGGAACTTTTCAAATGGAACACTCCAAATAGATCATTCCTAACCGAACATTCCGAATGGAACTTACCGAACATTCTGCATGGAACATTGTTGAGCGAACATTCCGAATGGAACATTCCAAACGGAACAATCCAAATGGAACATTCCAAATGGAACTTTTCAAATGGAACGCTCCGAATGGATCATTCCGAACCAAACATTCCAAAAGGAACTTTCCAAACGGAACACTCCAAATGAAACTTTCCAAACGGAACACTCCAAAAGGAACATTCCAAATGTAACAGTCCAAACGGAACTTTTCAAATGGAACATTCCGAAGGGAACATTTTTGACCGAACATTCCGAATGGAACATTCCAAATGGAACACTCTGAACGTGACATTCCAAACGCAACACTCTGAACGGAACTTTCCAAACGTAACTCTTCGAACGGAACTCTCCAAACGGAACAATCCGAACGGAACTTTCCAAACGGAAAACTCCGAATTGAACATTCCTAATGGAACACTCCGAATGGAACTTTCCAAACGGAACACTCCAAATGGAACTTTCCATACGGAACACTCCAATGGAACTTTCCAATCGGAACACTCCAAACGGACCATTCCAAATGGTACATTCCAAATGGAACTTTTCAAATGAAACACTCCGAATGGATCATTCCGAACCGAACATTCTGAACGGAACTTTCCAATCGGAACACTCTGAATGGAATTTTCCAAACGGCACAATCTGAATGGAATTTTGCAAACAGAATACTCCAAACGGAACTTTCGAAATGGAACACTCTGAATGGAATTTTGCAAACGGAATACTCCGAATGGAACTTTCCAAATGGAACACTCCGAATGGAACATTCTAAACCGAACATTCCGAATGGAACTAATCGAACATTCTGAATGGAACATTGTTGACCGAACATTCCAAATGGAACATTCCAAACGGAACACTCTGAACGTAACATTCCAAACGGAGCACTCTGAACGGAACTTTCCAAATGGAACTCTTCGAACGGCACTCTCCAAACTGAACAATCCGAACAGAACTTTCCAAACGGAACACTCTGAATTGAATTTTACAAACGGAACACTCCGAACGGAACTTTTCAAACGGAACACTCGGAATGGAACTTTCCAAATGGAACACTCCAAATGGAACATTCCAAATTGAACATTCCAAATGGAACATTTCAAATGGAACACTCCGAATGGAACATTCCTAACTGAACATTCCTAAAGGAGCTTTCCAAACATTCTGAATGGAACATTGTAGACCGAACATTCCGAAAGGAACATTCCAAACGGAACACTCAGAACGGTACATTCCAAACGGAACACTCTGAATGGAACTTTCCAAAAGGAACACTCTGAATGGAACTTTCCAAATGGAACACTTCAAATGGAACTTTCCATACGGAACACTCCAAACGGAACATTCCGGAGCTGACATTCCGAACCGAACATTCCGAACGGAACTTTCTGAACATTCTGAATGGAACATTGTAAATCGAACATTCCGAAAGGAACATTCCAAACGTAACAGTCCGAACGTTACATTCCAAACGGAACACTCTGAAATGAAATTTCCAAACGGAATACTCCGAACGGAAATTTCTAAAAGGAACACTCCAAACACAGCTTTCCAAATGGAACACTCCGAATGGGACATTCCGGAGCTAACACTCCGGACCTTACATTCAAATGGAACTTTCCAAGCGGAACACTCCGAACGGAACTTTCCAAACGGAACACTCTGAATGGAACTTTCAAAATGTAACAGTCCAAACGGAACTTTTCAAATGGAACACTCTGAATGGAACATTCTAAACCGAACATTCTGAATGGAACTAATCGAACATTCTGAATGGAACATTTTTGACTGAACATTCCGAATGGAACATTCCAAACGGAACACTCTGAACATAACATTCCAAACGGAGCACTCTGAACGGAACTTTCCAAATGGAACTCTTCGAACGGCACTCTCCAAACTGAACAATCCGAACGGAACTGTCCAAACGGAACACGTTGAATGGAATTTTCAAATGGAACACTCCGAATGGAACTTTTCAAATGGAACACTCTGAATTGAATTTTGCAAACGGAACACTCCGAACGGAACTTTTCAAATGGAAGACTTGGAATGGAACTTTCCAAATGGAACACTCCAAATGGACCATTCCAAATTGAACATTCCAAATGGAACATTTCAAATGGAACACTCTGAATGGATCATTCCGAACCGAACATTCCAAACCTAACTTTTCAATGGAACACTCCGAATGGAACATTCTAAACCGAACATTCCGAATGGAACTAATCGAACATTCTGAATGGAACATTGTTGACCGAACATTCCTAATGGAACATTCCAAACGGAACACACTGAACGTAACATTCCCTAGCTAACACTCCGGACCGAACATTCAAACGGAACTTTCAAAACGATACACTCCAAACGGAACTTCCCAAAAAGAACACTCCGAACGGAACTTTCCAAATGGAACAATCCGAATGGAACTTTCCAAACGGAACACTCCAAATGGAGCTTTCCATACGGAACATTCCGAACGGAACATTCCGGAGCTAACACTCCGACCGTTCATTCAAACGGAACTTTCCAAACGGAACACTCCGAACGGAACTTTCCAAACGGAACACTCTGAATGTAACTTTCAAAATGTAACAGTCCAAACGGAACTTTTCAAATGGAACACTCCGAATGGAACATTCTAAACCGAACATTCCGAATGGATCTAATAGAACATTTTGAATGGAACTTTCCAAATGGATCTCTCCGAATGGAACTTTCCAACGAAACACTCCAAATATAACTTTCCATATGGAACACTCCAAACGGAACATTCCGGAGCTAACACTCCGGACCGAACATTACAAACGGAACTTTTCAAATGGAACACTCCAAATAGATCATTCCTAACCGAACATTCCGAATGGAACTTACCGAACATTCTGCATGGAACATTGTTGAGCGAACATTCCGAATGGAACATTCCAAACGGAACAATCCAAATGGAACATTCCAAATGGAACTTTTCAAATGGAACGCTCCGAATGGATCATTCCGAACCAAACATTCCAAAAGGAACTTTCCAAACGGAACACTCCAAATGAAACTTTCCAAACGGAACACTCCAAAAGGAACATTCCAAATGTAACAGTCCAAACGGAACTTTTCAAATGGAACATTCCGAAGGGAACATTTTTGACCGAACATTCCGAATGGAACATTCCAAATGGAACACTCTGAACGTGACATTCCAAACGCAACACTCTGAACGGAACTTTCCAAACGTAACTCTTCGAACGGAACTCTCCAAACGGAACAATCCGAACGGAACTTTCCAAACGGAAAACTCCGAATGGAACTTTCCTAATGGAACACTCCGAATGGAACTTTCCAAACGGAACACTCCAAATGGAACTTTCCATACGGAACACTCCAATGGAACTTTCCAATCGGAACACTCCAAACGGACCATTCCAAATGGTACATTCCAAATGGAACTTTTCAAATGAAACACTCCGAATGGATCATTCCGAACTGAACATTCTGAACGGAACTTTCCAATCGGAACACTCTGAATGGAATTTTCCAAACGGCACAATCTGAATGGAATTTTGCAAACAGAATACTCCAAACGGAACTTTCGAAATGGAACACTCTGAATGGAATTTTGCAAACGGAATACTCCGAATGGAACTTTCCAAATGGAACACTCCGAATGGAACATTCTAAACCGAACATTCCGAATGGAACTAATCGAACATTCTGAATGGAACATTGTTGACCGAACATTCCAAATGGAACATTCCAAACGGAACACTCTGAACGTAACATTCCAAACGGAGCACTCTGAACGGAACTTTCCAAATGGAACTCTTCGAACGGCACTCTCCAAACTGAACAATCCGAACAGAACTTTCCAAACGGAACACTCTGAATTGAATTTTACAAACGGAACACTCCGAACGGAACTTTTCAAGCGGAACACTCGGAATGGAACTTTCCAAATGGAACACTCCAAATGGAACATTCCAAATTGAACATTCCAAATGGAACATTTCAAATGGAACACTCCGAATGGAACATTCCTAACTGAACATTCCTAAAGGAGCTTTCCAAACATTCTGAATGGAACATTGTAGACCGAACATTCCGAAAGGAACATTCCAAACGGAACACTCAGAACGGTACATTCCAAACGGAACACTCTGAATGGAACTTTCCAAAAGGAACACTCTGAATGGAACTTTCCAAATGGAACACTTCAAATGGAACTTTCCATACGGAACACTCCAAACGGAACATTCCGGAGCTGACATTCCGAAACGAACATTCCGAACGGAACTTTCTGAACATTCTGAATGGAACATTGTAAATCGAACATTCCGAAAGGAACATTCCAAACGTAACAGTCCGAACGTTACATTCCAAACGGAACACTCTGAAATGAACTTTCCAAACGGAACTCTCCGAACGGAACTTTCCAAACGGAACAATCCGAAAAGAACTTTCCAAACGGAAGAATCCGAATGGAACATTACGGAGCTAACACTCCGGACCTTTCATTCAAATGGAACTTTACAAACGGAACACTCCGAACGGAACTTTCCAAACGGAACACTCTGAATGGAACTTTCAAAATGTAACAGTCCAAACGGAACTTTTCAAATGGAACACTCCGAATGGAAAATTCCAAATGGAAATTTTCAAATGGAAAACTCCGAATGGATCATTCCGAACCGAACATTCTGAACGGAACTTTCCAAACGGAAAACTCCTAATGGAACTTTCCAAACGGAACACTCCAAATGGAACATTCCAAATGGAACTTTTCAAATGGAACACTCCGAATGGATCATTCCGAACCAAACATTCCGAACGGAAATTTCCAAACGGAATACTCCGAACGGAAATTTCCAAAAGGAACACTCCAAACACAGCTTTCCAAATGGAACACTCCGAACGGAACTTTCCAAACGGAACACTCCGAATGGAACATTCCGGAGCTAACACTCCGGACCTTACATTCAAATGGAACTTTCCAAGCGGAACACTCCGAACGGAACTTTCCAAACGGAACACTCTGAATGGAACTTTCAAAATGTAACAGTCCAAACGGAACTTTTCAAATGGAACACTCCGAATGGAACATTCTAAACCGAACATTCCGAATGGATCTAATAGAACATTTTGAATGGAACATTCCAAACGGAACGCTCGGAATGGAACTTTCCAAATGGATCTCTCCGAATGGAACTTTCCAACGAAACACTCCAAATATAACTTTCCATATGGAACACTCCAAACGGAACATTCCGGAGCTAACACTCCGGACCGAACATTACAAACGGAACTTTTCAAATGGAACACTCCAAATAGATCATTCCTAACCGAACATTCCGAATGGAACTTACCGAACATTCTGCATGGAACATTGTTGAGCGAACATTCCGAATGGAACATTCCAAACGGAACAATCCAAATGGAACATTCCAAATGGAACTTTTCAAATGGAACGCTCCGAATGGATCATTCCGAACCAAACATTCCAAAAGGAACTTTCCAAACGGAACACTCCAAATGAAACTTTCCAAACGGAACACTCCAAAAGGAACATTCCAAATGTAACAGTCCAAACGGAACTTTTCAAATGGAACATTCCGAAGGGAACATTTTTGACCGAACATTCCGAATGGAACATTCCAAATGGAACACTCTGAACGTGACATTCCAAACGCAACACTCTGAACGGAACTTTCCAAACGTAACTCTTCGAACGGAACTCTCCAAACGGAACAATCCGAACGGAACTTTCCAAACGGAAAACTCCGAATGGAACTTTCCTAATGGAACACTCCGAATGGAACTTTCCAAACGGAACACTCCAAATGGAACTTTCCATACGGAACACTCCAATGGAACTTTCCAATCGGAACACTCCAAACGGACCATTCCAAATGGTACATTCCAAATGGAACTTTTCAAATGAAACACTCCGAATGGATCATTCCGAACCGAACATTCTGAACGGAACTTTCCAATCGGAACACTCTGAATGGAATTTTCCAAACGGCACAATCTGAATGGAATTTTGCAAACAGAATACTCCAAACGGAACTTTCGAAATGGAACACTCTGAATGGAATTTTGCAAACGGAATACTCCGAATGGAACTTTCCAAATGGAACACTCCGAATGGAACATTCTAAACCGAACATTCCGAATGGAACTAATCGAACATTCTGAATGGAACATTGTTGACCGAACATTCCAAATGGAACATTCCAAACGGAACACTCTGAACGTAACATTCCAAACGGAGCACTCTGAACGGAACTTTCCAAATGGAACTCTTCGAACGGCACTCTCCAAACTGAACAATCCGAACAGAACTTTCCAAACGGAACACTCTGAATTGAATTTTACAAACGGAACACTCCGAACGGAACTTTTCAAGCGGAACACTCGGAATGGAACTTTCCAAATGGAACACTCCAAATGGAACATTCCAAATTGAACATTCCAAATGGAACATTTTAAATGGAACACTCCGAATGGAACATTCCTAACTGAACATTCCTAAAGGAGCTTTCCAAACATTCTGAATGGAACATTGTAGACCGAACATTCCGAAAGGAACATTCCAAACGGAACACTCAGAACGGTACATTCCAAACGGAACACTCTGAATGGAACTTTCCAAAAGGAACACTCTGAATGGAACTTTCCAAATGGAACACTTCAAATGGAACTTTCCATACGGAACACTCCAAACGGAACATTCCGGAGCTGACATTCCGAAACGAACATTCCGAACGGAACTTTCTGAACATTCTGAATGGAACATTGTAAATCGAACATTCCGAAAGGAACATTCCAAACGTAACAGTCCGAACGTTACATTCCAAACGGAACACTCTGAAATGAACTTTCCAAACGGAACTCTCCGAACGGAACTTTCCAAACGGAACAATCCGAAAAGAACTTTCCAAACGGAAGAATCCGAATGGAACATTACGGAGCTAACACTCCGGACCTTTCATTCAAATGGAACTTTACAAACGGAACACTCCGAACGGAACTTTCCAAACGGAACACTCTGAATGGAACTTTCAAAATGTAACAGTCCAAACGGAACTTTTCAAATGGAACACTCCGAATGGAAAATTCCAAATGGAAATTTTCAAATGGAAAACTCCGAATGGATCATTCCGAACCGAACATTCTGAACGGAACTTTCCAAACGGAAAACTCCTAATGGAACTTTCCAAACGGAACACTCCAAATGGAACATTCCAAATGGAACTTTTCAAATGGAACACTCCGAATGGATCATTCCGAACCAAACATTCCGAACGGAAATTTCCAAACGGAATACTCCGAACGGAAATTTCCAAAAGGAACACTCCAAACACAGCTTTCCAAATGGAACACTCCGAACGGAACTTTCCAAACGGAACACTCCGAATGGAACATTCCGGAGCTAACACTCCGGACCTTACATTCAAATGGAACTTTCCAAGCGGAACACTCCGAACGGAACTTTCCAAACGGAACACTCTGAATGGAACTTTCAAAATGTAACAGTCCAAACGGAACTTTTCAAATCGAACACTCCGAATGGAACATTCTAAACCGAACATTCCGAATGGATCTAATAGAACATTTTGAATGGAACTTTCCAAATGGATCTCTCCGAATGGAACTTTCCAACGAAACACTCCAAATATAACTTTCCATATGGAACACTCCAAACGGAACATTCCGGAGCTAACACTCCGGACCGAACATTACAAACGGAACTTTTCAAATGGAACACTCCAAATAGATCATTCCTAACCGAACATTCCGAATGGAACTTACCGAACATTCTGCATGGAACATTGTTGAGCGAACATTCCGAATGGAACATTCCAAACGGAACAATCCAAATGGAACATTCCAAATGGAACTTTTCAAATGGAACGCTCCGAATGGATCATTCCGAACCAAACATTCCAAAAGGAACTTTCCAAACGGAACACTCCAAATGAAACTTTCCAAACGGAACACTCCAAAAGGAACATTCCAAATGTAACAGTCCAAACGGAACTTTTCAAATGGAACATTCCGAAGGGAACATTTTTGACCGAACATTCCGAATGGAACATTCCAAATGAAACACTCTGAACGTGACATTCCAAACGCAACACTCTGAACGGAACTTTCCAAACGTAACTCTTCGAACGGAACTCTCCAAACGGAACAATCCGAACGGAACTTTCCAAACGGAAAACTCCGAATGGAACTTTCCTAATGGAACACTCCGAATGGAACTTTCCAAACGGAACACTCCAAATGGAACTTTCCATACGGAACACTCCAATGGAACTTTCCAATCGGAACACTCCAAACGGACCATTCCAAATGGTACATTCCAAATGGAACTTTTCAAATGAAACACTCCGAATGGATCATTCCGAACCGAACATTCTGAACGGAACTTTCCAATCGGAACACTCTGAATGGAATTTTCCAAACGGCACAATCTGAATGGAATTTTGCAAACAGAATACTCCAAACGGAACTTTCGAAATGGAACACTCTGAATGGAATTTTGCAAACGGAATACTCCGAATGGAACTTTCCAAATGGAACACTCCGAATGGAACATTCTAAACCGAACATTCCGAATGGAACTAATCGAACATTCTGAATGGAACATTGTTGACCGAACATTCCAAATGGAACATTCCAAACGGAACACTCTGAACGTAACATTCCAAACGGAGCACTCTGAACGGAACTTTCCAAATGGAACTCTTCGAACGGCACTCTCCAAACTGAACAATCCGAACAGAACTTTCCAAACGGAACACTCTGAATTGAATTTTACAAACGGAACACTCCGAACGGAACTTTTCAAGCGGAACACTCGGAATGGAACTTTCCAAATGGAACACTCCAAATGGAACATTCCAAATTGAACATTCCAAATGGAACATTTTAAATGGAACACTCCGAATGGAACATTCCTAACTGAACATTCCTAAAGGAGCTTTCCAAACATTCTGAATGGAACATTGTAGACCGAACATTCCGAAAGGAACATTCCAAACGGAACACTCAGAACGGTACATTCCAAACGGAACACTCTGAATGGAACTTTCCAAAAGGAACACTCTGAATGGAACTTTCCAAATGGAACACTTCAAATGGAACTTTCCATACGGAACACTCCAAACGGAACATTCCGGAGCTGACATTCCGAAACGAACATTCCGAACGGAACTTTCTGAACATTCTGAATGGAACATTGTAAATCGAACATTCCGAAAGGAACATTCCAAACGTAACAGTCCGAACGTTACATTCCAAACGGAACACTCTGAAATGAACTTTCCAAACGGAACTCTCCGAACGGAACTTTCCAAACGGAACAATCCGAAAAGAACTTTCCAAACGGAAGAATCCGAATGGAACATTACGGAGCTAACACTCCGGACCTTTCATTCAAATGGAACTTTACAAACGGAACACTCCGAACGGAACTTTCCAAACGGAACACTCTGAATGGAACTTTCAAAATGTAACAGTCCAAACGGAACTTTTCAAATGGAACACTCCGAATGGAAAATTCCAAATGGAAATTTTCAAATGGAAAACTCCGAATGGATCATTCCGAACCGAACATTCTGAACGGAACTTTCCAAACGGAAAACTCCTAATGGAACTTTCCAAACGGAACACTCCAAATGGAACATTCCAAATGGAACTTTTCAAATGGAACACTCCGAATGGATCATTCCGAACCAAACATTCCGAACGGAAATTTCCAAACGGAATACTCCGAACGGAAATTTCCAAAAGGAACACTCCAAACACAGCTTTCCAAATGGAACACTCCGAACGGAACTTTCCAAACGGAACACTCCGAATGGAACATTCCGGAGCTAACACTCCGGACCTTACATTCAAATGGAACTTTCCAAGCGGAACACTCCGAACGGAACTTTCCAAACGGAACACTCTGAATGGAACTTTCAAAATGTAACAGTCCAAACGGAACTTTTCAAATCGAACACTCCGAATGGAACATTCTAAACCGAACATTCCGAATGGATCTAATAGAACATTTTGAATGGAACTTTCCAAATGGATCTCTCCGAATGGAACTTTCCAACGAAACACTCCAAATATAACTTTCCATATGGAACACTCCAAACGGAACATTCCGGAGCTAACACTCCGGACCGAACATTACAAACGGAACTTTTCAAATGGAACACTCCAAATAGATCATTCCTAACCGAACATTCCGAATGGAACTTACCGAACATTCTGCATGGAACATTGTTGAGCGAACATTCCGAATGGAACATTCCAAACGGAACAATCCAAATGGAACATTCCAAATGGAACTTTTCAAATGGAACGCTCCGAATGGATCATTCCGAACCAAACATTCCAAAAGGAACTTTCCAAACGGAACACTCCAAATGAAACTTTCCAAACGGAACACTCCAAAAGGAACATTCCAAATGTAACAGTCCAAACGGAACTTTTCAAATGGAACATTCCGAAGGGAACATTTTTGACCGAACATTCCGAATGGAACATTCCAAATGAAACACTCTGAACGTGACATTCCAAACGCAACACTCTGAACGGAACTTTCCAAACGTAACTCTTCGAACGGAACTCTCCAAACGGAACAATCCGAACGGAACTTTCCAAACGGAAAACTCCGAATGGAACTTTCCTAATGGAACACTCCGAATGGAACTTTCCAAACGGAACACTCCAAATGGAACTTTCCATACGGAACACTCCAATGGAACTTTCCAATCGGAACACTCCAAACGGACCATTCCAAATGGTACATTCCAAATGGAACTTTTCAAATGAAACACTCCGAATGGATCATTCCGAACCGAACATTCTGAACGGAACTTTCCAATCGGAACACTCTGAATGGAATTTTCCAAACGGCACAATCTGAATGGAATTTTGCAAACAGAATACTCCAAACGGAACTTTCGAAATGGAACACTCTGAATGGAATTTTGCAAACGGAATACTCCGAATGGAACTTTCCAAATGGAACACTCCGAATGGAACATTCTAAACCGAACATTCCGAATGGAACTAATCGAACATTCTGAATGGAACATTGTTGACCGAACATTCCAAATGGAACATTCCAAACGGAACACTCTGAACGTAACATTCCAAACGGAGCACTCTGAACGGAACTTTCCAAATGGAACTCTTCGAACGGCACTCTCCAAACTGAACAATCCGAACAGAACTTTCCAAACGGAACACTCTGAATTGAATTTTACAAACGGAACACTCCGAACGGAACTTTTCAAACGGAACACTCGGAATGGAACTTTCCAAATGGAACACTCCAAATGGAACATTCCAAATTGAACATTCCAAATGGAACATTTCAAATGGAACACTCCGAATGGAACATTCCTAACTGAACATTCCTAAAGGAGCTTTCCAAACATTCTGAATGGAACATTGTAGACCGAACATTCCGAAAGGAACATTCCAAACGGAACACTCAGAACGGTACATTCCAGACGGAACACTCTGAATGGAACTTTCCAAAAGGAACACTCTGAATGGAACTTTCCAAATGGAACACTTCAAATGGAACTTTCCATACGGAACACTCCAAACGGAACATTCCGGAGCTGACATTCCGAACCGAACATTCCGAACGGAACTTTCTGAACATTCTGAATGGAACATTGTAAATCGAACATTCCGAAAGGAACATTCCAAACGTAACAGTCCGAACGTTACATTCCAAACGGAACACTCTGAAATGAAATTTCCAAACGGAATACTCCGAACGGAAATTTCTAAAAGGAACACTCCAAACACAGCTTTCCAAATGGAACACTCCGAACGGAACTTTCCAAACGGAACACTCCGAATGGAACATTCCGGAGCTAACACTCCGGACCTTACATTCAAATGGAACTTTCCAAGCGGAACACTCCGAACGGAACTTTCCAAACGGAACACTCTGAATGGAACTTTCAAAATGTAACAGTCCAAACGGAACTTTTCAAATGGAACACTCTGAATGGAACATTCTAAACCGAACATTCTGAATGGAACTAATCGAACATTCTGAATGGAACATTTTTGACTGAACATTCCGAATGGAACATTCCAAACGGAACACTCTGAACATAACATTCCAAACGGAGCACTCTGAACGGAACTTTCCAAATGGAACTCTTCGAACGGCACTCTCCAAACTGAACAATCCGAACGGAACTGTCCAAACGGAACACGTTGAATGGAATTTTCAAATGGAACACTCCGAATGGAACTTTTCAAATGGAACACTCTGAATTGAATTTTGCAAACGGAACACTCCGAACGGAACTTTTCAAATGGAAGACTTGGAATGGAACTTTCCAAATGGAACACTCCAAATGGACCATTCCAAATTGAACATTCCAAATGGAACATTTCAAATGGAACACTCTGAATGGATCATTCCGAACCGAACATTCCAAACCTAACTTTTCAATGGAACACTCCGAATGGAACATTCTAAACCGAACATTCCGAATGGAACTAATCGAACATTCTGAATGGAACATTGTTGACCGAACATTCCTAATGGAACATTCCAAACGGAACACACTGAACGTAACATTCCCTAGCTAACACTCCGGACCGAACATTCAAACGGAACTTTCAAAACGATACACTCCAAACGGAACTTCCCAAAAAGAACACTCCGAACGGAACTTTCCAAATGGAACAATCCGAATGGAACTTTCCAAACGGAACACTCCAAATGGAGCTTTCCATACGGAACATTCCGAACGGAACATTCCGGAGCTAACACTCCGACCGTTCATTCAAACGGAACTTTCCAAACGGAACACTCCGAACGGAACTTTCCAAATGGAACACTCAGAAAGGAACTTTCCAAACGGAACACTCCGAATGGAACTTTCCAAACGGAACACTCCAAAAGGAACATTCCAAATGTAACAGTCCAAACGGAACTTTTCAAATGGAACACTCCGAATGGAACATTCTAAACCGAACATTCCGAATGGAACTAATCGAACATTCTGAATGGAACATTGTTGACCGAACATTCCAAATGGAACATTCCAAACGGAACACTCTGAACGTAACATTCCAAACGGAGCACTCTGAACGGAACTTTCCAAATGGAACTCTTCGAACGGCACTCTCCAAACTGAACAATCCGAACAGAACTTTCCAAACGGAACACTCTGAATTGAATTTTACAAACGGAACACTCCGAACGGAACTTTTCAAACGGAACACTCGGAATGGAACTTTCCAAATGGAACACTCCAAATGGAACATTCCAAATTGAACATTCCAAATGGAACATTTCAAATGGAACACTCCGAATGGAACATTCCTAACTGAACATTCCTAAAGGAGCTTTCCAAACATTCTGAATGGAACATTGTAGACCGAACATTCCGAAAGGAACATTCCAAACGGAACACTCAGAACGGTACATTCCAAACGGAACACTCTGAATGGAACTTTCCAAAAGGAACACTCTGAATGGAACTTTCCAAATGGAACACTTCAAATGGAACTTTCCATACGGAACACTCCAAACGGAACATTCCGGAGCTGACATTCCGAAACGAACATTCCGAACGGAACTTTCTGAACATTCTGAATGGAACATTGTAAATCGAACATTCCGAAAGGAACATTCCAAACGTAACAGTCCGAACGTTACATTCCAAACGGAACACTCTGAAATGAAATTTCCAAACGGAATACTCCGAACGGAAATTTCTAAAAGGAACACTCCAAACACAGCTTTCCAAATGGAACACTCCGAACGGAACTTTCCAAACGGAACACTCCGAATGGAACATTCTAAACCGAACATTCCGAATGGAACTTACCGAACATTCTGCATGGAACATTGTTGAGCGAACATTCCGAATGGAACATTCCAAACGGAACAATCCAAATGGAACATTCCAAATGGAACTTTTCAAATGGAACGCTCCGAATGGATCATTCCGAACCAAACATTCCAAAAGGAACTTTCCAAACGGAACACTCCAAATGAAACTTTCCAAACGGAACACTCCAAAAGGAACATTCCAAATGTAACAGTCCAAACGGAACTTTTCAAATGGAACATTCCGAAGGGAACATTTTTGACCGAACATTCCGAATGGAACATTCCAAATGAAACACTCTGAACGTGACATTCCAAACGCAACACTCTGAACGGAACTTTCCAAACGTAACTCTTCGAACGGAACTCTCCAAACGGAACAATCCGAACGGAACTTTCCAAACGGAAAACTCCGAATGGAACTTTCCTAATGGAACACTCCGAATGGAACTTTCCAAACGGAACACTCCAAATGGAACTTTCCATACGGAACACTCCAATGGAACTTTCCAATCGGAACACTCCAAACGGACCATTCCAAATGGTACATTCCAAATGGAACTTTTCAAATGAAACACTCCGAATGGATCATTCCGAACCGAACATTCTGAACGGAACTTTCCAATCGGAACACTCTGAATGGAATTTTCCAAACGGCACAATCTGAATGGAATTTTGCAAACAGAATACTCCAAACGGAACTTTCGAAATGGAACACTCTGAATGGAATTTTGCAAACGGAATACTCCGAATGGAACTTTCCAAATGGAACACTCCGAATGGAACATTCTAAACCGAACATTCCGAATGGAACTAATCGAACATTCTGAATGGAACATTGTTGACCGAACATTCCAAATGGAACATTCCAAACGGAACACTCTGAACGTAACATTCCAAACGGAGCACTCTGAACGGAACTTTCCAAATGGAACTCTTCGAACGGCACTCTCCAAACTGAACAATCCGAACAGAACTTTCCAAACGGAACACTCTGAATTGAATTTTACAAACGGAACACTCCGAACGGAACTTTTCAAACGGAACACTCGGAATGGAACTTTCCAAATGGAACACTCCAAATGGAACATTCCAAATTGAACATTCCAAATGGAACATTTCAAATGGAACACTCCGAATGGAACATTCCTAACTGAACATTCCTAAAGGAGCTTTCCAAACATTCTGAATGGAACATTGTAGACCGAACATTCCGAAAGGAACATTCCAAACGGAACACTCAGAACGGTACATTCCAAACGGAACACTCTGAATGGAACTTTCCAAAAGGAACACTCTGAATGGAACTTT
This sequence comes from Hemicordylus capensis, assembly GCF_027244095.1. Classification (NCBI taxonomy): domain Eukaryota; kingdom Metazoa; phylum Chordata; class Lepidosauria; order Squamata; family Cordylidae; genus Hemicordylus; species Hemicordylus capensis. Next base: position 14,542,881 of record NC_069668.1, on the reverse strand, counting down.
CCAAATGGAACACTTCAAATGGAACTTTCCATACGGAACACTCCAAACGGAACATTCCGGAGCTGACATTCCGAAACGAACATTCCGAACGGAACTTTCTGAACATTCTGAATGGAACATTGTAAATCGAACATTCCGAAAGGAACATTCCAAACGTAACAGTCCGAACGTTACATTCCAAACGGAACACTCTGAAATGAAATTTCCAAACGGAATACTCCGAACGGAAATTTCTAAAAGGAACACTCCAAACACAGCTTTCCAAATGGAACACTCCGAACGGAACTTTCCAAACGGAACACTCCGAATGGAACATTCCGGAGCTAACACTCCGGACCTTACATTCAAATGGAACTTTCCAAGCGGAACACTCCGAACGGAACTTTCCAAACGGAACACTCTGAATGGAACTTTCAAAATGTAACAGTCCAAACGGAACTTTTCAAATGGAACACTCTGAATGGAACATTCTAAACCGAACATTCTGAATGGAACTAATCGAACATTCTGAATGGAACATTTTTGACTGAACATTCCGAATGGAACATTCCAAACGGAACACTCTGAACATAACATTCCAAACGGAGCACTCTGAACGGAACTTTCCAAATGGAACTCTTCGAACGGCACTCTCCAAACTGAACAATCCGAACGGAACTGTCCAAACGGAACACGTTGAATGGAATTTTCAAATGGAACACTCCGAATGGAACTTTTCAAATGGAACACTCTGAATTGAATTTTGCAAACGGAACACTCCGAACGGAACTTTTCAAATGGAAGACTTGGAATGGAACTTTCCAAATGGAACACTCCAAATGGACCATTCCAAATTGAACATTCCAAATGGAACATTTCAAATGGAACACTCTGAATGGATCATTCCGAACCGAACATTCCAAACCTAACTTTTCAATGGAACACTCCGAATGGAACATTCTAAACCGAACATTCCGAATGGAACTAATCGAACATTCTGAATGGAACATTGTTGACCGAACATTCCTAATGGAACATTCCAAACGGAACACACTGAACGTAACATTCCCTAGCTAACACTCCGGACCGAACATTCAAACGGAACTTTCAAAACGATACACTCCAAACGGAACTTCCCAAAAAGAACACTCCGAACGGAACTTTCCAAATGGAACAATCCGAATGGAACTTTCCAAACGGAACACTCCAAATGGAGCTTTCCATACGGAACATTCCGAACGGAACATTCCGGAGCTAACACTCCGACCGTTCATTCAAACGGAACTTTCCAAACGGAACACTCCGAACGGAACTTTCCAAATGGAACACTCAGAAAGGAACTTTCCAAACGGAACACTCCGAATGGAACTTTCCAAACGGAACACTCCAAAAGGAACATTCCAAATGTAACAGTCCAAACGGAACTTTTCAAATGGAACACTCCGAATGGAACATTCTAAACCGAACATTCCGAATGGAACTAATCGAACATTCTGAATGGAACATTGTTGACCGAACATTCCAAATGGAACATTCCAAACGGAACACTCTGAACGTAACATTCCAAACGGAGCACTCTGAACGGAACTTTCCAAATGGAACTCTTCGAACGGCACTCTCCAAACTGAACAATCCGAACAGAACTTTCCAAACGGAACACTCTGAATTGAATTTTACAAACGGAACACTCCGAACGGAACTTTTCAAACGGAACACTCGGAATGGAACTTTCCAAATGGAACACTCCAAATGGAACATTCCAAATTGAACATTCCAAATGGAACATTTCAAATGGAACACTCCGAATGGAACATTCCTAACTGAACATTCCTAAAGGAGCTTTCCAAACATTCTGAATGGAACATTGTAGACCGAACATTCCGAAAGGAACATTCCAAACGGAACACTCAGAACGGTACATTCCAAACGGAACACTCTGAATGGAACTTTCCAAAAGGAACACTCTGAATGGAACTTTCCAAATGGAACACTTCAAATGGAACTTTCCATACGGAACACTCCAAACGGAACATTCCGGAGCTGACATTCCGAAACGAACATTCCGAACGGAACTTTCTGAACATTCTGAATGGAACATTGTAAATCGAACATTCCGAAAGGAACATTCCAAACGTAACAGTCCGAACGTTACATTCCAAACGGAACACTCTGAAATGAAATTTCCAAACGGAATACTCCGAACGGAAATTTCTAAAAGGAACACTCCAAACACAGCTTTCCAAATGGAACACTCCGAACGGAACTTTCCAAACGGAACACTCCGAATGGAACATTCCGGAGCTAACACTCCGGACCTTACATTCAAATGGAACTTTCCAAGCGGAACACTCCGAACGGAACTTTCCAAACGGAACACTCTGAATGGAACTTTCAAAATGTAACAGTCCAAACGGAACTTTTCAAATGGAACACTCCGAATGGAACATTCTAAACCGAACATTCCGAATGGATCTAATAGAACATTTTGAATGGAACATTCCAAACGGAACGCTCGGAATGGAACTTTCCAAATGGATCTCTCCGAATGGAACTTTCCAACGAAACACTCCAAATATAACTTTCCATATGGAACACTCCAAACGGAACATTCCGGAGCTAACACTCCGGACCGAACATTACAAACGGAACTTTTCAAATGGAACACTCCAAATAGATCATTCCTAACCGAACATTCCGAATGGAACTTACCGAACATTCTGCATGGAACATTGTTGAGCGAACATTCCGAATGGAACATTCCAAACGGAACAATCCAAATGGAACATTCCAAATGGAACTTTTCAAATGGAACGCTCCGAATGGATCATTCCGAACCAAACATTCCAAAAGGAACTTTCCAAACGGAACACTCCAAATGAAACTTTCCAAACGGAACACTCCAAAAGGAACATTCCAAATGTAACAGTCCAAACGGAACTTTTCAAATGGAACATTCCGAAGGGAACATTTTTGACCGAACATTCCGAATGGAACATTCCAAATGAAACACTCTGAACGTGACATTCCAAACGCAACACTCTGAACGGAACTTTCCAAACGTAACTCTTCGAACGGAACTCTCCAAACGGAACAATCCGAACGGAACTTTCCAAACGGAAAACTCCGAATGGAACTTTCCTAATGGAACACTCCGAATGGAACTTTCCAAACGGAACACTCCAAATGGAACTTTCCATACGGAACACTCCAATGGAACTTTCCAATCGGAACACTCCAAACGGACCATTCCAAATGGTACATTCCAAATGGAACTTTTCAAATGAAACACTCCGAATGGATCATTCCGAACCGAACATTCTGAACGGAACTTTCCAATCGGAACACTCTGAATGGAATTTTCCAAACGGCACAATCTGAATGGAATTTTGCAAACAGAATACTCCAAACGGAACTTTCGAAATGGAACACTCTGAATGGAATTTTGCAAACGGAATACTCCGAATGGAACTTTCCAAATGGAACACTCCGAATGGAACATTCTAAACCGAACATTCCGAATGGAACTAATCGAACATTCTGAATGGAACATTGTTGACCGAACATTCCAAATGGAACATTCCAAACGGAACACTCTGAACGTAACATTCCAAACGGAGCACTCTGAACGGAACTTTCCAAATGGAACTCTTCGAACGGCACTCTCCAAACTGAACAATCCGAACAGAACTTTCCAAACGGAACACTCTGAATTGAATTTTACAAACGGAACACTCCGAACGGAACTTTTCAAACGGAACACTCGGAATGGAACTTTCCAAATGGAACACTCCAAATGGAACATTCCAAATTGAACATTCCAAATGGAACATTTCAAATGGAACACTCCGAATGGAACATTCCTAACTGAACATTCCTAAAGGAGCTTTCCAAACATTCTGAATGGAACATTGTAGACCGAACATTCCGAAAGGAACATTCCAAACGGAACACTCAGAACGGTACATTCCAAACGGAACACTCTGAATGGAACTTTCCAAAAGGAACACTCTGAATGGAACTTTCCAAATGGAACACTTCAAATGGAACTTTCCATACGGAACACTCCAAACGGAACATTCCGGAGCTGACATTCCGAAACGAACATTCCGAACGGAACTTTCTGAACATTCTGAATGGAACATTGTAAATCGAACATTCCGAAAGGAACATTCCAAACGTAACAGTCCGAACGTTACATTCCAAACGGAACACTCTGAAATGAAATTTCCAAACGGAATACTCCGAACGGAAATTTCTAAAAGGAACACTCCAAACACAGCTTTCCAAATGGAACACTCCGAACGGAACTTTCCAAACGGAACACTCCGAATGGAACATTCCGGAGCTAACACTCCGGACCTTACATTCAAATGGAACTTTCCAAGCGGAACACTCCGAACGGAACTTTCCAAACGGAACACTCTGAATGGAACTTTCAAAATGTAACAGTCCAAACGGAACTTTTCAAATGGAACACTCTGAATGGAACATTCTAAACCGAACATTCTGAATGGAACTAATCGAACATTCTGAATGGAACATTTTTGACTGAACATTCCAAATGGAACATTCCAAACGGAACACTCTGAACGTAACATTCCAAACGGAGCACTCTGAACGGAACTTTCCAAATGGAACTCTTCGAACGGCACTCTCCAAACTGAACAATCCGAACAGAACTTTCCAAACGGAACACTCTGAATTGAATTTTACAAACGGAACACTCCGAACGGAACTTTTCAAACGGAACACTCGGAATGGAACTTTCCAAATGGAACACTCCAAATGGAACATTCCAAATTGAACATTCCAAATGGAACATTTCAAATGGAACACTCCGAATGGAACATTCCTAACTGAACATTCCTAAAGGAGCTTTCCAAACATTCTGAATGGAACATTGTAGACCGAACATTCCGAAAGGAACATTCCAAACGGAACACTCAGAACGGTACATTCCAAACGGAACACTCTGAATGGAACTTTCCAAAAGGAACACTCTGAATGGAACTTTCCAAATGGAACACTTCAAATGGAACTTTCCATACGGAACACTCCAAACGGAACATTCCGGAGCTGACATTCCGAAACGAACATTCCGAACGGAACTTTCTGAACATTCTGAATGGAACATTGTAAATCGAACATTCCGAAAGGAACATTCCAAACGTAACAGTCCGAACGTTACATTCCAAACGGAACACTCTGAAATGAAATTTCCAAACGGAATACTCCGAACGGAAATTTCTAAAAGGAACACTCCAAACACAGCTTTCCAAATGGAACACTCCGAACGGAACTTTCCAAACGGAACACTCCGAATGGAACATTCCGGAGCTAACACTCCGGACCTTACATTCAAATGGAACTTTCCAAGCGGAACACTCCGAACGGAACTTTCCAAACGGAACACTCTGAATGGAACTTTCAAAATGTAACAGTCCAAACGGAACTTTTCAAATGGAACACTCTGAATGGAACATTCTAAACCGAACATTCTGAATGGAACTAATCGAACATTCTGAATGGAACATTTTTGACTGAACATTCCGAATGGAACATTCCAAACGGAACACTCTGAACATAACATTCCAAACGGAGCACTCTGAACGGAACTTTCCAAATGGAACTCTTCGAACGGCACTCTCCAAACTGAACAATCCGAACGGAACTGTCCAAACGGAACACGTTGAATGGAATTTTCAAATGGAACACTCCGAATGGAACTTTTCAAATGGAACACTCTGAATTGAATTTTGCAAACGGAACACTCCGAACGGAACTTTTCAAATGGAACACTTGGAATGGAACTTTCCAAATGGAACACTCCAAATGGACCATTCCAAATTGAACATTCCAAATGGAACATTTCAAATGGAACACTCTGAATGGATCATTCCGAACCGAACATTCCAAACCTAACTTTTCAATGGAACACTCCGAATGGAACATTCTAAACCGAACATTCCGAATGGAACTAATCGAACATTCTGAATGGAACATTGTTGACCGAACATTCCTAATGGAACATTCCAAACGGAACACACTGAACGTAACATTCCCTAGCTAACACTCCGGACCGAACATTCAAACGGAACTTTCAAAACGATACACTCCAAACGGAACTTCCCAAAAAGAACACTCCGAACGGAACTTTCCAAATGGAACAATCCGAATGGAACTTTCCAAACGGAACACTCCAAATGGAGCTTTCCATACGGAACATTCCGAACGGAACATTCCGGAGCTAACACTCCGACCGTTCATTCAAACGGAACTTTCCAAACGGAACACTCAGAAAGGAACTTTCCAAACGGAACACTCCGAATGGAACTTTCCAAACGGAACACTCCAAAAGGAACATTCCAAATGTAACAGTCCAAACGGAACTTTTCAAATGGAACACTCCGAATGGAACATTCTAAACCGAACATTCCGAATGGAACTAATCGAACATTCTGAATGGAACATTGTTGACCGAACATTCCAAATGGAACATTCCAAACGGAACACTCTGAACGTAACATTCCAAACGGAGCACTCTGAACGGAACTTTCCAAATGGAACTCTTCGAACGGCACTCTCCAAACTGAACAATCCGAACAGAACTTTCCAAACGGAACACTCTGAATTGAATTTTACAAACGGAACACTCCGAACGGAACTTTTCAAACGGAACACTCGGAATGGAACTTTCCAAATGGAACACTCCAAATGGAACATTCCAAATGGAACATTCCAAATGGAACATTTCAAATGGAACACTCCGAATGGAACATTCCTAACTGAACATTCCTAAAGGAGCTTTCCAAACATTCTGAATGGAACATTGTAGACCGAACATTCCGAAAGGAACATTCCAAACGGAACACTCAGAACGGTACATTCCAAACGGAACACTCTGAATGGAACTTTCCAAAAGGAACACTCTGAATGGAACTTTCCAAATGGAACACTTCAAATGGAACTTTCCATACGGAACACTCCAAACGGAACATTCCGGAGCTGACATTCCGAAACGAACATTCCGAACGGAACTTTCTGAACATTCTGAATGGAACATTGTAAATCGAACATTCCGAAAGGAACATTCCAAACGTAACAGTCCGAACGTTACATTCCAAACGGAACACTCTGAAATGAAATTTCCAAACGGAATACTCCGAACGGAAATTTCTAAAAGGAACACTCCAAACACAGCTTTCCAAATGGAACACTCCGAACGGAACTTTCCAAACGGAACACTCCGAATGGAACATTCCGGAGCTAACACTCCGGACCTTACATTCAAATGGAACTTTCCAAGCGGAACACTCCGAACGGAACTTTCCAAACGGAACACTCTGAATGGAACTTTCAAAATGTAACAGTCCAAACGGAACTTTTCAAATGGAACACTCTGAATGGAACATTCTAAACCGAACATTCTGAATGGAACTAATCGAACATTCTGAATGGAACATTTTTGACTGAACATTCCGAATGGAACATTCCAAACGGAACACTCTGAACATAACATTCCAAACGGAGCACTCTGAACGGAACTTTCCAAATGGAACTCTTCGAACGGCACTCTCCAAACTGAACAAACCGAACGGAACTGTCCAAACGGAACACGTTGAATGGAATTTTCAAATGGAACACTCCGAATGGAACTTTTCAAATGGAACACTCTGAATTGAATTTTGCAAACGGAACACTCCGAACGGAACTTTTCAAATGGAACACTCGGAATGGAACTTTCCAAATGGAACACTCCAAATGGACCATTCCAAATTGAACATTCCAAATGGAACATTTCAAATGGAACACTCTGAATGGATCATTCCGAACCGAACATTCCAAACCTAACTTTTCAAATGGAACACTCCGAATGGAACATTCCGAACCGAACATTCCGAATGGAACTTTCTGAACATTCTGAATGGAACATTGTAAATCGAACATTCCGAAAGGAACATTCCAAACGTAACATTCCGAACGTTACATTCCAAACGGAACACTCTGAAATGAAATTACCAAACGGAACACTCCGAACGAAAATTTCCAAAAGGAGCACTCCGAAAACAACTTTCCAAATGGAACACTCCGAACAGAACTTTCCAAACGGAACACTCTGAATGGAACTTTCCAAATGGATCTCTCCGAATGGAACTTTCCATACGGAACACTACAAATTGAACATTCCATACGGAACACTCTAAACGGAACATTCCGGAGATAACACTCCGAACCGAACATTCCAAATGGAACTTTTCAAATGGAACACTCCAAATAGAACATTCCAATCCGAACATTCCAAATGGAACTTACCGAACATTCTGAATGGAACATTGTTGAGCGAACATTCCGAATGGAACATTCCAAACGGAACACTCTGAACGTAACATTCCAAATGGAACACTCTGAACTGAACTTTCCAAACGGAACTCTCCGAACGGAACTTTCCAAACGGAACAATCCGAAAAGAACTTTCCAAACGGAAGAATCCGAATGGAACATTACGGAGCTAACACTCCGGACCTTTCATTCAAATGGAACTTTACAAACGGAACACTCCGAACGGAACTTTCCAAACGGAACACTCTGAATGGAACTTTCAAAATGTAACAGTCCAAACGGAACTTTTCAAATGGAACACTCCGAATGGAAAATTCCAAATGGAAATTTTCAAATGGAAAACTCCGAATGGATCATTCCGAACCGAACATTCTGAACGGAACTTTCCAAACGGAAAACTCCAAATGGAACATTCCAAATGGAACTTTTCAAATGGAACACTCCGAATGGATCATTCCGAAACGAACATTCCGAACGGAACTTTTCAAATGGAACACTCCGAACGGAACATTCCGGAGCTAACACTCCGGACTGAACATTCAAACGGAACTTTCCAAACGTAACACTCCGAATGGAACTTAATAAACGGAACACTCTGAATGGAACTTTCCAAACGGAACACTCCGAATGGAACTTTCCAAACGGAACACTCCAAAAGGAACATTCCAAATGTAACAGTCCAAACGGAACTTTTCAAATGGAACACTCCGAATGGAACATTCTAAACCGAACATTCCGAATGGAACTAATCGAACATTCTGAATGGAACATTGTTGACCGAACATTCCAAATGGAACATTCCAAACGGAACACTCTGAACGTAACATTCCAAATGGAGCACTCTGAACGGAACTTTCCAAATGGAACTCTTCGAACGGCACTCTCCAAACTGAACAATCCGAACAGAACTTTCCAAACGGAACACTCTGAATTGAATTTTACAAACGGAACACTCCGAACGGAACTTTTCAAACGGAACACTCGGAATGGAACTTTCCAAATGGAACACTCCAAATGGAACATTCCAAATTGAACATTCCAAATGGAACATTTCAAATGGAACACTCCGAATGGAACATTCCTAACTGAACATTCCTAAAGGAGCTTTCCAAACATTCTGAATGGAACATTGTAGACCGAACATTCCGAAAGGAACATTCCAAACGGAACACTCAGAACGGTACATTCCAAACGGAACACTCTGAATGGAACTTTCCAAAAGGAACACTCTGAATGGAACTTTCCAAATGGAACACTTCAAATGGAACTTTCCATACGGAACACTCCAAACGGAACATTCCGGAGCTGACATTCCGAACCGAACATTCCGAACGGAACTTTCTGAACATTCTGAATGGAACATTGTAAATCGAACATTCCGAAAGGAACATTCCAAACGTAACAGTCCGAACGTTACATTCCAAACGGAACACTCTGAAATGAAATTTCCAAACGGAATACTCCGAACGGAAATTTCCAAAAGGAACACTCCAAACACAGCTTTCCAAATGGAACACTCCGAACGGAACTTTCCAAACGGAACACTCCGAATGGAACATTCCGGAGCTAACACTCCGGACCTTACATTCAAATGGAACTTTCCAAGCGGAACACTCCGAACGGAACTTTCCAAACGGAACACTCTGAATGGAACTTTCAAAATGTAACAGTCCAAACGGAACTTTTCAAATGGAACACTCCGAATGGAACATTCTAAACCGAACATTCCGAATGGATCTAATAGAACATTTTGAATGGAACATTCCAAACGGAACGCTCGGAATGGAACTTTCCAAATGGATCTCTCCGAATGGAACTTTCCAACGAAACACTCCAAATATAACTTTCCATATGGAACACTCCAAACGGAACATTCCGGAGCTAACACTCCGGACCGAACATTACAAACGGAACTTTTCAAATGGAACACTCCAAATAGATCATTCCTAACCGAACATTCCGAATGGAACTTACCGAACATTCTGCATGGAACATTGTTGAGCGAACATTCCGAATGGAACATTCCAAACGGAACAATCCAAATGGAACATTCCAAATGGAACTTTTCAAATGGAACGCTCCGAATGGATCATTCCGAACCAAACATTCCAAAAGGAACTTTCCAAACGGAACACTCCAAATGAAACTTTCCAAACGGAACACTCCAAAAGGAACATTCCAAATGTAACAGTCCAAACGGAACTTTTCAAATGGAACATTCCGAAGGGAACATTTTTGACCGAACATTCCGAATGGAACATTCCAAATGGAACACTCTGAACGTGACATTCCAAACGCAACACTCTGAACGGAACTTTCCAAACGTAACTCTTCGAACGGAACTCTCCAAACGGAACACTCCGAACGGAACTTTCCAAACG